>NW_024581098.1:4897894-5240311 GCF_017639235.1 Corvus kubaryi
CGTGAACTCCCTTCCCTTCCCACACCTTCCCACACCTTCCCACCCCTTCCCCGTTTACTGCCTTCTTTTATTCCTTTCTAGGGAATTATTCTCATGGGACTCTTACAAGTTTCTTGAGTAAATGAGACTTGTCTGTCCCATTGTTTCATAATTTCTGCAGGGAAATGTCTGTATTACAGAACTGATTGTTGTTTGGGAGCTATTTTCAGCTATATTCCATTATTAAAGTTCACCTGTTATTAAAGGCTTCATTTGGAGGCAGGAGTATTTTCATTAGCTGCAGAGGTCTTCTTCTTGCTTGCATTGCAGTTTTTCATGTCAGTTCCACGAATTATCATCAAATCCTTTACCTGTGAAATTGTAGCCAACTTTCTGATTAATAGGGACCTTCCTTTTTCTCTTGTGCAAAGGGGAAAATGGGGTTTAAACACTCTCTGCTTGATCTCTGATTTCCAGTGATCAAACGTTCCTCAGCATTCTGAAATGCTTGAGCTCATTGAACCCACTTAACTCGGGCAGTATCATGGGTAAGTTTCCTGCCTTGTTCTGGGAGGTGCAAAGACTTTTCCATTATGTTGGCCCAGCACAGTCATTCCTAGCACCTGATGAGGAATAAATTACTGTAGTCCTGTCATTCATGACTGTCTCTCACTTTTACCAACAAATTAACTTTGAATAAACATTTTTTTGTTTGTTTATTTATTTATTTCTATATATATTTATTTTTTGTTTATTTATTTATTTATATATTTATTTCTGAATCAGTTTTGCATTTTTTTCTGATCGTTTTCCTAAAGCCCTTGGGTGTTAGTACTTATTAGTCAGGGAACTTGCCTGCATAAGATTTCAATCAGTATTCATTTTGTGATGTTCTTAGTCAGAAAACAGAAAAAACCCCAGGTACTTATGGTGTACAGCTAGCTCACAAGGACAAAGTAATTATGAGACCTCATGTGAAGTGAGTTTTCACTTAAGCCAGCCAGTTATTTGAATGCATTCTTCTCGTGGGTTGAGAAGGAGAGATTGTGTACCCTGGAGACATTTATCTGAACTGTGATGCTTTACTGACGTGGCCAAAGCTTTAACCATTTCCACATCCGTCTGTGGTGAAAGATAGCTTATCTACTGGCTTTTCATTAATAAGACTATTTCTACAAGTGACTATCTTTGCTTGCTTTTCTATGGCTCTTAGTCCTAGGTAATCTTTTGTATTCAAATTATGCAATGATATTATGGGGAACAGCATGAAATGGTTATGCTTTGTGTGGGATCCAGTGCTAGATCCCCGTGAACACAGTGCAGAGATTGGTTTCAGGACTTTAAAATACAAAAGATGATTTTTTGCAAGGTATTGCCAATGGTCAGTTCACTTTCTTAGATTTGCAGTTGTCCTTCTTTACCTTCAGTTCATTGTGCATTTATTGAATTATTCCACGGCTTACTGTCTAATCAACTAATAGCCTGAGAGGATAAAATAGTATCAAATATGTTGAAAATTATATTGAACATTGTATCCTTTATCATGCTTAAAACTACTGCTAGGGAAAGAAAATTTGATTCAATTTTTTTTTCACTGTAAATGGAGATCCCCTCATTTACTGTCTCCAAATAAACAGTGAACTGACATTTATCCAATTCCTCAGACTTGCAGTCAGAGGACTCATCCATTTGGCATATCCATTGTTGCAGTGAGTATACAGAGGCTGTTTGAAGTATTAAAACAATTTTGAAGCTTCTCTGTTGCAGCTGATTCAGATTTGTCCATCTGCACCATCTGAATGATCACTGTTAGCCTCCAGAAACACTGGTAGCTTTTGTTTTTATCAATAGATTGAGGTGATGTGTCTTTCTAAAATGTTTTTCTTGCAGGGAGGTGTACATATACAGACTCAAATGCAGTCTCACTATCCCTGTGAAATAAATTTGGATTTATTATTATTTTACAAATAGTGCAAAACTGCCATTGAATATACAAAAACAAATCAAGAAAGAATATATTTCAAGGCACAGTTTTTTTCTTTATTTCATGCTTGTTGTATCTGTTTTAAAGACAACTTCTGATTAATAACAAATGTATAAAAATAAATGCAATACTAAGGAAGTTGAACACTTACAATAGTATTTATTGATGTTTGTTGTAAATTTCCATTTTTGAATAGGAACCAGTTTACAGCAGTCTTACATTACTTGGCATATTGTCCTTCACTGCTGAATTGTTTAATGAATCAGTTTCACAGACTGAAGTCACTATCCTGTAGTTGTGGAAATATTCTAGCTCCTAGAATTGTAACTGTGATGTTTCAGAAGCAATCTTCATCTGACCTCTATTTACTGTATATTTAGATTAATAATAGAATTTAATATTTAACACTTCTGTGTTAATTTGCCATGCATGAACTCTACAAATAACGTATTTCTAACTCTAGTATTGCTGAGAACAATATCACATAACCTTGAGATAAGAAGAGATCCCTGTGGGACTTGTTCTAGAAAAACCCCCATGAGATGATTCCCCATTTACAATTACTAGTGGAGAACTTGCTGTTAACCTGTTTGAATCCATACCAATTCTTATCCAATATGTTGAATGTGCTCTTCAGAAGTCCTGTGAAGACAAGTGTTGACTAGCAGATGAGTAACTTCAGGGGCAATCATCATTTGTCAAGACCTATTCTCTGTGAAGCTTGGTTTACTGCATTTGACTCTTGCAGAATCCGTGGATTCCCTACAAAGTATTTCCTATCTGAGTTTTTCAGCAATTTTTTTCCCCAGAAAGATCAGTGTATAATGTTGCTACAACTGCTCTGATGATAGATCTTCTTTTTTTTTTTAAGGTCCGGGCGTGTTAACTTTTTGCTAATTGCTTTGAAAATATTCTTGACATAATGCTTTTTCTATGTTTGGGATTTTTTTTTTTGTTTGTTTTTTTTTTTTTTTTTTTTTTTTTTTTTTTTTTTTTTTTTTTTTTTTGTTTTTTGTTTTTTTGGTTTTTCCTTGGCAGAATAAAAGCTGCATTTTAAAATCAGATCTGTGACCTCCAAGTTTGTTCATCTTTTGTTTGGCATTTAAAAAAATCATTTTTGGTAATAATTAGTACTTTTCTTTGTTTTTAAAGTAATCACATTTCTAACTTCCTAGTCTTGTTCAGAATGTCAGTCATTGACCCAGTTTCAACTTCACTTCTTCTGTTGTGTATTATACTACATTGATTGTTTCTAAGTGCGTGGCATAGTTTTTTGGCTTTGCTTTGGTGTACGAGTACAGCATGATAACTTAGTAAGTTTCTATATAAAAATGAGTCTTGTGCTTTTCCTGTGAATTTGTGGGATGATAAACTAATGCAGTATTGTGAGAAGTGCTTTGATTTTTTTTGTACTGCTTGGAAGGAGCTTGATTCCCTAACGGAGAGGGATCTGTGAATGAGACCATTTTCTTTAAAAAAGGTGCAAATAGTCTTCAAGTGAATATTTAAATAACAGAAAGCTACCTGATATAAAATATGGAACCATTTTTACAGATATTTTTATACTTTTAGAATTAATACATTGCCCCCCCAGGAGTCTAACACATAAAACTATTAATAACTAGTGAGCTATAAAAATTCGAGACAAAAAATGATCCATCTGATATTTTTAGTGTGTCCTCTGAAATACAGGATGATCCCTTTAATGCCCTAATGTGCTTTATCAGAATGAGTTTTAAATAATGCCCTAAACCCAGGACTTTTGATGACTGACATGTGGCTGTGTGTTCGTGATTGCTGATGCAGATTTGGATCAATTCATAGGAAAACTTCATCTGAATTAGTTATGAGCTCTGAGCTCACACATGCGGTTGCTTGAGATGGAACACTGAGTATGGTATTGATTCCAAGGTGCCCTATATGGATGTGTTGTTTTATATTCCTCCCTGCACTTTCCATCTGATTACCTTGTAAACTGCATGACAGCCTGGATTCTATGTTCCTTGAGTCAGAAGTTCTCTTCCTTACTTATTATGAACCATGTACAGTGAAATAAGAAGCATATGAATAAAATTGCTTCTAGGTGGTTACATGGTTAGATGTTTTCTTTGGTTACACCTGAAATTTTGCTTTCCTGGTTTGTGCTTTGCCTTGCACTGTGACAGTGATGGTTAGTACAAATGCAGAAAGACAAAAGTAGAAGAAAATCACAGAATAGTTGAGGTTGGAAGGAGTCTCTGGAGGTTATCTGGTCCAACCTCCAAGAAGTGCTCAAGAAGTGCCACCTGGAGCCAGTTGCCCAGGACTGTGTCCAGAAGGCTTTAGAGTATTTCTGAGGATATTCTCTACAACCACTGTGAGCAACCTGTGCCAGTGCTCCATCCCCCTCACAGTATAGAACTGTTTCCTGGTGTTCAGGTGGAACATCCTGTGTTTCAGTGTGTGCCCACTGCCTCTGGTTCTGTCCCTGGGCACCACTGAAAAGTGCCTGGCTCTTTTTTTTGCACCTTCCCTTCAAATACATTGTATACATATATACCCACCCTTTTTACACATTAATGTGGCCCCCTGAACTTTCTCTTAAGGCTGAACAATCCCAGCTCTCTCAGCCTTTCCTCACAGGAGCAATGCTTCAGTCCCTTTGTTTTCTTCATGGCCTGTTGTTGGATGCGCTCCAGGATGTCCATGTTCTCTATTCCACTGTGGAGCTCAGAACTGGACACTATTCCAGGTGTGGCTTCATCACTGCTGAGTGAAGGCTTTGAAGGATCACCTTGACCTGCTGGCAACATTCTTCCTAATGCATCCCATGATGCTGTTGGCCTTCTTTGCAGCACATTGCTGGCTCATGTTCCACTTGATGTCCACCAGGACCTCCAAAGACTCTTCTGTCAAAAAGCTTTCCCATTGGATTCGCTAAGCATATTTTGGTGCACAAGGTTGTTCCTCCCCAGATGCCGAAATTTGCACTGCTCCTTGTGAACTTCATGAAGTTCCTGTCAGCACATTTCTCCAGCCTGCTGAGGTACCTCTGGATGGCAGCATGGCCCTTTGGCATATCAGCTACCATTTTTGTGTCATAAATAAACTTTGTGAGGTTATGTTCTGCCTGTCAACCAGATAACTAATGAAGGTGTTAAAAGAGACTGAACCCACTATTGACCCCTGGTGTACATCACTGGTCACTGACCTCACCCTTTGGGCTTGGTCAGTCAGCTTTTGATCCAGTTCACCGTTTGCTCAGCTAGCCTGTACATCAACAGTTTGTCCATGACGATCTTATGGGATACAGGGTGAAAGGTCTTATTGAAGTCCTGGTAGACAATGCCCCCTGCTCTTTCCTTATCTATCTTTCATCATAGAAGGTTATCCAGTTGGTTGACTGTTCCTGATGATTTTCTTGTCATTCATGTACCTGAAGAATGGTTTCCAGGTTTAGCTGCTCCATCACCTTCCCAGGGATCAAGCTGAGGCTGATCAGCCTGTACTTCCCTGGGTCCTCCTTCTTGAAGATAGGAGTGACATTTGCTTTCCTCTAGTCCTCAGGCACTTCTGCCACTCATCATGATTGATCAAAGATGGTCAAGAGTGGCTGTGCAATGACATCTGCCAGCTCCCTTAGCACTTGGTACATCCTGTAAGGGCCCATGGACTTAACCCATGTCCTGTTTGCTGAAGTCTTCCACTGAGGGCAAGGGTACAATTTCCTTGTTCCAGACTGGTCTCAGGGACTTGGACTTCCTGAAGACTGGCCTTGTTAATAAAGTCTGAGAGACAGGTGACATTGAATATGGCAGACTTACCCATGCGTCTTTCTTGTTGAGCAGTGGGTTCACATTCTCCTGAGTTTTCTTCTTGTCACCTGTGTACTTACAGAAATGCTTCTTGTTGTCTTTGACATCCCTGGCCAGACTTAGTTCCATTTGGGCTTTAGCTTTCCTAGCTGTCTCCCTGGATGCTCAGATATCGTTTCTATATTCCTCCTGCATTACCTGAGCTTGTTTCCTCCCACTGTATTATGTTTGTGTTTGATTATTTTTTTTTTCCAGGAGGTCCTTGTTCATCCATGTCCTCCTGGCGTTTTATCTCTTTTCATATTCATTGAGATGGATCTCTCATAAGCTTGAAGGAGATTATTCCTGAATATTACTCAGCTTTCTTGACCCTATCATCATTTAAGGGCCGCATCCCATAAGACTCCACCACACAGATGTTTGAAGACACCAAAGTCTTCTCTTGAAGTCCAGAGTTGTGAGCTTTCTTTTGCTTCTTCCTGCCCCTAGGATCCTGAACTCTACCATCTCATGATCTCTGCAGCCAAGGCTGCCTTTGGTCTTCCTATCCCCAGTGAACCTCTTCTCCTTGGTAAGTATGACGTTCTGCAGGTCACTTCCTCTCACTGGCTCTAACACTTGTGTCAGGAAGTTGCCATCAGTGCACTCCTTCTGGAGTTTTATCTGGCTGCCTTCTGCTATCAGTCATCCCCCACCCCCTAGAAGGAAAACTGTATTTCTCTGTTGCACTTCTGGCCTGTGTGGATTGAATACTTTGTTGCTGTTGCTGCTGGTTGATGTGACCTGTGAACTGTGCTCTTTTTCACAGGTCTTTGACAGTAGATGAGATTTATTTTTAGAACTAAATTAATATCTTTGATTTTTGCCTGATGTTTTAGCTTCTGACGTAATTAATTGGCTGCTCGAGCACCTGCTGCTACCTAAGCAGCTGCTGAATGATAGTGGAATAAACTGAGCAGATCTGTATTCCTTGTAACTGTGGTTGTGCCAGACACCCAGGGACACAGACTGCCCACAAAGGGAGAATGTTTTATTTTGCTTATGTCTTTCAGTAGAGTTGGATAGTGAGTTGACAAGCAGCTCAGCCAGAAAGAGGAGGTAGACTAAAAGAATTACTTGATAAAAACATGGCAAGGTTAGATGTTCCTGGTAGCAAGAGCAGCTCTTGAATCCTTAAGAGTATTCAAGGTGGCAGCAGACTTTACCTGGTTGGGGTTTTTTTCAATTACATCTTTTCATGATGTCTATTTTTGAGATAAATGCCTTTTCTAACTTTCTCACAAAGGTCTTGTGTGTTCGTTCAAATTTTTCTCCTCTATGTCAGAAGGAGTAAGCTTTACTTCACTAAAGGGAAGATATATGTGCTTTTGCAGAAAATCTTGTTTTTCCAACGTTTATGTCTACGTTATCTGGACTTCAGTAACATTTCCCATAAAAATTAACATTTACATGGCTCTCTTGACTTTGTTGTGGACTTGTTTGAAAATCTAACTCTCAGTTCTTTACCACATCAGGTTCCTAAAACTTTTGCCCTTCATATTGTTTCCTCCATCTCACTTCAGGGCTGTGAGCAAGCAACGGTGAGGACTTAGCTGTTAGCCATATCAACCTACCACATTTGGTTTATGTGAACTAAGGTTATACTTCTATAAACCTGCTGAAAGCTCTATAAACCTGCAGAGTTAAAAATTCAAGTGACTTGGGCTTTTGGTATCACATTAAAAAGGAGAATAAAGCACACAGTCTTCTAGAGGTTATCTCTGAAATCAGTATTTACTAACGTATTTATATTAAAAACCCCACTTTATTTTAGTATTGGAATAGGAAGGTATTGAAGAGAAGAGCTGTACCTATGGGAGAAAAAAACTTTTATGGGGAAAAAGAAAGGTTGATACCAACTTAAAATATGTTAACGTTTGAAGAAAGAAATTTTTTGTTAATTAGGAATATTTTGTCCTATTTGGAAAGCAAAGATACACGTTTTACTTTCAGGAAAGCCTTGAATTTTGAAATTGTTTGTTTGAAGGTAAAGAATTGTTCTTGGAGGAACAGATCTAATTGCCTTTATGTTGATTCCTAAAGGAGGAGGTTTCTTTAGTAGGTAACTTCATATATGAGTTCACAAATTGCGCAGATTCCTTGAAATGCTTAGTAGAGACACCCTAAAAATCCCAGTATTTGAATGGAAAACTACAAATGTAATTAAATAATAGGAACTACATCATTACTTTATGTGAATTGGGTTAAAATGTTGAGAACTTTTTGTGTAGTTTTTCTGTAGGGAAATCTGAATGTTATCTGTTGTCTTAAATCCTGATAAGAATCTTTCTTGTGGGATTTCCTACCTCTGTCATCAGGCCAAAGTTGTAGTTTTTTGTTTTGTTTTGCTTCTCTTTAGTGGCCAGAAGGTGTTGAGACAATTTCAGGATCCTAGCAGCTGAGTAACTTTTATACTCATGTAAGCTCTTGTTAACCAACACAGCTAGTCATGCTGTCCAAGGGTTTGAGAATTACATGCCATGCATGGCACCTGGCATGTTCAGAGCCTCTCTTTTGGCTGTTAATATTCCTTGTTTTAATAAGGAGCTCTTTGAAAGCCAGGAGAACCCCTCCATTAATTCTTTTAAAAAATAAAGACATTGTTTTAGGGCTTTGAAATAGTATTCTTTGAAATATTATGCTGGTGTTTTTATCTCTGTAGGTGTCGGTAATACTGTTTGTTAATGTGGTGGAATGAATTACTGTATTTTCCTCTGGAAATGCCCCCAGTCCATTACACACAGTTCTCTGTAGCTCTAGACTCTCTGTGTTGGGCTGGAAGGAATTACGAGTTGATCTGGAGTTACTTGTGTCATGCCACTGGTGGTGGGTCATCTGATGGAGTCCCTGAGATAATTTTCTAACTTTTCTTTAATATCTTTATTTATTTTTCACTCCTGATATGTTTAGTTATTTCCTACAAAGATGCAGAGCATTTTTTTTTTTTGTTAGGGTGGTTACTAGTTACGGGGAGCCAAATATCCCCCAGACAACTGGGTGCTTAATGTTGGTGAAGTGGCAGATGATCCCTTTGACCCTCTGCTGCCTTCTGTAAAGGAAATTTATCCTTCCCTTTCCAATATTCTTTTAGGTCTTTGAGTTCTGGGTAGGCATTTGCTTACTCAGATACAAAAGCAGCTTCATTTCTACCTTACTAACTTCTGCTTAATGCAAAGAAATATCTTGAGATCACATTTGGGGCTTGGGGTGCAAGATTGAAACAGAAATATTTCATGCTGTTGTTGTTAGTGAGTCACTTAATTACTCAGAATGTTGATTTACTCACCCTTGATGCCTATAATAAATATTTCATGTATAATTATAAAACATTAATACTTTGAGATTGGCAGTGATTTGTAGCAGTTGTATAACAAAGCAGCTGTTCGGAGTGAATGAATAGCAGTGCATTTTGACTGAAAGTTGTGTTAAAAAGTGAGTAAAAAAAGGGACCATTATATGGGACTAAATGATTTTTTTGACTTTTTTTTGTCCTATATTTCAATGATGAGATGTATTTACATAAGAAAATCTTTTTATTGGTAAATTAAATTTTCTTGTCACCCTCAGCTGCTTTTTGTAAATTAAAGAGAAATGAAAGTGTCATATAAAATTTCTATTGACATTCTGTAGTTTTTGGGTTTGTATAGAGCCATGGTTATGAATCCATTTTAGTCTTTTCTATTGTTGCTGTTAGGTTTCATTGTGTGGACCTTCATCTCAAAGAACTATTGTTCACTGACCATGGATTCAGACAGAGTAAAAAATGTTGAACACATTGTAGATGTATATTAGAATAACTTGGAAATACATTATTTTAATAAAAATTCAAAATTGATTTTTGTTTTACCAGCAAACACATATCTCTTTATGGTGCAAGCTCGTGGTATAATGTTGAGAGAAAATGTAAAAACGATAGGACACATGATAAGATTGTACACTAACAAAAATACGACACTGAATGGCACAGGTAAGAATATTTCTTACTTAATTTTTAAAAGGCCTTTTTAAAAAAAAAAAAAAAAGCCAATCATTAATGACATAGCTTGATTATGAAAATGTCGACCCAAATCCTACTTCTCTGTAATTGGAGTGAAGGTCAAATAGTTGATACTATTTATCAGTTCACTTTAATAGGAAATATATGTGGCAGCTGTAACAAAGATACTTCTATTTAATTATTATTCCTCTAGTGCAATAAAATGCTTTTTAAATCATGCTGCTAGGAATTTGTTAACTAAAAATTAATGCTCTCACCTGCATGATGATATGTTACAATTATAGTGGATAATATAGGTTTTTACAAAAATCAATTCTTCTTTTTAAGATTATCCTGAAGGAAACAATTCTAGTGACTGTGTTGCTCAAACAACAATGTATCTTCCAGAGAACTTCACCTACTCTCCTTACCAGCCTTGTCCAGAGAAGCTGCCTTACATGAGTAAGTTTTAAACTGACCTTAATGTTTATCTAGTAAGTTAAATTGTATTTTAAACAAGACACAGTTATTTCAATATAAAATATAATTATAAGGAGTAATGAAATAACATACATCTGATAATGGACAGAAGTTTGCGTGTAACTAATGTGTTACTGAAGTTTTGGTCTCTTTACTAATCACCTTTACTAATTTGAAATCAAGTAATTAAACTACTGATTTGTAGGAGAGAAAATTTCACATAGTTTCTGAAGTTACTTGTGATGCATTCCAGAATTCTAACCTCTTGTCTTTTAGACACCTGACTTAATCTGTGGGCTGTCATTCAGCATGAGCAAGTAATTAAACATTCAATAGAGCAGTTCAGATCCATATCATACCAAAAATTGTTGCTGACAGCTAAACTGAATTCTGATCAATTTTTCTTCGAAGAAAAATAGTGGATTGTATTAGAATAATCTAGATTCCATTATAACCTTTCTAAAAATCTCAACTGAGAAGTTTATTTGTTGAAGAAAACAGAAACAGTGCATGTTATCTGTGTTTCTTTTCAATAATGCCAGTTTCTAAGCTTTGTTTCTTAGATTTTAAATATGCAGACATGGAGCCAAAAATATAGATCAGTTGCTGTTGCTTGTGAAACTAAACCATATAGAAAACTGTCTTAAGCCAGGTAGTAATTAGCCCCATGGTGTGATAATATCCTTATTTCAGCCTCTTTCCCTCCAGACATAGGGTTTCACTTTCAAAATCATATTTTTTATATAATATTGAACATATAAACAAATAAAACCAAATTATTCCAATAGTAAATATTTTAGCTACTTTTGGAAACAAAAATTTCAGCGAATATCAAATCTGGATAATCAGAGAAACAAGAGTGATGATTTTGCTGACTGAAAAATGCATATAAATTAGTATTTTTAATGGCATTTTCAAGGGATCTGGCTGTTGGAATTCTGTCAGATTAGCTGAAAACTAAGTAATTCTACCAGTAATCTCTCTATAGATCTCCTTGATGCTGCTTTCCTTTTACCATTTTGGTTTTTTGTTGGTTTTTTTTGTTAGTAATTGCTTTGTGCTTCTTCTGTCCTATTTAATTTAATAGAGAAATAATTTTAATAGAAAATTATTCACTGGATAAGTTGCTTTTCAACAAAGGGGTATGTGTTTCACTTTTTGGTTTTCATGTATACCGTTTTAATCATCATCTCTTTCTAATTATAGTCTAAATAAAGCATCTCTGAAGATCATTTAATTTAATGAAATGTTGTAGGAAGTGTGAGATAGCCAGGGAAGAAAGTGTTGAATCGTGTATACTTTGACATGCTTAATTAGTCTAAGGTTATTATAGAAGTCATCTTTTCTTCTTTACATCAACTTGCCAAATTTATGTCATGAAAGGGGTATGGTAAAATCATATTTGGTCCCAAGTACATACGCTCTTAAAATAGGAGCAGCTATTGCCTTTTTTGTGTAACTCAGTCTTACAGGTTATAACCCACTGGTTGAGCAATGCTGTTCTAAGTCATAAGCAAATCTCCTCTTTGAGATAGAAGCAGTACAAGAATCTGTCTGTCTCTTCCTTTGTAGATAAATTGATAATCCCAGCCTTTCTAGACTGCATAGTTTCTAAAGCTCTTGTCACTCTTGATCTTTTTGCACCGTAGACTGTCTTAGATTTGATTTCTTTGTAAATCATCATAACTGGCTTAAATCCTGGTTACAAAACAATTTAGTTTTGTAAAACTTCTCTTTTTTTTTCTCATAGCAGCAGTTAATACATTCCAGGATGAGATTTTCTATTTTTGTACAAGTGCATTGCATTGGCTCATATTAATGTGCAATCCATTACAAACTGTAAAACTGTCTCTCTACATACTGCAGCAAAGCCAGGTATTGCTTGTTTTGCTGTGCATGCTTCATTTTTTCCTTCAGTAACAAACCATTCTTTTTTTTTTTAATTAATTTTACTTTATTGGTTTCTGTATCTGATTTGTTGAAACAATTTTTTTTTCTGATTTTCTTCTTCAAAATGCTTTTTGCTTTCTCAGCTCTCTTATTTTGCAGGTTGTATAAATGTGTTTTATTGCAGCCTGCTAGAGACTAATGGAAGTAGTGACTAGTAAGCCCAGTTATTTACAGAGGCACCTTCTCCTGCTCCCCACCAGTGACAGGGAAAAAATGCTGATTTCTATTCGCTCATCTGTGTACTTTTGATAGTACCAATACTTCAGGTTTTACTAAAGCTGCTTTTTAAACACTCTGGATGGAATTTCATTATGTCCCATAAAGTTAGAAACACCTGCTTTATCTAAATACTGTTTTACCATTTGATGTTTTTTTTCTAATTTAAACTCTGTAAGGATCTGTTCACATCTGAACTTTTCTCAGAAGACTGAGGTATCTGAGTCACATCATGTGTTATTTGCTCCCCTTTCTGATGTAGTAATTGGCCTTTATTTATCTTTATTTCCTTTTAGATTCTGTAATTGAAGTGAAAGGCTCTTGTTGCTTTTCTGTCTCTTGGTAGTTGAAATTGATTTTTTAAATTTCTTTTTTTTAATTTATTTTGTACATGTTTATATGCTGGTCCTTTGATTGACCTTGAATTTATATTTCTTAAGATTTCTTTCTTGGGTTATTGAAGAGTTTCAGACACAGCCATTATGATAATCTAAACTTATTTTTTAAATAATTATTTTTATTTTAAAATATTATTTAATTTTTTTTTAAACCTCTGTAGGGTTAGCTTGTTCTAGTGTCTATCTATACAGGATTTTTAGCAACTGCCAGGTTTCCTTTTTTCCTAAAATAATTAAATAAATGTGGGTTTCTTTAAATCTTCTCTTGAAATAGCTCCATAATGTACTGTTCTTTATAATTTTTCACCTATGATTTTACATTAAAAAAATAGTTGCCTTCTTCATTTGCAAGTAGTACTATATTTAATCATATCCAAAACTAAAGTAGCTCTTGCAGTATCTTCTACCTTCTTCTGAAAACAATAGTTATTCCTAGTATGTTCCAAAAATGTCAATATTTAGAGAAGATTTAGATAACTAGTCAGCGACACAAAGCAACGTATTAGGCGCAAATAGGATCTTTTGGGTATGGACACAGGGGAGAAAATCGAAGTGATTTTTTGACTGACTTTAAAATACCAACCCTCACCAAAATACTTAACTTTCTAGACAAAAATAAGAATAATATTTTATAGTGTTTGTCAGAAATTTCTTGCAAGATTTTTATTTGATGATTTAGAGTGTAGTAGTTGCTGAAGAATGACTTGAGCTTCTGGTTAATGACTGCTACATTAGTCTTCTCCCCAGATTTTCTTGATTCTTTTTATTGCTTTTGTGGGTATTTACTATGAATCATTATTTCCAGTTTTGAACTTTTTCACATGCATAAACTAATGACTGACATCTTCCAGCTATCAACTAAATGTTAATATTTTCTCATAGTAAGTACTAACCTGATTTTTTTCGAACCATATTGTGGTCCTTATTCAATTACTTACTGAATTCCACTCTAATGCCTTTTGCAAAAGCTTTTCCCATTGGGGTCATTAGTTCTACCAGTGGTAATTCTCAAATCCAGCCCATTGCTATGAATTGGTTTGAAGCAGATAGTGGTGGATTGGTGGATGAAGACTCTACATGAAACGTGCGTATCATCTAAAATTTAAATTGAGGAAGTTTGTTGAGTGTAGCGATGATGCATTTTCTTTTAATGTGAAAGTGGAGGAGGAAGGCACACAGAATTTGAGTAAAGGTTCAGTAGTGCAGATGATGTAGGATTGTTAACAGTGGTAGTTGAAATGAAAGGCAATCCAAATTTTCTGTAATAGATGCAGAATTCAAATTACTTTGCTTGTTCTGTGTCCTCTGAAATGAGTATTTTTTTAATAGGTTTTATGGAAGGATTGTTTGTTTTTGGAAATACTGAAATTCATTCTGTAAAAAATTAAAGATTAAGAGGATAGTATAAATTGGTACTTTTTAGTCTGTAGGTAGTAGTGTAACTACAAATTTCTGATGCCATTTGTCCGTGATATCCCTTGTAGTGTTAGATCAGTTGTCTTAATTGAAATGAATAAATAAGGGTTTTTTTCCTCTCTTTAGGAGGCCTTATTGACGTCAATATGAGTGAAATTAGTTTTGATGAAATTCAGCAACTGTTTTCAAAAGATTTAGACATTAAACCAGGAGGACACTGGAAACCAAATGACTGTAAGCCACGGTGGAAGGTGAGATGCTGATTTTCTGTTTTGGTTTATTTTTTCGTGTTGATATGTAAGAATAGTTTGCCATTGCAGGCACTCAGTCTTTTGGTGCTATATATGTAGTATGTCATAGTATTTGTAGTATGCCATCTGTGCTCAAGAAGAAACTTCAGCTAGGAGAAAAATTTGAAATGGATCATCAAGAACTTTCAAAGGTTCATTAGCTGTTGTTACTAAAGATTTCATCATATGCATGCAAATCTATCCTATGTGTCTGTTGCTTGAAGTACAACTAGAAGCAGGTGAACATAAAATGAAAATCTTGTTTATGTGTTACTCACATTTTTTTTCTTAATTACTTGAGCAAATTTCCAACACGCTTTCCTAGGGGGAACCAACATGTAAAACACTGAGCCAATATAAATGTAAAAGTTGAAAAGCCACAGGAAACTTGATTTTTATTGAAATCTTAACATTTTAAGATGCTGATGTAATAGCTTAATTTTTTTTTTCCTGAAGGTGGCTATCCTTATTCCTTTTCGGAATCGTCACGAGCATCTTCCAATTTTTTTCCGTCATCTGATACCTATGTTGCAGAAGCAGCGGCTGGAATTCGCCTTCTATGTTGTTGAACAGGTAACAGCATCTACTTGAAAAGTGACTTCTCAAGATTCCTTACTAAAAGGGATTTGATATTCTTACCAAGATTTGGATGAATCCAGAATTTCAAAATTGTTACTCTACTCTTCTTCTCCTTTAAATGGAAAAGGAAAGTTCACCTCCTTTCCCCAGTTTAAGCAGTGGCCAGATACATGATTCTTTTTTTCAAATATGGGCTGATATTTTGTAGGTAATAACATGGCCTCTTAGAATCTATTGTCATTGTAAGTTTTCAAGGCAAAAAAGTAGGTCAGCAGCAGTGTTCCTCAGGGCTCAATTCCAGGGCCTTACGTTCAGTGGATGCAGGAGCCGAGTGCACCGTCAGCAACTTTCTGATGATGTCAACCACACATGTCAGTTGGACTTTTGAGTGATGCCTTTCAGAGGGATCTAAATAAATTGGAGCATTGGACAGAGATTAATGGGATGAAATTTAATAAGTCAAAATTGCACTCTGCACCTAGGATGGAGTAAAGCCAGGCACAAGTGTAAACTGGGAGAGGAGTGACTGGAGAGCAGCCCTGCACAAAGGGGTCTGGGGGTGCTGTTTGGAAGCCGGAACCAGGCTCAGTCCTGGCTCACAGGAGTCAGCAATGTGTGCCCTGCCAGCCAGGAGGGCAAACCCCATCATGAGGTGCATCCCAGCATGACCAGCCAGTCAAAAGAGGCATCACTGTCTTTTTTTTTTTTTTTTGTGTGTGTGTTAGAGTATGTTTTTCTCATAGTATTGAAATTTTTGTCTCTCCTTGATTTTTACAATGTCTCCTTTGTTTTCTGTGTGAAGACAGGTACACAACCTTTTAATCGTGCAATGCTCTTTAATGTTGGCTTCAAAGAGGCAATGAAGGATGCTGTCTGGGACTGCATAATATTCCATGATGTGGATCACCTACCTGAGAATGACAGAAATTACTATGGATGTGGAGAAATGCCACGCCATTTTGCAGCAAAGCTGGACAAATACATGTACATGTAAGTAAAGAGTTTTATTCATATTTTTTCTTAAGTACCCAGGAATATTTTATAAGTGTATGAATTTTGTGACACTAAATACAGTAGGTGAAAACAGCAAACCGACCTCCTGTTATGCTATTTACAGAAATGACTATTTAGTTACTAAAATAAAGATTTAAATTTAGTGTCTGCATTTGATATGTTACTAATTAGAAGATATTATTTATAATTTTCAATGTTGAGCTTGTTGCAGTGAGGTTGATCTTGAAAAAAAAGTGGTTTGTGTGTCAAGGGGGAAAATCCTATCTAACTGACTAGAAATGTTTTCTGGCTACATAAACCCTTGTACTGGCTGTTACAAAAGAAAAGCAGATAATCTGCAGCAAAATATCACAGGAAAAATGTCTGTCTTTATTTTCTCATAAATGTACACTTTTATTTCTGTTTCATACTGCTTTTTAAACTGAAGATTTTCTTACTGCTGGACCATTTTGTATATTGTCTTTCAGTCTCTACATTTGGTGAATGTAGTGGAACCTGCAGTTTTCTTGCCTCCTTTTCTTCTGCCAGTTTACATTAATGATGTGCCACTTGCTTTTTAACACTCTGCTATCTCGTGATGTTCTTGGAATCATTTCACGTGAAGCTGTAGCTTATTGCTTGCTATGTGTAGGCATTTGCTATCCTGAACTTGTGAAGTTAATCAGGTTGACAACCTGGTCAACCAACAGATTAAAAGCAATGCCTTGAAACCATGGCTCTCTCTGGACATCAAGTTGTCAACCAATCAGAAATAAATGTTTAAAGATTTCATGTGTATTTAAAAATACAAAAGTTAGCACTCATGAATATAGATAAGAGATTTCATCTATCTTTATATGTACTTGTAAAACACTCTATGTATTTATATATACATTTATAAAATGTCTGAATAGGTAAGTATTTACAAAATTGATGAATGTAGAAATGAAACCAGATTTATAAAATACAAAAATAAATAAACCTCTAAACAGTCCTGTTAACTGTCATATTCCAGTTGGTTTTGGTTGGTGGTCTTGTTTTGGGTTGACAGTGGTTTTTCATTGGTTATTTTGGAGGTATGTATGTGAGGTTTTTCAGAGAGGGAGAGAGGGGGGTTAGAACACTTGCTACTTCAGTTAAATGTTGAAAGGCAAATATAGTTGCAACCTTCCCCAAATGCTTTTCAGATTTGGTTGAATCCTTTTTTTTCACAGAGATCAGAAATTGCATGGTTTTGTATTTGTTTTTCTTTCCCCTTGCATTCTGGAGTTATTTGTCCTTCAGTGTGGCAATTGTGTCCTAAGCAATGGTAAATCTTTTTGTAGATAGTCTTAACTCCTTGAAGGTTCCAGATTTGGAAGTGTCTCCTGAGACACTTCTGTTTTATGGAATTGTGTGCTGCTTCTGAAAGAAAGCTGTTTTACTGTAGCAGCTTCTGGGTTAAGGATGCCAGTTAATATTGATGGAAGTAAATATAGATATTTATTTTTTCTAGGTTGACAGAGTGTTTTGAGGACTGGAAATGACATTGGCTGGGGCATAGTATTTTGTATAGATATTGTGGCTGTTCATGTTGGCCAATTGCTTACTGCTTAATAATATATGTTAGCAATTACTGTTGCTTACTGAAAGAAAAGCATGTAGATCCTTTTGATTCAGAAGTTTATCTTTTAAAAACTGGAAAATGTTTTTTTAAATCAGTGTGCCATTCACTGTTTAATTGGTGCTCTTAAGCTGTTTCTCTCAAGTTTTAAGAGTTCTGTAGAATATAGTAAAGAATTAAAATTATTTAATTGATGCGTTACTGATTTGTAATTTTTCAGTTGATTAAAGAGGTTTTTTCAGTTGAATAGTGTAAACATAAATAGTTTGAGGGCTTCACTTAACACTTCAGCTATGGGTCTAAATCAGCCATCTGAAATAGACTGATAGACTGTTGTTTGTTATGGGTGATACTCTTTGGAGCTACAGTTTAAGAGCACCTTTTATGCAAATCAGACACTACTGCAAACCTTTTGTTCAGCTTGCTGTATGTCACTTAATGCTGGCAATCTGTGAACCAGTTTCCCTTAGTGAATACATTCAGCCTCTGTTCATGTCCTTAGTTTGGGGCTCTTGCTTTTTGGAAAGGTATTGTTCAAGAGAGGGCTACTTATCAAAGTTCAGCTAATGATATAGAATTTATCTTTTGTTTCCAGCCTTCCGTACAATGAGTTCTTTGGTGGTGTAAGTGGCCTGACAGTGGAACAATTCAAGAAGATCAATGGTTTTCCAAATGCCTTCTGGGGATGGGGTGGAGAAGATGATGATCTTTGGAACAGGTGAGTATTGAGTGCCTAGGTCTTTCTGTACCACCCACCCTTTGAGACCAGTTAGGTGTGTTTTCTTGTCACTTGTTACCTTTTCATAACTTGTTTTAAATGGACAAATTCTGCATAGTTTGCTTCAGAAATATCCGAATATACCATTTGAAGGGATAAGTATGATGTTCCTTTTTCTTGGCCTGGGGACAGCTAGCAGGTTTTTAAAAGCTAGGCCTTGTGACAAATAGCAGAAAGAATAACAGGTAATCACACTAAGCATGTTGCTTCACTCTTGCTGCTAGCATTATGAAATACCATTCCACAGGCATGTAGAGTAAGCATCAGTTTCATATCTTAGGAGCAGTGTTTGAGAGAGAGGTTAATTTGTGAATACATTGGTAGTCCCACACTGGACAATGGACAGCACTGCTCATGGCATTACCTACTGCTCCCAGTGAATGAGTCTAAACTGTTCTAACTGAGCTATTGAAAGGCTCTGAATGAGTTTCTATATAAAGAGATATCTTTTAAAGGAAGAATTTTATACTTTTTTCTTGCTATTTTCACGTTTTTATGCTGGAACAAGCAGGAAATATTAAATATGAAATTATTATTATTTTGCACTTTGCCAGCTTTTTCAGTTGTTGGGTTTGGAGTGTTGCGGGTTTTTTTAGGAAGAGAATGTCAATGAACATAAAGACTTAGTTTTAAAATATTTGATGTGTATTTTTCACTTTTGCTTTAACTCGTATGGTGAGCTGTAAGAAGATGTTTTTACAAATGTTTATGTATTTTATGGCAGGGTTCACTATGCTGGATACAATGTTACAAGACCAGAAGGCGATTTAGGGAAGTACAAATCCATTCCTCATCATCACAGAGGTGAAGTCCAGTTTTTGGGACGGTAAGAAAAACAGAGGAATGTTCAAATACTACAGCTAAAGATGTAAAATTTTTTTCTTGCATCCACACGTATGAATAAGCAGTCAGTTCTTATCGATGTTATTTCCTCTTTGGTGCTAAAATACCTATTTTTTTAAACACATTATATTTGCTGTTCAGATGTTTTTTATTTAACCATGAGAGAGACTGAGTTTGTGTGTCAGAAGACACTATCATCAGAATCTTTGATCCAGAATGTTATTGTTCCACAATAGTTTTGGCATTAGTGCTGGCAGGGCTCCATTAGTTGGCTATTTTGGATATTTTGCAAAAGGAAGCAGTGCAGCTAGGGCGAATGACTCCTGCATGAAAACAGACTTTAAAACTCCTCAAGGATTGGTTTCTTCCTTCATATTTTTTTCTTTTCTGAGATACAAGTCTTCTCATTTCTTGCACACATTGACTTAAATGTTTTCTTTTGGGATTCTTTTCTTTTGCTACAAAGTTACAAAACACTTAAACTGGCCAGGAAGTTCTGCCTGTCCTGGGATTTGAATAGAAACCAGAATGCAGCAGATGACCTACATGTAAAACTTAGAAGGTGAAACACAAAGTAAAGGGTTTATGATATATGTTTTCCTGTAACTAGAAATACTGCTCAATTCTGTTATCAATGGATGTCTTTTTCTGGGAACATCCTTTTTCTCTTTTATTCATAATTTTGAATAGACACATGCAGTAGAGATGAGTAAATCTGTTCTATGAAACTAAAATGTATATGTGGGTAATATGGGGGATGGGAACTGTTTTTTAATCACCTCAAATTTAGATGTTTGCACATGCAGGAGTCTCAAGAGTGAAACGAAAATCAATTCAGACATTTAAATGTATAATGATGAACAGTGAAGATTCCGAAATCTTCCCTAGGCTCCTGAGTTTAATTTTATAGCAAAAGAACATGAAGAAATTGAATAATCTTTAAAAATCTATTTAGTTTGGGACCATAAAAAGTTTACATATTGAATGCCTCCTTTGTTATTTAGTCTTAATGTTAACTTGTATATGCAACCATAAAATCTAACTGTAGTAAAAATCTTTAAAAGCTTGCTTTTAAAGCCTAGGTAGGTTATTTGGTAATTTCAAAGGTTTGAAAGGTAGTTTCAGAATTTAAGGTATATTTCAAAATTAAATGACTGTCACAGTATCGTGTCTAACATCAATTGAATTGTTTCTTGCAAATCTTTCTCATTTTTCTTCTTCCAACTCCTTCTGCAGATACAAACTTCTGAGGTATTCCAGAGAACGTCAGTATATTGATGGGTTGAACAATTTAGTATATACTCCTAAAGTACTTGTCAGTAGATTGTATAAAAATATAACTGTTAATCTCATACCAGAACTCGCTCCTGTTAGAGACTATTGATGGAAGTGGAATGGCAAGATATCCTACCAGAATAAACTTTTAACACTGGAAGCTACTGATAAACACTGTAAAACAAAACAAAACCAACAAACAGCAGCTTAGAATTAGAGTTTTTTCACCAATTGATGATGCATATTTGGGATGAGAAGTAAAGTGATTGTATGTACCATGCATTTTGTTCTGAAAGAAAAGCCAGCAGCTACCACTCAGATGTTTACAGCATGAGACTACTGTTCAAGCCTTCATTCTTCACACTCTCTATCTTAACTACTCAACTAAATAAACTGCAGAAAACAGACTTGTAGCTTCTCCGGAAATAAGGGCAGAGGCCTCTTCCAGGAATTTTTTATACTGAACTGCCCCTCCTCGTATTTAAATGAATGCTTTTGTTTCTTTTTAAAATGTGTTTTGTAAATATGTGATGTAAATTAATGTGTGTACATTGCTTTTCAGTTGTTCAATATTTTATGCTTCAGTATGTATTTGAGTGTGTTCTCATTTGAATTCTATAGGAATGTTTTTATTAGCATGAAAGAACAAGTGTAAAATGTAAGTATGCTTATAAAAAGGTTATACCTTATGTGAAATGAAGGAAATATTAATTGTTGGCCAGCTATGACTGTAAACTGTTATACTAGTTTTGAGCTCTAGGCCTCCTGCATATCTATATAGAAAAATCACTTTCTTATATGAACCTGCTAGAAAGAAAGCTTTTAATTTTATTTATTGCCAGCAAAATTGTATGATACCCTGCCTGCCATCTGAATCGTATTTGTATGCATATTGCATGTGTATTACAGAAAATCTTGCAGTTGTTGCATATTATGATCTACAGGAACTCTTAACTGTTTCCAAGTGTGCCACTAGTGTCAATGTCAGGGATTTTCATGCCTAAAACGATGTGTCTGGGTGCGTACAGTATTTTGGTATTGTCCTTTTTTTTTTTTTTTTAAATTCTAGTGAACAGCACTTTTATTCCTCCAAAATCAGAAGAGCCAAAAATGTGTCTTCATTGGAAGAATATTAAAGTTAGATTTTTAAGAGAATAATAAAGCATAGTTCTAATAGTTCTAATTCTTGCCGTGTGGGATTTTCAGCAGCACGGTGTTGGTCACACTGTTCTGCTGATGAGGATGGTGATGACATAAGCGGAACAGAAAGCAGGCCAATCCCAAGTGCTTTTTGAAATTCCACTCCTAATATATTATTCAATATAGCTATTTAAGGGCCTATTCTGGTAGAGTGCTGAGTGCTTCTATGATGCACTGAGGATCCTCAAGTCGATGACTGTCAATGAGATTGAGGTTGCACAGTCCTGCTAAGGATTGGTCCTGTCTGTTTCTCTATTTTTGTGGTGTTAAACGTATAAGTAACTAGCCTCTTTCCTTATCTTCTTATTTTCTCTTTACTTGTAATGTTATGCTACCTGAAAGTATCCCACTGCTAAGCATTATTATCTTTCTTAATATTTTTTTACATTCCTTGTTAATACAAAGGAAAAGGACCAGGTCATTTATTTTCTATGTTAATGCAAAGATATTGACCAAGATATACTAAACTGTTTTGTTTGTCACAGTTACTCAACTCTTTAGGAACCAAAGACTGACTTCTGCTCCCATAATGAATGGAAAGCAGTATCTATAATAAGGATCGTTTACCCATAGAGTGTTCTGTAAGAGTGTTGACAAAGAATCCTATCTTTAAGTCATTACTGTATGTTGGTTTCCTGAATTGCTGCCACAGATGGTGTGGTGCTTTGTATATTTTAAGTTTGTTTGCCATAAACACGTTTTATTTCTTTGGCATCCCAGCAGCAAATTTTGCTCTTAGCCATCATTCAGTAATGTTATGAGCATAGCTGTAGGCATCCCAAATATTTAGTAGAAATATTATTATTTAAGTATTTGAGAACAATTATAAGGGATGTTTTTTACCATACTGGAATTATCTTAAAATCTACCAGTTAAATTAATATGCTTTAGGAATGATGTAATACGGTGGAAATAACTAAAAGCATAAAGTGAAGAAAACATCCTTCAAAAGCATGCTTAAGTGGTTTGATCACCTCCTGATAGATTTTTCTGTAACTGAGTGTATAGAACATTCAGAAGCATATGAAAAAGGGGAGATAATACACTCTATGTAAAATTAATTATCTTCAAAATAAAGATAGTCATTTCATAGCAGACTAATACGGTTCTTTAAGAACAGTAGAATAATTTTTTAAGTCCCTCATGTAATTTTGAAGTGATTTCTGGTTTTCAATACAAGTTCACCTACAATTTCACACCTAAGATTATGAAACATCCTTTGGTACCATAGGTCTGTACTGTTTTCTGAAGCATGCTTTTGTGCCCATTTCTTAGGCATTCTGTGAAATTCATGTGCAATTAAAAAAAAAAATCGAATGCATATATATGTATATATACTTACATATATACATACTATATTACACATATGCTGTGGCTGAACTAATATAACTTTACAGCTTTAAGTGATTAATCATGTATGGTCCTAGAAAAATGTGATTAAACCAGTATGTGAATGGATTGTGACATATAGCTGAGTTCTTTAAAAGTTTACGTTTTGGTGCCCCAAAATGATGGATGTTAAATTATGAATTGTTGACCAACACTCTTCTCTAAATACCTTTTATCACTTTGTTGGGAAGTTTTAGAAGTTGCCATCTTAAATTACATCAAAATAGTGTTTGTATACTACCTGCTTGAACTCAGTACTCTTCTGTAGTGAATTTTAACATAGACAGTGCCTTCAAACAAAATAAATATGATGCAGAACTAAGAGTTGTGCACATTCCTTTGGATAATCTCATGGTTCTTGTAAAATGTAGAGAGAAGCCGATCACATTGGCTTTTGCATTGCTGACAAAGCCAAATAACGGACGTCTTCAAGGAGTGAACATGGAGGGAGAAGAAGGAGGAGAAGAAGAAGTGCTTTACAAGATACTGAAGGTCTTGCAAATTAGCAAGTAAAACATTACAGAAATATTAAGAGTAGAATCTGTTTAATATGCTAAGATACTCTCAAGCCCATTTTCTATATTTCAAATTTAAGTAGGAGAATATAAAATATAAAGTCCATTTTGCAAATAGGCAGTGTACTGAAAAGCAAGTGCAAAATGTCCTTTTTATTGGATCCTGGCACTCTATTTTTCTATTGTTATGTTTACTAATGACTGTGTTATAGTGGATTACTAATGAGCCAGCTGTTTAAAAAAATTAAAAGGATCCATTGCATATCAGCAAGTGGAAGTGTACTTAAGATTATTTTATTTGTAGAGGTATGTAAGATAGGCTTAATGAAAAATGCACTGAAACAAATGCTGGGAATTTCCTGTGTACTATCATAGTTTTGGGGTTTTTTGTTGTTCATGAAAATGTTTGTACTTTTTTATCATTGTCTTTTATGAAATATAATGTTCTAAAGATTGTGTTGGTTTGTTTATTCTGAGATTTTGTGGAAAAGATACCATCTTTGTGTTTTGTTTCTAGACAAAATGCTCGTTTTTCTAGTGCTCAGTACCCCAAAGTAACAGCAAAAGGAAGTGACACACCTATCCAAATACATCAGGTTGGGCTGTGATGGGATCAAGCCTTAGGCTAGCAGGGTGTTTTCCTTTTCTTTGTATTTATAGGCTTTCAGCTTTTGGTTTTATTGGGCTAAGTGACTCAACCTTTTTTGCATACTTTTCCAAGACAGGGTTGCTGTCGTGTTGAATCTCCTAATGGTTCTTCCCTATATAAGGATTACTAGAATGGGAATAGAAGGATTCATCCATATTTCTCCTGGTATTAAATAGGACACTGATTTTCTCAGGATTCATCAGTTATCCTTATTTTTATTTGCATTTTTTAGCTATTATGGAAGTGTCTGATGGTTTGAGGTATGCAAGAAATTCTGGGGAGTACTTTAACTGGGGACAAATTTATTTGCAGAATTTTCTGTAAATACCTGAATAAGCTTCTTCAGGTATGTTTGAGTGACATACTTTTCTGAAACAAAGGCTTCTGGTCTGTCTTTGAAAGTGTCGCCAGTTCTGATATATTGGAAAACAGGAAAGGAGGCATTTTAAGTGTGTGTAGCCTTCTTAGCATCTTTAAATGCTGTTCTACCATACTGTCACCTTTACCTTCTTTCACCTCTATGTCTCCAAAATCAGAATTGAGAGATGAGTTTATCTGATAATTGTGTGGGGCCCTGAGTTAGTAATCCCATGTGACTTCATCTGTTGTGGGCTTCATTAATAAAACACTGGAGATGGTAGTGGTGGATTGTATTTTCTGTGTGCTTGCTTTTCATGAGACACCTTTCACAGACACGTTTTGTTCAATTCCTTTGCAAGAAGAAATTTAGTTTATCAACTTCATGGAAGACTGGTTTATTCTCAGAGTCCCCGTAGTGGAATTTCAATAAGTTTTTTCCTAAGGTTAATGTGTTTTTTTCAACCCCCAAACTTACTCAGAAGGGCAATATGACAATACAGAAATGCAGAATACTTTTATTAGGAAGAGTATTTGAAAACAAAGTCAATACATGTTCTTTCTGAAGTTAACAAAGTGAATAAAAAACTTAGTGATATACTGTTGCAGTAAGAAGCGACGCAGAGTCCTCAGGCAGATGCAAAAGGGAGCTCGTTTATTCCAAAAAACCAGGCCTTTCTAAGCAATTAGGCTTTTATCAGTAACATTCCACTAAAGCACAACAACCATAGCTCAACCAACGACCATAAGCCACGATGTAAACATGTGAGGGTTATATAAGTTGTTTTCTATGGTTATGTAACTTGTTTTCCTCCTCTATTTCAGCTAAGTCACTACCCAGAATCCTTTTCTAGTTAGCCAAAGTAGCAGAAGTGGGCCATGATTTTACAAGGCCTTCCTTTTATAAGGTTTTCTTATCTGCAACAATTTACTATGAAATCTAAAGCTGTTGATACAGTCAGATACTAAGTTCTTATCATTTATGGAAATTTTACACAACCGAATTTTCATGCTTAATGTCAGCTTCTATTCCACTGGCTCACTAACTACTGCTGTAGTTGAGTAAGAGAAGGGACTAAGGACGACAGCAATGGTGTGATGCCGATTAACAACATCATTAGCTGTGAAAACCACCTGGAAAAAAGAAAAATACGAGACAAATGAGAAGTGATCTCCAGATAAAGGCTTAGCTGGAACCACTGTGATCATTTTATGCAACTTCACATGAAACTTCAGAAATATTCTCACTCTGAGCTGTGACTGCCTGTAACACACAGTTTTTCCACTGGTTAAATATCATTTGTTAAAAGTATAAATACCACATTATTCAAGACTTTATACAATTTATTTATTATCCAAACTGGCATTTCCTTGTTGGTACTCATAAATGGCAACAAGACTTTTTTTCTTATTTCCTTATTCCTCCCTTATGAAGGTCTAGTATGAACCCTATTCATTGTCTTTATTAATAAAAAAAAAAAGCTAGCCCATTCTTTCAAGTGTTGGAATGTTTTTGTTGCTCATCATGTTCTGTACTTCAAGCAACAGAATTAAACAGTGCTACACATCATTAGCCAGAGTATAAAACAATGGGTTTCTTTAGTTCTACTTCAAAATCTAATAGTTAGAGAAGGACTGCATTAGTTATCTGGCCACAGCATAATAACCTTACATATGAGTGATTTAGCACAGCCCTATTAACATCTCCTTGACCAGCACATCCTGTCCTTTGATTTCTCACTCCACATAGTACATTATTTCGTGTTGTGAAATGAGAGGTGTCAACTTTTAAAACAGAGGGTTTAATAGCATTCTGTGATGCACAGCTTGTGCTCCTTTCAACATTAATAAGAAAGATGCATATGAAACAACCAGTGAACTGAGCAAAATGTGTTCCCTACTGAGGCTTATTTTGAAGAAAGAAGGCTCTTGCACTGTAGATTAAATTAATGTCCAGTCAAACATCATCTTGATATACAATCAATTTACTTGCATGTTGTAAATCTTTCATCTTCCCTTTTTTATTTCAGTTCTCACAGAAGGCAAGGCTATCCAGCATTAACCTTCATTATTGTTTAGTATAAGAATGTCATATTTCAGGTGTCTCTGGAAGGCAGGGAGAAAATTTAATCCAGGTGTTTGCCACCTTTTCTCCAAGAAAATAAGGACAGCTGAGCAGATCTGTCACAGTCCAGCCAACAATTAATATAGAACTGCTACTACTGAAAGGTCATTGGAAAGCACTGATGCTCTGGAGGGGGAAGGAGACAGTCCCCAGGGAGTCCCAAATCCTTCAGCAAGCCTCACTTGGTACCTGGTCTGGAACACCTTCCTCTAACCAATTTATTTGTCCCATGCAAATTAAAGAGGCACGTTGTACCTTTTTTTTCTGTTGTTAACTGGGGCTCCAAGCATCCAGAACACAGTACTACTTTTGTTGTCTTTAAAAATCTAAATTATGAACTCTGTCTGTAGCCGTACAAATACTGGCTCCAAAAGGCAGGTAAATGCTTTTCCCAGGAGACTTCAAAGAGTACTTCACTTGTTGTCCCTCAAACACTTAGAGTAAGTACAGAAACAATCATGGGCTTAAGTAGAGGGAGAAGGATGGAAAACCTCTCCATAAGTAACACGTCTAGGAGCTTTGGGAGTTATGGGGGAGCTAGTAACTAGGTTCTGTCATGACTATGTTGCTACAAAGCTTTGAGACTGTGGATTTTAAGTGTTAATGTGAAAATATTTTAAAGTGAAAATAAAGTTCAACATACGCAGTTAGTAATTGAAGCCTACACATATAAAGTATCTTTATTCTTTGCGACTGAAGTAGAGGAAGAAATGAAAATGAATACTCACATCAGCATGACGGTAGAAGGGATTCAAACCCATACTCTTCCAGTAAGAGGCTGTATCAAGCTCAAGCTTGTATATCCCTGCTACAAATTGTTCTTTAGTTGTAAGCTCTGGGAGCACTCCTCTGTCATTGGTTTGTCTGTGTAATGGTAGAAGAACACACTTTTATAGTTTGGCTAAAAGCCTGAGAAGGATGCAGTTTTTAGCAACTGAACTTGAGTGATGTGTGGCTTAAGTAATATGATGAATACTTCTATTGATCTGGAATGTCTTACGTCCATCTGTAGTGTGGATGCTTCAGAGCTTATCTTGGCATTTGCTACTTCTGCAGCGACCACAGCAGATGGCTACCTGCCACCACACTAACTCTGCATGGTTTGGGGGTGAGCCAAAAACTGGTATTATTGTTCATAGACTCTTGGCAGAGTCTTGGACTTAATTAAATGAACCCACTCAGAGGGAAAACTTCACCACTGCTGTAAGCAATGTGGAAGCTCTATGATGCACTCACTGTGCAACTAAGCAGGATCAAATGTCCTGATTTTTCCGTGGTTTTCTTTCTTATTTAAATGTATGGAGTTGTTTTATCAGTGTAAATATTTTTTACAGTTGGTTATTAGAAATTTGAGATCTGCTATTTGAAATGACCATAGGTCAACTAGCAGTGTAGCCTCATGGAATTCCTTGTGGTTTATATTGGCCTGAACAAACAGGTGGTTTTGTTTGATTTGAAGATACTATCAGTGTTATCTAAAGCTCTAGTACTGGTTTGAAACCATACATCTTTGAGCACCAACCCATTTAGGGCTCCAGAAGCAATATTGAATGCTGTCTCTCAAACATGTCCCTTTTTTTGAAACATCTTTCTGTGAAATTGGTTTTATATTACTAGGGTTTTTTTATTAGGTAGGTTATCCTCAAATAACAGATCTGCCAGTGCCTGATTTTGGTATCTAAAATCCGCTGTCTTTTGTTCTATCTACCAAATTTTTTCTGAATTTTACTCAAATTGCATGCAGAGAAAAATATTGTCACTGTCCAGTGCATTACTTAGGATTTTTTTTTTCATATAGCTTAGAAAATAAAGTATAGAACACCATTTATATCTTACAAGATGCTCTGTAGTTAGTTATCAGAAGTTTTATATCCATTCAATTTTCTCTATTTTTCTTTGTCATAGATTGATCATTGCTAGATAACTGGTCACTTCTCTAATAAGCTTTTCCAGTTAATACCAAATGCAGCTTCAGTTGAGAATATTACAGGATCTCTTGCTAGCATTCAATTATTTAAAAATTATCAAGCCTGGGGAGGTTGATTTCGTATTAGCATGACTTTTGCTTACCTTATCTTGAGGTTACTTTCCTCAAAGGTTAAACGTGTTTTTAAGGCTTCAGTCTTATCCAGCTGTTTAGATGAGTATCTTTATATAGAGTTTCTAAGCTCAGAAGTAAAGATGAGTAAACTGAACACTTACTGGAAAATTTCATGCATTTCCAGTGACAGAATATGTGTGAAATTGTCTTCTCACTTGAGGGTGTGAGGCAATTTAAGTAGCACAACATGAATAGATTGTTTTCCCCACATTGTACAATAGTGTGTGGCCTTCACTGTAGCTATATTTTTCAAGGACACATATGAGAGCAGTGTTGTTTGTGCCAGCCCACTGCTCCATGACACCAAAGAGAACAGTTTCTACTGGAATTTCTAGAAATGCGTCTGCGTCTGGGATTCCACTGTCGAAGTTCATGGGCTATACCAGCTCTAGCCCTTGGGAGCCCTTCCTCACTTTTTTTTGGGTGGAATAGACTGTTAACATACATGGAAAGGTCTCAGGTGAGACTTTGCAACTATCACGAGGAGCTAAGTGTGCAAGTGGGATATTGCTTGGTGAATAAAGAATGCTCATTCTGTGTTTCACCTAAGAATTTTTCCAATTTAATTTCAGACTATACTTTAAATAAAGATTGCTTTTTATTTTTTTTAAGCGTTAACATATACTAAAATAGAGGGCAATTTAAAAAAAGTCATCTACATTTGAAATTCTACAATTACATTTTTTAGAAGACATGGCAATATTTAAATATCTGGAGATTCTTTTTGTTACTTGAGATGTGATTTCTTCTCTGTGGAGGAGGAGGTGATAAATCTTTATCCCCAAATTTTCTCCTTTTGGGTAAGTCCTTTATCTTGAAGTAAAGAAGGCTATCAAATGTGACGTGGTATATGTTCAAAACAGTTTCTTGTTATAGCTGTGGTGTTGTAAGAAATGAAAATCCATTTAGAAAGAGGGAAAATGGCCAGTAAAGGTAGGATTCTCAACCAGAGTCTTGGTTTCAAAATATAAGAGTCTGTCTGATTCTTCTGATAACAATGCAGCAGTTCATTGCTGGGTACTAAAAAGTAATAGAGACCTTTGCAATGAAATTAGAGAGAAGCGATGACTGAATTGAAGAATAGCTTAAAATACTTTCTTGTGTTCATAGGAACTGTAAAGAATTATAAAACCATTTTGGTAGTTGAAACTGTAGTACATTTAAAAGACTGTCTGCAGCAAGTTAATTCAATTGTATGCTATTTTTCCTCTGAGCAAAAAGACATCTCACATTAGAGAATGTGAAACTGGTCTTTCAACTATTCGGCCTCTTCCCATTGCCTTTCCCATCTTTCATTCATTTTTTTAGTGTGACTTACTTTGAATTTAACAGTTCCCAAGATCCATCTGCTGCTTCTTTATATAACTTAACTGGAACATTTGGAGCTGGACTTCCTCGGACTGAATCCACAACTTTTACGAAAAGAGGATGCTTGGCGTCAAGAGGGTCCTTCAATAGGATGAGAGAATTTTTAAGTTGCAAGAAGGGTAAATGACAGTACGTCATAAAGCACCAAGGAATATTATTCTTTAGATCTACAGTACAGACCATATTTTCCATGAGAAGACTGCTGTGTACTGAAGAATCATAATCTGAAGCTTTCTGGGGGCTGGATATGGTTGGGCCAGGAAGGAAGATTTCAGGAGCTGTTGGGCATGGAGCCATATACACCAGGGAGGCACAGCAGGTGTGAGACCACATTTCTATTTTTCCTTTTCATGGCTTAGCTACACATCTTCTCCAGCATGAAGTTGTAACTAAGTTGTGGCCTCAACAGGAAATAATTGCATCCTTAAAGGTAGTAGGACTGTTTAAAAATCTGCCAACTCCTCCTCTGTATTTTGGACCGTAAGTTTGAGCGCAGCTTTCTGGATTTGAAAGCCTCTGATACCTTGTTGCCATAGAGTTATCTCTGTTGCTACAGAGTTGCATTTCTGCTGTAAACATGATAAGCACCACATACAGACTCTCTCCTAACAGTGTGTTGATCAGATTTGTCAACCTTGGCATCTACACAAGCACAGGAGAGAAAAACCTTCCTTCAAATACAGGATGGCTATAGTTTCATCCCAACATATTCATCACAAGTAGTGATTATGGCCTGATGTTTTACCTTTTCAAAAATAGAGTTGAATGAGGGCTTTGACCTTACCTAATTCTGCAGATGAAGAGTGAGAAAACAGAGCTTTATGGAAGGTGCTAATTGGGGATGGCCTCAAAATAGCAGTCACTAATATCCATTTAATCATTGTAAAATGAATTGTGATGTAGATGGTTAAAAACTAAGAGCCCTCCCTTTAATGCCCTCTTACAGTCTGGGATGTTCCCTGGGTCAGGAACCATGTCTGGTATCATACCAATCAGCACATATCTGTAGTGCCTCTATGCCCAGATTCCTCCCGTTCCCTTTCTGGAAGGCAGGGGCTCCTCGCTAGTGAGGCCTTGCAGGAAGGCCACTGCTGATTTTTCCTGACTTTTACACCCTGGGAGCTCAATGAAAGTCTTATTCCTCAACAAGGTTAGTCAGGTATTATTTTCCCAAAGATCAGAGTTGAGAGGAAAAATGAGTAGTTGAGGAGAGAGAGACAAGGCTGTTGTAGGAGAATTTCAGGCTGAAGCATCTGTGTCTTTAGCTTGCTCTCCTGGGATTAATGAGCCCTTTGGAAGAAAGATCCTAACTTTGGCTCTGTTCTTTGCTTACATGGGGTTAAGCTGTAGTGGGTAGAGCAGTAAGGCAGAAGTCTAGAGAAGGCCTTTTTCCAGCATGGATTTTGCAACAGGAGACGAAATTCATCATGACACATCTTGTTCATTATGTTATGAATGCTCAAGGTTTTTTGTCTAGTGAATATGATAGTTTTTCCTTTCTCATCTCACATTGTTTTTCATGAAGTTTCTGTGCCTGATGACAAGTGCTACTTCTCTACCCATAAAGTCCTCTCACTAATGACTAGAGAAGGAGAAAGAAGGACCAGAAAAGAGCAGCAGCAGAGAACTACAGTCTGTACATACTGTAAAATCAAAATAATCAAAACAAAATAGAATAGTCTATTTTTTTTTTTTTTTGCTTACACTAATTAAAAAATAATAAAAGGAAAAAAGACATTGAGACTACATCAGTAGAATTACTTCAATCCTGAGACACTTACCAATGGTGCAGCTTCGGAGCAAAGTGCCAGGCCAGCTAAGAAAACCAGAAATACAGAATGAAAAGCCATTTTGCCTGCCACTAGAAAGTCTGTGTCAGCAAGCAGAAATGGGTAGGAGCTATGATTTTTATATCAAGGCCTCTGAAATGAAGCTACTTATCAGAAAACCCTTATGACTTTCAACACACAGATTCATACTGTTTACTTAGTAAATAATGAGAAAATAAGTAACCCATACAAACATGAACCTTGTCTGTGAAAATAAGTCTTTTCTATCCTTCTCTGTGGAAATACTGTGAACATTGCCTAGTTCAACTACAGTGTCAATTTTCTTGGAAACAATATCTATTCTGTTTTATTTTTCTCTTTTTATTGAGGAATGGTGCTGTATTGACCTCATATAATTGAGAGAAATACAATTTTTTTGTCAACCCAGCAATTTCAGTGAGAAATTCTCTGTGGTTATGGTTTGGTTCAATTGAGTCACCCATGCTTATACATTAAGAGATTTCTCTCTGTGTTGATCTCCTCCCCACCTCTAATAAAAGGTAGGTGGATAATTTGTGGGCTATTTAGTTTTCTTATGCATTCCCTAGGAAGAAAAATACACTACTTTTGGTGTTCAGCGTGACATCAAGATACCTACACACCGACTTCTGAAGCACAGTTAAACAGTATCTTAAGTTGTATCACTTGTCCCTTAGATTCAGTACAAGCTCAGGACTTTCCCTGTACAACTGCAAGTCAATTCCTACCAGAAGCATCTAGTTAATTTTAGGGAAATGTTGTTTATTGAAATGAAACTTTGTCTTTCTGATCTTTGCTTAGACATATATCCATATACTCTTTTACTACATCTCACCAGATGGATAATTGCAAGAGTAGGTTTTTTTGTTGTTGTAGCTGTTGGTGGTATTTTTTGGTTTGGTTTTTGGTTTTGGGGTTTTTTTGGGTTTTTTTGTTTGTTTTTTGCTGAGTATATCTATATGAGCAAATTTATGTCCTATTTTGAGGGCTTAGCATAACACCCTTCAAATGAAATCTACTGGTTTTCAAGCTCCAGAAACATGAGGATCCCATGAAATCTCCATACTTTATGATGGGCGTTGTTTTGAAACTGTTTGCACTGCTTACAAGAGTTGTGCAACTATGGTAGCATCTAGAAATCCGTGAAAAAGTAACCAGATAGTGAAATGTTAAAGGCAAGCTTCTGTAACTTGTGAATTCACTTGCCATGCTGTCATCCCAGCAGGCTCTGGGTATAAACTCCAAGGTCAGCGGCAAATGAGTGCTGAAGGTTTCTGACTGGCATGATTTCAGTTTCTTTCTCTGTAATTTATTTAATCCAGTTAAAAACCAATTCCTCTGCTTCAGAGTATTTTAAATACAATAGGCCAGGGGTTTACAGAAATCGCTGCTAAAGCCCTCAAAGTCATTAGTCAGTTTATCAGCAACTTTATTCAAATCACAGTCACTTTACAGCTTACTTTTTCCTATTTCTAAAAATATGAAGAGAATATTAAGATGATGGTTCTATTTTAGGACTTCTTTTTAATGATGGCTACAGATTTGACTTATTAGAGATTTAACTCAAATGCACCTGTGTAGGGGAGCGAGCTGTGTGATGTCAAATAATTACTTTAATATCAAAGATGTTAAAAAATGTGCTAATTGAAATTTCTTCAGTACTTCCTAGATTGATTGAGCAGCCAGCTTTCCTCTTGAAACATCAAAGTGTTGAGGTTTACCTGAAGTTTTAAGTAAAGGAACACAGATTTTGACTCTTTCAGCTCTGTGGACATACTTATTTCAATGGTTTCTGCATTGTTTGTTCTGCTGCTAGGTATTCACAATTTCACCAATTCACCTTGTGACCTGGTTGATAGTGGGACCATCTTTTCTGTGTGTAAACTTGGAGAAGTACAGATAACTTTCTTATTTTGAGTAAATTTATTTGGTAATTTTTTTAAGGTAACACAACTATGTGAATTTCCTGGTTTGAGCCAATGTATTTTGGAGAAACTTCTTTAAGGTAGTGGAGGAAGATAAGAAAACTAAATCAAAAGTCATCCCACGTGTTTTTCAGCTATCCTTTGCACTTCAATGCAAATCATGATACTTTAGAAAACAATCACTAATGGAGTAAAAATTGTTTTAAAGAAGTAATATTTTATTGACTTGTTGGAAGTTTGCCAGGTTACAAAATGGAAAAAAAAAACAACTAATGTAGCAAAAAGTTATGCATTAGCAGTAGGAAAACCTTCCTCCTAAAAGCCTATGATAGTTCTAGTGGAGGAAAGTGTTTGTGAAACAAACATGAAAATAAACATGTTTATTCCTTGGGATCAGTGACAACAGCAGTGGTTGAGTAGGAGAAAGGGCTGAGGAGAGCGGCGATGGTGTAGTGGCGGTGACCGGAATCATTAGCAGTGAAGACCACCTGGAAAAGAGAAAATTTGTGGTCATGACCAACAACATACAGTCAAAGCTACCTTATTAACAATTAAGAAACACACCTCACTTCATCTGCAGAGCACTTTGTTCAATGCTTTTACCCTTCTGAAGGGTAATGCTTCCTGTTACTTTGTGATTGCCAAGTACTGAGTGCCAAGTATTTGTGGGATTTGGATCGAGGTCCACAAAGAGCCTCAGCTGCAGTGAAGCTGGATGGAGGTACCCACACCTGAGCCAGGCAAACTGCTTTGGGATGTGGAATTGGACGGGGAGGTATCTCAAATGACCAGTAAGAAAGACAGGGGTGAAATTCCACCTGGCGAATTTAAATACAACCCCTGTGTGAGGTGTCCAAACAAGACAGGCTGTTGGAGCCCAAAGCTGCTTTCTGTGCTTCAGTGCCCCCTCCTGTTTTTAACACCACTGGTGGTGGGTCAGTTTTTGCATTGAGAACTGAGTGGCTAGGCTTGCCAGAAAAAGGACAGACCCTTGCCCTAAGAAAATTCAAATCTGCTGCTCTCCAAATCAGTTGAATGGGACTTGGGACACCCGATTCCCAGGAAAGCGTCATCACCTGGGTTAAGCTCCAGCTTTCTTTAGCCTACTATTTGATCTGTTTTCTAAACCATGATGCACTTTCTACAAGTGGACTAGAGAGTTCTCTCCTATGACCAAAGTCTAAGCTGCTGGGACATGAGGACTGTAGGCTTCAGTTACCTTGTACACAGTCAGTCACCAAATTCTACCCACTTCCCAGGCTACCTTGTTGTTCTGTAGGCTATTATGTGAGGGAAAAGCTTCTTCAGCCTAGTTGGAACAGTCTCAGTCAGGCATTTTTAAGCACCTTTTGAGGTGTAACCCTTACAACTTTCAGATATCCAAATGGTTAGGGAATATTTTTGAGGGTTCTTTTTTTACCTCTATCACCCAAACCACCTCAGACTTTTATGGACCTGGGACTCAGTCATTGGGTTTAATCTTCCACAGAGCTCCATGAACTTGTGGTTTAAAATGTTCTACAACAGTACCAGTAGCTGTTCCAGACTAACTAAATTGGGGAAACTTTAATGACAGATTAAGCCTGAAGAATTTAAACAGATTTTTGGGTGTGCTAAGCAAACACAATAGGATAGAGCAGACAATAAATCAGTGTAGGGCTGAAAGCAAAGGGAGAGACAGGACATGATTATATTGCTGGCCTGATTATGAAATTTGAGTATCACTGAAATAGTCAACTATCCCACTATGATTATTTCTTTACATTTTTATACCTTCTTTTATTTTAATTGCATGTTTTGGTGCTGAACATAATTTTAAAAAAGGCACACCAGAAAGAATTGTTTTTCTCAGGTAAATACATGTCATATTAGAATTCAGGGATTTTCATGTGACCAATATGGGGGAAATACCTCTGATTCAAGCATAGCTTATTTCCTATAAAATTAAGGTTTTCAAATCCCTCCATTCCTTCAGCAGCAGTAAAAGCAGTCTCTTCTTCTCGGTACATTTTTTTCTTGTTTGTTTTTATGAACACTCTCTACTTTTGAATAATGTAGCTCTTTTCGAACAAGATTCCCTACTGGTATGAGTGGGTGAATGGGCACAGCTACACTTTGGAAGAGCTGTGTTAGCATTTGCAGGGAAGTTGGCTCCTTCCTTTGGCTTAGCTGGCCATTTACTGCCTTTACTCGCCCGATGTTGTGTGGCAGTGAACCACTTCACTGTGTGATGATGCTCCTTCAGTATCAAAGGGCTGTGCTTGCTCTTCCCAGCTGCTGCTGCTGCACAGGCAGTGTGTACAGGTTATTAAGGATATTTGCCACTACTTACATCAGCATATTCATGGAATGCAGAAAGCCCAAGCGCCTTCCAGTAAGAGCTGGTTTCAAACTTCACCATGTATTTTCCCTCTACAAACTGTTCTTCTGTCGTGAGCTCATGAATCTCTCCATACTCTGTGGTTTTCCTGTAATGATTAAATATCTATGTAAATATTTTATATTGTCATTTAGATGCTAAACAGAAAAGTCAGTGTGGAATATTAATTAGTAGAGGTGCCAAATTCTACATTGAGCAGTTTCCAATCATCTGGAATAGTTCCATCTCTCTATGCAGTGTATGTTTCCATATTGCAGAGTCTGTCCTTGCTACCAACTCACCCATATACATCACAAATCAAAGCTGGCTGGTTTAAGGTCCTTCTTTTTAGTATCATGTTAACTTGTACCAAATGCTCTCTGGAACCAAAGGTTGCTGTCTTAGGAGGACTGCCATGATGACAGGCAAGATGCAAAATCTCAAAACCAAACTAAGGAGAGAAGAGAAATTTTATTGGAAAATCATTTTGTTCTCTAGTTATTAGCACTGAGGCTCTGGGGTTTACTCCTATACACTGATGTGATTTTATGTGACCCTGAGTGGTAATGTCTTGGAAAAGCAATTTAGCATCACAAGATTTTAATAATTTGATTTACAATGCCTTGGTCAAAGAGCAGGGGCCTCTTCCACTGGGTACCATATAAATGAGCAATAGGAATTCCCAGCTCAGAGATTATGTGCTCAGCTTGTAACAAAAATCTGTGGATGAAGAAACTCCAGCAACAAGAAGGAAGTATAGCTGGCATTGCACCCTATTTGTTCAAAAAGGAAGTTGTTCAAGCTTTGTATGACAGCTGTTTAAATATTTACATACTTAGTTCCTAAATCCCATTTATCTCTTTCCCCTCCTTTTATTTAATTTCTGATTTTTTAACCTTGTTTGTTTGTTTGTTTTTGTTTGGGTCTTTTTCTTCTGAAAATGTTTATTTAATATGTATAGCGCTTCATAACCACATGACGTAGTTGAAGGAAAAATAAAGAAAGCCATGACTGGAAGAACTACTGGAACTTTCTTGTCTCATGGCAAGGAGTAACTGCCTAGGCAGAAAACAAAACTGGAGGAGGAGGAGAGAAAGTGGAGAAAGCAGTGACATGTTGCTTATCTGAGATGGAATCAGCTGTGCTGTTGGGATTTTCTTTCCCGGTCTCTTTCTCCTCCTTCACCGTGTTTGTTATCTTTGGTTAATGGCGGTAAATAAAAATGACTGAAGGAGAGAGCTTTCGCTTAAATTAAGAGGTAACAGGATTGAAAATCCCATGCTAATTTTCTTTTATTTGTTAAGACTGACAAAATCTTACTGGTCCAGTACAAGTGTAATCAACTGTGTCCAGGGCAGACCAAACCTGCAGAGAATCCAAGTCCTATTTGAAACATGTATCACAGTCAATTTGTCAAGTGTGTGCATCTGCTTTCTCTTAGTTTAATTAGTAATTCCTGTTTAATCTGTATTGCTTTAATAAATGGAGAAGTAATTTGTTTCTGAGTGTCCTTGAAGCTGTGAAACAGAATTACTGAGATGCTGCAGAAGAGGTTAGCAATCCATGTACTTCTGCTTATAAGCTGGGTAGTCTAGACACAAACCAATTAAAAGGAAAAATGGTGTCTGTCTCAAAATCTTTGTTCAGACAAACAAATTAGTTTTAGTTTGAGGAAAATGTGGATGCAGCTGGAATGATTCTTTCCCTAAGGGGTGCTGCCCCAGTGGCAGATGTTAACCATCCAGAACAGCTGGGAAACTGGGAAGAAGAGCTCACTTGAAAAGGCATGCACACTACCAGAAGTTAATGGCACTTTCTTTATTTTAGTTATTAAGTGGTAGCCATTCACTGCAAGTGCTCTCACAAGGAAACCTTTCAGCATTACTGCTGCACTGACAGCCAACAGGACAGTGTGTGATTCAGAGCCTGGAGGGGATCAGCACAAGGCAGAGGATGCTCAGCATTCAGCGCTGGTAGCAAAATGCTGTGATTGCTTCTGAACAGCACTTGTATTTCTGTCTGAGTGGGGGAGTAAATATAACATGTTCCTTATTCTTAATAGGATGTGGACTGCCAGCATCTGCTGTAAGATGGACAGTTAAGTTTAAAAAGTGGTGCTTTTCCAGTTAAGTTACTCCAGTGCCAGCCTAGACTGCAATCCTGATCCTCTTTTTGCCTACCTGGACCTTAGCTGTATGTGGTGGCAAGGTTAAATCTACACTGTCTATACAATGATGTTTATTAACTCTTAGGACACGTACTGCATTGAGATAAACTGTGCTCTCAGATGCAGACTGATGAGGAAATATCTCAGGAGCATGAATTCTTATTTTGGAGTTAAAAGAAAAAAAAACGAGGGTTGGGGAACCACTTCAAATACACAGAAGCCTTTTTGATTACTTGTAACCTAGGTCACATAAAAACTATGTTTGGTGACTGCAACTCTTGAACCACATGATAAGACCTATATTTCCAAAAACTTGTGAGGAGCAGAAAGGTCAAAGCTAGTCATGGGAGAAGCTCATATAGAATCCAAATCACATGCTCTGTGCCCTAAACCCTTCCTCAGTATGTGTCTCAGCTCAAGTTATCTCTTCTTGTGTATTTTTAGCTGGAGTCATTTTGAAATAAGCCTCTTAGTAAAGTAATCTGCTACTATTCCAACTCCCCCACTGCCCCTTAAATACCATTACTCAAATTCAACAGTTGCCAGGTACATTTTCGTGATTCCATAAAGTGTGCTTGCAAAGTAAAAACAAGCAAACACAGAGGTGAAAAAATAACTACAACAGACATTTGTACAAAATGTAACTTTCCCATATGTATCTGCTAGGTACTGTAACTTCAAAATATTATGCACCTGACAGGAGTATTTACATATTGCATTCCTGGACTGCATTCATATTTTCAGCTGTTTTAACACAGGGAAAGTCTGGCTTCTCCAAAAGAATAAAATTGTAAGCACATATGAAAATCTGGTTCAAACAAGAGTCATCAGCTAAAGTCAATGGTATCACTTGAAAGGAAAGCAGCCTTGATTAAGATGCAAGTCAAGGAAAAGGTCAAAATCTTTACCTGCAATAAAAATTGTGATTTAATGTTCCTTCACTGCCATCCCCCAGCAAAATGGCTCTCACTTGCCTAGGGTTAATCTTCTCAATATATATTTAAGAAGAAGTGATTTGATTTTCTTGAGTGTGCTAACCTAAAGTTTCAACAGAAGTTGCCCAACAACTACAGGATTTGTCTCCTTGGGCTTGTTGAAAGCAGCATTGCAAACTAAACAAGAAAACACTGTTATGCCCCCCAAATAAAGGGGATTTAACAATGACATTACATTTATCTTAGTCCTCTGTAAATTGTATTTTGTATTAGATGTTACACAGCACTTGATGAAACATTTGAAATAATTTGGTTTCCTAATAATGAAAGAAATGCTCACTAGGGATAAGACATTATCCTTGTCTCTTGAAAAAAATGTGTCATTTTTCATGGAGTTTCTCTGTTCGTTAAAGTACATAAATCCATTTTAAGAGGCTTTTGTTCCTAGGTTAACACTCAGCATTTGGGAGCGGAGTTGTTTGTTTCTCTTTCAATCTTGCAAATTTTCTTGCTACTTTTCAGTGGGGAAAAGTGTTTTTCATTTTTCATTATATAAAAAGAAACCATTCAGATGGAGAGAAAAGTATCTCTCCTTATAGTCTTCTCCTCTAGAGTTTTCTTTCTTTCTTTTTTCTGCAGGTTTATGTAAATAATGCTATAGAAAATCCTAGTGAAAGGCAGTTAAATGTGCTGTCGACTCCTGTCCATTCTTTTGCTTCTCATTCAGTGCTTGAATATTCTGCTGCTACTGGAGGCTTCTCTTGAGTTATTTAAAAATCTGATTCAACAAGTTGATGCAATGAAAGGTAAATGTCTGAATACCTCAGCTATTTGAATTTTAGTAAACTGTGTTCTTCTGTTACTCATCCACTTTTCACAGACCGAAGGTATTATTGTCTGACCCTCTGTGATGTCCTAAGGACACTAGGTATTTGTAGGTATTGGGCTGTCATTCTAGCAAAGACATTCAGAGCTATAGAAATGGCCACAAACAAATGCTGAGATTCTGCCTCTGTGTTGTGTTACAATGGGACTCTCTAAAACTTTCTGGTCGAGGAGTTTCTTCCAACCAGCACATTTGGTACACAGCAGAAGATGAACAATGCACTTATTATTTGTATGTGTGCAGACAAATCTTACAGAGAGGATTTTGTATGTGACTGCTTCAAATAAAGCTCTATATCCATTGCATATGAATAGAAGTTAGTCTGGATTACCTACAAAATGCTGGTAAATAGGCTCTTCCTTTTTCTTTTTTTTTTCTATAGGAAGGGAAGATAATACTGAAGCTAGGAGAAAAATTAAGTGTTAAAACTACTCCCTTACAAAGATAAGATGAGCACCTGAACATATTTTTGCAATTAGCATTTCAGTCATGGGTAAGTTTCACTTAAATGTCATGGATAAGTTCCACTTAAATCTAATGGATTTTAGATCAGAATTCATGTGCTGTTAACACTGATAGTGTGACACGTCAGAAAACACGTTGCTGTTTTGATCAGAGCTCTGTTCCATTAACTCCTCAACTGTTTGGCCAAGGCACCTTGAAATTGGCTCCAGAAGAACACACAACTTACCCAGCAGCAAAGTCCTGCCAGCTTCCATCTTCAGCCTGTTTAAAAACTTTAACTGCTACATCAGATGCAGGACTTCCCCTGACTGCATCCAGCACTTTCACCATAAGAGGGCATTTGGAATCAACAGAGCCATGGGAGACCTTGGGGAAAGGAGGAGAAGTTGTATAGGAGCTGTCCACCAAGCCTGCAAAAACCTTCTCCCAAAGGAAAGATGGATTCTAATTGCAGAATTACCGTTCACTTTAAAATAAGTTCTTTGCGAAATGCTATTCAAAGCTAATTTACAAACATCTATTTCTTAAGCAGAGCATCTTAGAACTTTATACTGATAACTTTATTGCACACACACAGACTTCTTGTTCAATATTTAGAGCTGCATATGGCTCTAGGAAAATGTTATAATATTATACCTTTATAATGAGATCACAAATAAGAAAATAGTAAATTCTTGTAAGTGCAGACAAAGTGTGTTAGCTAGGGAAACCAACAAAGAAATACATATGATATCCTAAGGCTGAAAGAATATCCCTCTCTTAGGCTTCATTACACTATAAGGAATCCTTAGTCATGCTTAAAAAATATTTTTTAGTGCTTCAGAGAAGCACTTGTTTGGCAAAGCTGCCTCTTTTTTGAGGATACGGGATGTGAGTCATGAACAGACACAAAGGAAGAGAAAGAAAGGTCACACCACCTGGGTCCTTGACCCTTCCATAATTCCTTAAAATAGGTAGGTAAATGGCAAGAAAATAAAAAGTTTTAAGAATTCTGAAGATGCTACTATAAAAAACCACCCAGAAATAGCATTCTGGCAAAGCCTAATTGTTACAGAATTTCATGGATGAGGAGGATGCTAGTCATCTAGAAAATCTAGATTATCATTCTTGTAATGATTGAGTTTGAATACAAAGAGACTCACCAGTGGTGCAGCTTCAGAGAAAAATACCAGTCCAGCTAAGAAAACAAAGAGTGCAGACTGAAAGGCCATTCTGCTTGCTGTTAGTGAGCCTTGGTGCCAGCAGCCAGGAGCTGAGGGGATTTGGGATTTTATAGCCAATCCAACAACAAAACAGGCTGCTTATTGGGTGCCCATATGACTCCAAAACTGCTGATTCTGATTATTTGCTTAGTAAATAGCCCAATCCTAGAGTCAGTCCATGAATAGCACTGCCATTGAAGTCAATGGAAGGACTGCAGGATCGCTAGAGCAAAGAAAATATGTAACGGACACAAACATGACCCTTGCCTGGGGAGATTGCACTCATAGAAAGCCCTCCACAAAATAACACAAATGACCTTTGTTTACCCAGAAATCCAACCAGTTCTAGGAGAACTCCTTTACCTTGCCCTCAGGTTGGGCATGATAATGCCCCAATGCTTTCTTTGCACCTGCCCCATGTGTCTTCTCAGTATATCCAGTGCTTTCTGAGGACCAGATCCCACATACGGATTCAGGCTCAGTATATGGGTGATGGAGTTTGTTCATTGTCTGGCTCAAGCAGTGCTGGATTCCCAATCAGTCTCCCTGCTTGTTGGAAAGGAGAAATGTCTCTGAGACACAATTTAGATGGGATCTGACACAATCTGCCACTCACCGCAAGTTCCTAATGATTGATCTTGCCCAACCTTCAGTTAGACACTGAGGTCTCCTCTTAGTCACTGGGAAAAGACCTGTAGAGATGTGTCCCCCTGGGAAGCTAAAGGTCTCAGAAAAGTGGAATGAGCCCTCTTTTGCACCGTGCACCCCAGAAGGAGCCAAGGCAGCCAGCAAAGGCTGGTAGCTTTTGTTAAGATTTGGCTAAGGTTCTAGTAGCCAAACCCCTATAATGCTGGGAACGTTACTGTTACATCTACATTTCTTCATTTCTACATTTGTAAGTACAAATGCACATTTCAGAGGTCTTTCAGGGGTGAACCCAGCCCCAGAATAAGTTGGGAGAAGACATCTGGGGGAGATGGCAAGGTATAGCTGGTTTTCTTCAGCTGCATCACATAAATTGTCCATACTGTACCTTGTGCTAGCTGAGAGACAAAGAAACTGCCCTATTTAGCTGTTCCTTTTCCCCACATCCTAAACAACCTCGAGCCCACACTTCTCAGGAGCTGGCACTCATTTTTTACTGATTTCACAGTATTCTAACATAAAGCAGTTTTTCCCCCTTAACTTGAATAGGATATGATGAAGGTCTTAGAGAGAGATCATGGATGATATTCTCCAGAGACTTTCATACCTTCAGGCTGCTCTACGCAGTTTTTCTCTCTAGGCAAAGTTGGTTTTTGAGAAAAAAATCTATAATACAGTAACCTCCTGCACTGGGATCAAAGTGCCCTTTGTCCTTACAGCAAAGCAAGCTGATAGGGAGGTAACATTCTACACACACTTTGTCTGCACCTAAAAGTCAGTGCAAGGTGCCCAGCAGTGACAAGCCATGCTGCAATCTAGTGCTTGTGGGTTGTATTCAGATCCTGGAAAGTTAAATACTGCTCCTAGATCTGTGCACCAACACATTACTTCATTATTTTGTTCTTATTATTTGTGAATATTTCTCTGAAGCAATGCAGCTTTGAATGTCTGGAAGAGAAATTACCTGTATTCTAGGGCAAGTAGGCTGTCTTGTGTTTTGCTGTCAGCTGTTCTTCAAGGAAATAATGCCAAGGAGTTAATTATATTGGCACTTGTCTGCATCACAAATTGCTCTCCTATGGGAAAATTACTTAAAAAATAATGATTTTCTTCTGATAGGTTTCTCTGCAAAGTAGCAGTTTCTGAAAAATCAGGTCTACAGGGATAGTAGATTTCAGCTGTCCATATTATCTATTTTGCTTCCCTCTTATAACATTGACCTTTGGTGGCTGTTTTTCAGACTGAACAATGAGCACAAAAAATTCTAACCCCAACATGATTTTTTTTCCTTGTCCTTCATTTGCTGTTTTTTTCAACTCTCAGCATCCCATACATAACCCAGGCAGTGAGTCTTTGACTGCTAACAGGGACACCAGTCTGAGTGGAAATTAGACTTTGTGTGTTTGTGAATCTCCATTCACACATTTTGCACACAACTAGATTATTTGTATACATTCTAAGATACAGGTGGACTCAGCAAGAAAGTAAAAAAACCCCTATCTACTAAATCTCTGATTCTATTAAAATCCCATGTGAACCTAATTTTAAAATTACTACAGCCTAGGGAAAGCAATGCTAGGTAAACCTTCCTCCTTCCATCGTCAGCCTCAACCTAGTACCACAGTATGGTAATATTTTCCATAAAATGTATATGAAGGCTCAGGGCTTCAGAACAGCTGGCTGAGAAGGATGATTCTCCCTTGGTAGAGAATCGAAACTTGATTGTGGGAGGGAAAAGGAGAAAGAGGATGGATAACTGCTGAGCATCCAACAGGTGCTGACTGACTGTTGTCTGTCTGTTGTTGTTAAACCTTTTCTGTGCAGTGGGATTCTGAAGCTTATAAACCAAATAACTTACTTGGAAAAAAATAAGAGAAGGTGAAATGAAAAGGGACTGAGCTCTGAGATGTAAGTGGGGCTGGGAAACTCAAGGCTTTCTGAAGGAGCAGGGAAACTGCCATGAAGAGCAGGAAAGAAGGCAGTTCCCAGAGACTGCTAGCAGGATACATGCTACAAGAAAGGTGATCAACTCGGAGCCTTAGCACAGAGCAGAAGCATAAATGCCCTTTTGTAAGAAAAGAGTAAACAGAGTTACTGACAACTCAACAGAAAGAGATTTTTAGGAATCCTGGTGTGGAAGATGCTGTAGGGTTACGTAACTAAAACAGAGATAGTATAAGGCTAAGTAGTGCAAGTACCTGGGATCTAGGGGACACATGAAACCCAGGAGAGAGGTGGTCACCCAGCATACAGGGTGATTAGGGTGCTGTAGAAGAGAATGGCCAAGAGCCCCTGGTGTGCCCAGTAATCACCTCAGCTTTATGGAAGCCAACAAGTGTGAGACCCCCAGTTATGAAAAAATTTAGATAATCTTCAAATATGTGAATGCTTTAAGGCTTATCTGAATTCCAAATCAATTGAAGTTCATCTCTGAAGAATTAGGATTAATGCCTATTTCTAATGAAAGCATGTTCCCTGCTTGGAAGCATTACAGTGTTCAGGTCAAGAGCAAACATGTCCCATTAATACTCTTGTTTATGTCAGGGATTTTTCCCACTGTGCTACAGTGTTTTTCTCTCTCTTCTGTGTAGTCTCACACACTTAGGCTTGTTTCACATAGATAAGCTCCTTATTCTCTGCTGCATTCCCTCTATTTGACTTTTTTTAGAAAGCCAACTGCTTCAACATGACAAAATGCTCAGACAGCCTGGAATACCTGACTTTGACCGTAAAAACCTGTAAGCTTCTCCTGTGACACTGGAATGAAAGGGCCTGATAGATGGTAAACCATTCAGTAATCTGGATAGAATACCCTAGTACCGTTCAAAGAATTAATGAATTCCTGGGCTCTGAAAAAATCCTTTCTATAACATCGAGACCTGAATGTGACACCTCTTTTTCACTTCTCCGGAGTAACATTCCATAGGGACTTACAGGAAAAGACCTGAGATTTACGTCTCAAAGGAGTTTGCCTGAATTTTCGGAACTAGAGTCAAGAACTCTATGAGTTTTACTTCAGGTGTCTGCCAGCTGAGTTGCTGTGGCAGAGCTCTGGCACACAAGGAGAGTGCTCAGTGCACTAACTGCCTGAAGCCAGACGGAAATTTTCTGTCGCTTTCACTATTTGCTAATTATGTAACATTTCCCCTCTCTGCAAAGCCAGGGATAATGCTTTTCTAATTAATAAATGTGCTCAGGGAGGTTCATGTTTGAGCTTGAACTTCAGTTTGTAAAGAATGGCATTAAAAATGGTGGCATTTCAGGATTGCGTGGTGTTTGCATGTTTATCAACCTTTTTAATTTTCATTTTCACTGAGGAGTATGTCTGTATTTTGAGTTTTAATGATCATTCTCAGATTTCTTTGTTCACAGGACAAACACTGCCTATTTTAATTGGAAGTATGGAAACATTACTGATCTTATGCAGAAAAATAAGAAAAACATCCTTATTTTGTATCTTAAATCAAATCCTGTTAATTCAAATATGCGGAAGTGGATACTGCTAGGAAACAATTTTGAAGACAGATGGGCTGGGTTGGTATAAAATCACAGGGGTTTTTATCATTTCCAAGGCTGTGTCCAAGGAGCATCCTGGGATATAGCTCTAAGTGCAAAAAAAAGAAAAATATGAATAGATGATTCTTGCTTTAGGGTATTTGTAATGTGTGAATTCACCTGGCACCTGCTCATCTCAGCAGGCTTTTGCTCTGAAGTGTTTAAACTCCAAGGTCACTGGGCACTGATCATTACTACTTCATAAACTGCCCCTATAGGTCTTGTGATCACTCAGAAACAAACTTCTGTTATTCAACTTTAACATGTATTCATGTCTACATACTAATCTATCAGTCTAGACAAGTGATTTAAAAAAAACTAGCCCTAATTCAGTTTATGCTCAAAGCTAACTGAATATCCTTGCGCCAGCCTTAATATTTCCTGTGTCTGAAAGATGCTGGAACTTGCCATGAGGTCAATGTTTCTAAAGGTCAATCTATTTATTAGTAAAATGATTAGGTGGTTTATATTTTAAGTTTATTTTTTTGTGCCATTCTTACAGTGAGACATCCATAATAAATCTACAACATGACGAAAATGTTTCTGATAGCAAATAAAACCTTAACAGAGGTCACTATTTTCCTAGGGTCTTGTCTAGACTCTTCTGGGAGTGTATGATATTTTTAAGTGAATTTCCATCAATTATCAATTTGTTCTCAGTGGACTGCAGATGTCAAACGATTAATTAGGAGCAGACATGACAACAAAAATCTTCCTCCAGCTACAAAGACCAAAAGAGGTTCTGAAGGGTTAAATTATGTTCTTTTCTTAGGTTATAGATATTTGCTAAGCTATTGCAGCTATGTACTTTGTTCATCATCTTGCAGTTTAAGATTGTAAAATGCTGAGTCTAGGGCACTTCATTCTGGTACCTGAATACAAATAGGTGTGAGGAAATGCCTGTTTTTCCACCATGCAGGGCCACCTGGGTAGGCTCTTGAAAAGCTTCTGCAAATATGCACAGGGTCAAATTAGCCTCAGTTAATGGCTAATCATCCTATAGCATCACTTGAATTACTCAAGTCTCTGTTTAGTGGAGGTCATTTTAGATACAGGTAGATCACCACATGGACTCACATGGACGCAGCTTCTATGTGAACTGTGGCTGGTGTGCCCATGAGTGCCTTTGCACTCTGTCATGTGTCCTGGGCCACCAGACCACATCTCCCTCCTGTCCATCTGCCCCACCTTGTAACAAAATCCCCATCTGGCCTGCAATAAAATCCCCTGGGCATGTTGTTGAGTGGGAAGTTACCAAGTGACTGTGACAGTCACACATTTATGCCTTTCTTTTTATTAATTGAACTGGTGCCTGCTTCCTGCCAAGAGCTCTGAGGAAGTGCTATACTAACCATTTTATCTCATAAACAGAGTTCCTGTATCCGCCATGGCTTCACTGAACTTTGGCATCAGCTTCCACGCAGATTTACCAGTGTCACTGGCCTGACAAAACCAAATGAATGCCTCATGAAAATAGATTTGAGAGGAAACAGCATTGTATCTTGTAAGGGATAAAAAGAAAAAGGTATTTCAAAAGGGAAGGGACAGAACAGATCACGACCCTATGTACAATACATTAATAACATCTGTATTTCCTTTTTTCTTTTTTTTTTCTTTTTGTTCTTCCTCAAATTTTAAAGACAAGACTAAAAGTATACTACGACATTTCAGGGAGAAAAAATTAAGGGCTAGACATCTTTGTGATGTGGAACCAGCAGAAGAAAAATGTTAATAGCTATTGTAGAAAAGCCACTGGTTGTAGATTTTTTAGCTTCTCTGAGCCAAAAGCTCTTGCTAGTTCTGCTTGTAGCAGATGTGAAAACTAGGTCTGTGATCCAGGCAGGAAACACTTGGTGAAGGTGTACTAAAAAAAATAGGAGTAGCTTTGAGGTAGTGCTTCTCAGCATGTTACGCTGAGCTAGTTTTGTACAGACAAAAATAAATTGCATGCTTTGAAATGCAGTGGGGTACATGAGTCAACAGGAGATTAACTGGCTGTTATTCCTTGGTATATTGCAAAGGAAAATCTTGCTTGTGTATGTAAATGCACAAACTCTCCGGTGCCTTTTCCCCATGAACTGCTGCCTGCCTTACATAGCGGCAAATACAGATTGCTGCTTTAAATGGATGGACAAAGGCAATATGTATACTTTTCCATGATTAAACCTCTGTGGTTTTATCCCCCTTTACCTCCTGCCAGCCAAGCTGGGAGACTGAATTCCAATCACAGCAGATACATGCTCAGGTTTATAGAGTACAAGCTTGTGAATAGTTCAGTGTAACAGTTGCTGCAGACAAAAATAGCAATTTCTTTTCTCACTGTCTCTGCACTAGGTGCAGAACACCTCCTGTACCACAAAAATAAAATAAATATCAGCTGAGCCTACAACTTAGCTGTGATTGTAGATCTAGAACAGTGGCACAACAGCCATAGATACAGCTATTACAGAATCTGCTTTTTGCAGTTGAGGTGAGTTTTATCACCGCCCTGTGTCGGTGTATATTCATTCTGGGGGGTATTTAGCTTCTCTTTCTTGGCCTGCATAGCATATAGGCCCCCACACACCATTGCTGAGAAACTGGGCTGATGCAGACTTTTTCTGCATCCAGGTGTGCTTTATCAATACTGGTAGCAAAGCAGAGGCTGTTGTGTCTTTAGGACAAACTCAAGCAGAACAACAACCATCTTATCCAACTCTATGTGTTATGCAGTGTGTAGTGTCCAGGGGGTGAAACAGTAGCTGGCTTACAGCAGCCAGTTAGGTCTCTGCTAGAGTTAAGAAAAGTGATCATTGCCCATACTCAAGTCAAGGAGGTAGGAAGTTCGAGTTCCTGACTCCCAAGAGCTTGCTTTACAAACGTGGAGTCCACAGAGTGATTTTAAGAATTTTATAAAAAAATCACTCTGCAAGTGGAGCGATCCACAGTGCTGGATGAGTACGGAGCTATTGGGGAATTATTCCCACTGCTCACTCTCATGAGGTGTAGAGGTCAAATACGAACTGAGATTGCTGTACTGCCCTTCTAACAGCAGTTCCCAGACTAGATCACTCCTGCTCCTCATCACCCCTGCCTTCATGCAGAGCTGATCTGGACTGAACACGAGGCCCTAAAGAGGCCAGGAAGTGCCCTCCCTGTTCGTAGAGCAGCACTGTGGTCCCTTCGCTACTACACAATGCAGTGCACAGCATCCCATGTCTTCCTGAAAGTCCATCACAGCCCATAATATTGGAGCCACTGGAAACCAGCTTAGGGAAATATGTACTGGTAAACTAAATTCATTTAATCCCCTTCATCTCTGTGATTTTCTCCTCTAAGCGTGATTCAAAAGAATTTTAATCCCTCTCATGTAGGCCAGAGAAGGCACCGAGGCCAGCAGCTTGTCCATACCTAGCAGAACAGTTGCCACACCTTACGTTCACATTCTGCCTTAACAAACTCTCAAGTATGGCCAAACAGACAAGTCCTTAGAATTGCCTGGATGCCTCAAAAGGCTTTGAAATGTCATACCAAAATCCTTACCCACTCTTGCTAACTAGCATTCTCCCTCAAGAGAGGACAAAAGACTCATGCACTCTGAATGACTTGCTTTATTCTGCTCTCCTTCTTGCAATTTAAAAGATTCCCTCAGTCCTTGTTATTGGACTTCACTACACTGTTGGCTACTGCTTTGTACTGATGATTTCCAATGAGCTTGACATCATTAGCTATTGGGCTCCTGGCAGCAAGGAAAAGGTAAATTTTAGCTTTTTCTTTAAAGATGACACTCAGCAAGTAGGTGCTTTAGTCTTTGAAAAATGGTGAAAGAAGCATAGCCTGAGGTGGGAAAAACCAGCAAATAACTCCAGCCCACGACTATTATCTGGGGAATATTTGACTATAGACAGAACTGTAGATCTTTTATTAGTATCAGCTTGATGAGTCTATTGAAGTTCCTCCACAAAGTACAAAAAGTCACATGAAAAGAGGAACACATACTAATTTTGCTCTTTCTTTGTGCTGTTATGTGAGGAAGGCTGTAAATAGCCCAAGTGTGTAATTGCTAGTCACACTCCTTTCTGTTGAGCAATTTGTCTTTTTTTTTACACCCAGGGTTGCCATGCAGAAGTTGGGGAGATCTTGGTGCAGGAAAGCACTGAGTTATACATCGCTTATGAGACTTTTTACCCCCTCTGCCTGAAGCGCAAGCACATCTGTGTGCTGCATACATCCAGCTGGTTTGTGGATGGTGGATTTATTTCCTGCACAAGTCTGTAAGTGCTCTCGTAACTTCTACCAGCACAGGTGTAATTGCTTTGAGAAACCACCCCCTGGGCGCTTTTGAAAGGCAGAACTCCTCTGGCTGTTCTTTGCACACAGCTGCCCAAAACAGTAGAGAAGAGGTAACAGAGTGCCTGCCCATCAACTCCTTCCTGAGGGGACACTGTCCCATGGCAGGGCACCCAGCAGCCATGGAATTCTGTAGGCCCCTTGAACAGACCCCTGCCACCGTGTTTTGCTTGGCCTAGGAATGAAGAACTCCAGCAATCTGGAGCAGAGCCATGTTGTGGTACAAAGAGGCAGCAACAGCCTCTCTTAAACAGGGTGCATGGGTCTGCATAGCAAGGTCTTGCCTGCTCAGTTTCAGAGCAAAACATTACTGTAAAAACAAAACAAACAAAAAAAAAAAGCCATGTCCTTGGCTGAAGATAAACCCAGCAAAGCAAATTAAATCCTTTCAAAATGTAAATATTAATTTAAACTTTCGTTTTAACAGCACCCTTGGAGACCCAAGGTCTCCATTTGGCTGGAATACCTCCCCTCTCTCTTCTGCTGCTGGGCACCACTACTGGGATGGGAGCCATCCTTTCCACAGTATGGGGAAAAAATTGCTCAAGGTGGGAAGAAGCTGTCGCCGTAGGAGTCTTGTCTCTGGGGATCATGACACGTGCAAAGAAAAAGGCATCCAAGTTGGACTATGGAGAAGAATCTGCTGAATGCCAAGCAGGCCCTGCAGTCTCACCTGGCACTCCAAGATGTGGCTGAGCCTGGCTGTTAAGCAGCTTTTAACATGTCTTTGAGCTGCCTCTCTGCCTCAGACTCACAACAGCACTGCGAAAGATGATGCCTTGTCTGACTGCTCAACTCTGTAGACAAGAAGCACAGGAAAAGGAAAAATGTAGAAAAAGAAGGGAAAAAAAGGTAAGAAGGAGATGGAAAGAAGAGGCTGAGATATAAAGAGCATGATGTCAGGCACCTAAATCCACCTCTTTTGTGATGTTTATGAAAATAGCCAAAACCAAGAGAGGCCTCAGGTATACTGGCACTCTGTTGGGTGCAGAATGTCTCCCAACGATAGGACAATGAAGGTCAGTGGCTCTGGGTAGGGATCATTGCTGAAGGATAACACCCTCCTGCATCTCTCCTGAGCATCTCTGTGACATTGTGGATCCCCCTAAAGTATGATGACTGTGGCTTGACCCACCAGTTAAGAATAATTTCCAGTGCAGCAGTTTTGGCCCAATGGTCCCTTCTTCCACATTCCCCTTTCTGATGATGTATGATTTTAATGGAGTTTGTGGACATGTGTGTCTGGATTAATCTTGTGTTTCTGTGAGTAAAATTTACTAATTCTTACAAACAATGCTTTTTGCCCAACTGAGCTGTACTTCGGGCAACTTGAAATTCAGGTGTCTGTACTTATATTGTGCTGAAAGGCACAATTCCCAGTACCTGGGAAACCTGTTGTGCGTGCTCAGAGAGGGACCTTTTTCCATCTCTGCCCAGCAAAGAGAGGAATTTTAAGTCAGCCTGGCTTTCCATCCTCAGTTTGTAATTCTGTTGCTAAGTGGCAATGAAAGAAGATTATCGGATCACAGATTAACAGAAACCTCTATTCAGTGCTCTTGTGTAATTATACATTTCAGTTACTTATTTGAGAACTGAGCTTTAGCTTCTGTGCTCCTACCTCAGCCTCACCCCTCCAGAGATTTTTATCCTCCGTGTCTGATCAGGATCCTGATAAACTGGCCTTTGCTTTCCACTCTTAGCCTCTGCACCCTGGGGTGGCTCTGCCTATGAGAGTACCCCAAGAGTCTCTGCTCTCAGGGGGTCTCAGAAACTAAAGTCCTACCCTAGTCTTTTGGAATTATTTATTCTGGGAGAAAGCAGGAAGGGTATATAAAATGGTTTGAAGAATTCAGACCCTTCAGAGGTCACCCATTTTCTTCCCCCACTGATAAATTTCCTATTTCTTTGTCTCTTTCCAAGCTAGTATGTTCCACTCTCTCAGGCAGAAGTGGTCAAGCAGCATCAGAAAGTGGAGGAAGACACAAGCCTGAGTGGCTGAGGCAATTATTAAATGTTAAGGGTGAACCTCTGGCAGAAATTGCTTAGAGTGCGGTTTGAGTGGAACACAGTGGAAAGGGCACAGAAAAATCAGGAAACAGCATATCTGGCTAGTGTTGGGAATGCAGACAGAAAGGGAAGGAGGAGTCTGGGAAGGAGATGTAGTTTGTCAGCTGGGAGGAGAAGGTTTTAGTAACAGCACGTGCATTCATAGAAGCGTGAGGAGCAAAGGCCTCCTTATGCAAGAAAAATATTTTGATTATTTTAAGTACAAAAGCTGCACCAGGGAGAACCATGCAAGGAAGAGGAGACAGAAGAAGGGCAGAACTGTGTGGGAACCCATCTCTGTGACTGAGCGGGAGGAAAGAACATGAGCTGACCATTTAACAGGAGCATGGAAGGGGGGTGTTTGGAGGAATTGCCTGGCGAAAATGTAGCTAAAAGGAAGGAATGGCATGGAGGGATGGTGAGAAACAAGACCTGCAAAAACAACAGAAGGGAAGGCTGTGTGCAGGGAGAGAGGATACACTTTCAGGAGGCCATGGACACAGACTGTCATGCAAATAAAACACAGAAACAGAAAGCAGCAATGTATAGAAAAGCAAATCTATTGGGAGTTCAATATACCTGCTTTACAGGGGACTGGTATTTTCAGTGTCTTATGCTTAAACCTCTAAGGGAAGCAGTGACTCAGAACAAACAAGGCTGAAATAATATTTTCTGAGTCAGTCTCTGTGATTTAAACTGTAGCTGACATTAAACATGTGCTGCCCCTGTGCCTACTCAAGACTGTGTTTGCTGGACATCCTGTCTTACAGAACTCTTTGCAAAGGAGACACTGGGTTTTTTGGTTTCAAATTTTAGAAGGAATGAATACACACTGTCTTTTATTTCTGAAGAGCTTGTGTAATTCTCCTGTCAACCCACTCTGCTGTAGCTTTGCATGTAATTTCTCTTTGGAGGTAGCTGTGCTGTTTCCAAACAGGACACTGTGCTCGCTAAAATCAGTTTTAGCCCAGGGGCTGCAGCAGGGTAACTACTGCCTAGAGTAGTGGGTCCACAAATGAAACTCCTCTTGCTGGGATGAATCAGCTGTTTAAACACCAGGTAAACATTCACTTTGTGGCTCCTACATCAGAACAGATTTTTCCCGTGTGTATTATGGGTCTCCTTCAGACTCAAACAAGAGAATTGGCAAACTGCAGGAGGTGTTTGCTGCCCGTGAGGTTTGGGCACAGCACCCTGGATGAGGACAGGATGCTTCTCCCTTTCTTTCCTCACCATTCAAATCAATCAGGATCTGAGACACAGTTTTTTTAAAAATTTTAGTCTAAGAGCTGAATTGACGTAATCATGACAGTACCCAATGATCACTCTAGAAGTAAGGGCCTGGGAGAGCTTGCCATGTGGAGAGGAGATGGTGGAAACCAGAGAAGTGAGCAGGCAGATGAACCAGCTTGTACTTCTGAGCAGCGTTATCCAGCTTGTGACTGCTGACCACATGAGCAGACAGATTTTGCGGGGGGGGGTGTGGAAAGTTTTGTCTAATAATAGGTACGGCCCCCTCTTCTGAAGTCATTCTGGAAGGAAGAAAAATACTCTTCAAAAATAAAGAGCATCCTCTTTTCATTCCTACAGACATCCTGCTGTTTTTGTGGTTAGGCATCTGCAGTCTAAACTCCAACTTTGCCCAGAGTTATCAAAAACTAAGTTGCTTGTACCCATGAAAAATAAATTACTAGGACAATGGCAGCCTTGCTGTTTGCCAGAGTATTCAGTTATGACAGGATGACTAATTTATCCCTCACCTTGTAATTACACATGTTCCCCTATACGACTGATGTGATTTACAGAAACTTCCATTAGAACGACACTTACCTCTCATCCCAGGCTGAGCTCTGCCCACAAGGAAAAAAAACTTCTGGACTCTCTCACGGTGTCCTTGCCAAGATGTTCAGGAAACTACCAAGAGGACCCTGATGAAGCAAACACAACAGTGCCTTCATGGCAAAAAGGGTCTAGTCTTGACCCTAGGTCAAGTTTAGCCTCCTCTTATAAATCTTCCAGAATAGTGAGGTGGAAAAAGAAAGAAGCACCAATAAAAGAAAAACTGCTTTCTGAGGAAAACCAATAAAGCATGGACAGAGAAAAGGGGTGGAAAACATATCATATTGCAAAGCACATAACAAGTTTTTTCTTTTTCCGAGGTGACATCCTGTGCCGTGTTGTGCAATACTTTTTCTCAATCTCTTCTTAATTTTTGCTGATAAAATAAAGTCAACATCCATAATAGGTCCCTTTCTAGAGATGTCATTGGTAGGTTGTTCCTTTTGACTTAGGATGACAGCCATACAGAAACCACCACACAGTGAACTGCCATGCTGGGATGCCTTTTTGTCTCCTCCTGTAGCTTGACTCATCACCTGTATAAGCCCAGCGCATGGGCAGAGCTATCTCAGGTTAAAACTGTGCAAAATTGAGAAGAAGAGTGATGGAAAAGGGGAAGGAGACGTTGCTCTGGCAATACTTGATGATTAGAGTGCTGATCGCTCAGGGCACTGTTAGCTCTGGTTCTACTAATTGGGTTGAGTATTGTTTCTTTTTCATTACCGCATGCGTCAAAACTTCTGAAAGAAAAATCCTGTAAGAAAGTCCTAAGGGATTCATCTTTTGAGAGCAGGAAAATGTCGGTACATTGCCAGACAATGTCTTATTTAAAAGATCAATGACCAAGCTGGAAAAATCGTTATTATTTGGAAGGGATCTGTTACCTACACGAAAGGAAGCACTAAAAAAGAGAGGCTGTATTGCAGTGCAGGACATTGTCCTTTGTTCCCATGGGATTTACTGAGCCCAGCTGGTTACATTTTAATGCCCCTAACGATGTGTTTGTAACCGAACCAAAAACCTTTCAGACGCAACGAGGCTGGAGCGGTCTCGCCGGCAGTGGCGGGCGTGCGAGGGCTGTCCCGCAGCCGCTCCGCTGCCCGTCCCTTGCAGCGGTGTCCGCGCACCTCGCTCCGCCCGTCGCCGTGCGAGCCTCCCGCATCCCCGGCAGGCAGGGGACCCGCGGTCACCGGCTGCCACCTGGTGGCCTCAGGCACCGCTCGCCTCCTCCTCACACCCCTGGGCGTTTTCCTCCAGTTCCAGGAAAAATACTTGTTGTTTTTGTTGGTTTGGTTTTGGTTCCCAGGCAGTGGGGCAGGAGCTTTCCTGCACAGGAGGGCCAATGGTATCCTGGGGTGCATCGGGAAGGGTGTAGCGAGCAGGCTGGGGGAGGTGATCTTCCCCCTCTAGCCGGCCCTGGCGAGGCCACACCTGGAGTGCTGTGCCCAGCTCACATCTGCCTGCTCACTTCTCTGGTTTCCACCATCTCCTCTCCACATGGCAAGTTCTCCCAGGCCCTTACTTCTAGAGTGATCCCTGGGTACTGTCATGATTACGTCAATTCAGCTCTTAGACTAAAATTTTTTAAAAAACTGTGTCTCAGATCCTGATTGAGCTCCTCAGTACAAGACAGACAAGGAGATACTGGAGAGGGCCACAAAGATTATTTGGGGTCTGGAGCACGTCTCTTAAGAGGAGAGACTGCAGGAGCAGTCTGTTCAGTCTAGAGAAGACTGAGAGGGAATCTCATTAATGCATATAAATATCTTAAAGACAGGTGTAAAGGGGATGGTGCCAGACTCTTTTCAGTGCCCAGGCACAGGACCAGGAGTAATGGCCATAAACAAACACTCAAGATGTTTCACCTCAGCATGAGGAGGAACCTCTTTCCATTGAGCGTGGCAGAGCACTGGCAGAACCCAGGGAAGTCATGGAGTCTCCCTCTCTGGAGACATTCAAAACCCACCTGGACGCATTCTTGTGTAACCTACTCTAGGTGACTCTGCCTTGGCTGGGGGGTTGGAGTAGATGATCTCCAGAGATCCTTTACAACCCTAAAAATTCTGTAATTCTGTAATGTGAAGGAAAGATTTAATGGTTCTGCTTCGTGAAATGTGTTACACCTTTGGTGCCTCCTGGGAAGCAGCTGGTCATCTGTTCGTAATAAAGATAAAAAACCAATTCTCTTATTTTCTTTTCACTGACACCAGGAAAAATGTCAGCCATTCCTCTGTTACTGTGATTCAGAAGCTTATCTGTGGTGGCAGACAGAGCCAGACATAAAAAAAAAATCCCCCCACAAAAATAACTGTTACCAACGTAAACAAAAAAAAATATGCTGAAGGCAGATTTCCCTTCCCTTTGAAAGCCTGTATTTCTTTTCTAGTGCTCTGCAGACAAACTTAATGCACTTAGATAGATCTTGTCAAACTCCAACTCCTCTAAATAAAAAGACATGCAGTCTGCTGGATGAGTGGGCGGCACTGTGGAGTATTTCAATTCCTGTTGATCCTTTAATCTGGCTGTAGAGCACAGCAGGAAAAGGTAGATGTGGGAGAGCAAAGAAGAGGGGTTATCTGAGGGACAGGGCCTTCCAAAGAAGACTCTCTCTGAAATGAACTCTGGTGGTACTAACTGCTGATTTATTTGTGCTACAAATTCCTTCCAGTGCAGCAAACATTCCTCACAGAGTATTTCTCCCTAACACACAGTAGATAATTTTGTGAACTCAGACTGAGCATTATGTTCAGCACATTCTCTTCCAGAAACAATTTAAAAAATAACAGCTTCTCTCCTTCTTCCACATGAATATATTGACACATACCGTGTCACATTATCCTTTTCTGCTAATCTCAAACTTCAGCTGATGCAGTAAGAGAACCTAAAATTGTGTTTACAGCAGAACCTCATTGCTTGGAGGCTTTCTACCTCAAATTATTTTACTGCTCCTCAAACCACATCACATCAAGAATGTTTTTGTTCCATTCATGTGCTTCGAAAGTATTCTTTTTCTTTTGTCCTAGGTCAGAACACTCCCTCTTAGTGAAACACCTGAATAAAATATCTGAGAAATAAGTGAAGACACTCTGGGACAGCATCATGTTCTGCCCTTCTCTTTGGATTTTACACTGTGGATATAGAGTCCCAGCTCAGTCCCTTCCTTGCCCACCCCCAGCCTACTTTCTGACAGGACAATGTGAGCAGCAGAAAGGCCTCGACACTTTGCAAGTGCTGTTCAGCAATAACTAACACATCCCCGTGTTAGCAACACTGTTCTGGTCACAAATGAAAAGCAGTACCACAGGAGGTCTATGAAGAAAATTAATTCTATCCCAGCCCAAACCAATACAGTGGGATGTCAGTGGGACGCACTACAGGTTATCAGTGTGATTTGTAGAAAGGGGATCACAATAAAGGGGTGAGATCTTTGGTAAATGATACACTGAAATACATCTTGTGTGTTAGTGGGTGTCTTGAAAGTTTATGATTTGTTAGCAGAATGTTCATTTAAATACCTCCTTCAAAAGACTTCCTTAAGCCTTAAACAGCTAACTACACTTCTATACTGACCTGGATTCAGTTACAAGTCAATTTTTACTGCGGCTGCTTTCCCAGCTCCTGTTACTGTGTTACTGCACTTGTATCTTCTTTTAATTTAACACTGGCTTGCAGGAATTTTCTTCAATTTGGAAGGAGAACACAATGGAAAGGGGTGAGGATTTAAAGGCAGCTAAGATTTTTTCTTATTTTAACCCTATCTTTCAAAAAAAAAATTATCCTGTGTGCCTCACAAGTATTTTGAACTAATCTTTTGAAGTAACACAAGCAGAGTGAGCCAGGAAATTATCAGAGTTTATGATGATAGTTGACTCTATTCAAGTTGTAAGGGGAATTTCATGTGAGAGAAGACCTTGTTCAGTTCCATTCTATCTTCCCTTTCTTCGATAAGAGCATCCTAACTAACACCAAGGGTGCTGTAAGGTCACTCTCTTTGGACTTGCTTCACATGGTATCAAATATTTAAATGCTCATTAATGCAAAGAACAGGGGTGTGAGAATGACCCTGTGCTCCTTGTTCAGGACATGTCCTTGAGATCAATTCCAGCTTGTTTACCTGCTGTAGTCTGGACTTCATCTGCCCCGGGTGACAGCCATTTATCCAAAACGCAGGAAGCTCAACTACTAACCAATTCCACTAGCACCACTTGGAAAAGGGTATTTGAAGCATTTTTTTACCCATCTGACACTAAGTGTAATTTGATTGCTTGCTTAAAGAGATGCCTGAAAAATGCCAAACAGAACCCTGACTGATATGGTTTGGTTTGTTTGTGTTAGGGAAAAATATTTTATTCCAGTAAGGCAAAGTATAGGGAGTTTCAAGTTACCAGGACTATGAAAAATCAAATATTTGTACGGATCTGTATTTCATCTCCCCCACCTCTTCTGCACAAAACCAAAGTAGGATGGATAATAAGGAAACTTTTCTTTAACAGATCTATTACTTTGACAGTACCTCTCCTGGGGTTCTGATTCAAGAAGGGTGTTAGAGGCTTTCTGTCTTTTCTGCTGCTGCAAAAATCAAGCTTGCTGATTACAGAAGTGTAACACAGGATGATAAATAACAAAACAGGGCACACAGGGCAAATCTGCCCATCAGTACAGCTGTGTCACTGACAGGTGTGGGATAGATCAGGTGAGAGGCATCACCTGGGAGATGCGATTTGGCTCCATTTAAAAGCTGACGCTGTAAGTACATAATTCCTCTTACTTGGAAGCTTTGCTTTTAGTCTTATTTTCAAGAAAGAAGTAATTGGTAATACTTAGGGGGTAATAGTAATAATATTAAAGAAGTAAATCTGGCTTACGTAGAAAGGCAGTGCTGGGAGCTTTTTATGAGGGGAAGAAATCTAGGGAAGCAAGGAAGGCACCAGCTTGACCAGAGTGGGTGGCAAGAGAAGGTGGTGAAGGCACCCAGCTGGGATGGAGGTTGTCCTGGGCTATGTCAGCTCTGCTGCTGGTACTCAGCCCAGGGTTTGTGCCTTCCTGCTGCACAGTGCCGTGCCACTGCCACTCAGCTACTCCCCCCAGCTCAGTGTGTGCCACCATCCCATGTCCCACAGCTGTTTGGGAGGCTGGATACAAGGCTGGATACATCAGCTAGTACCAGCACTGTCTGCTCAAACTCCTGCTCTCCCCCAGGGTTTAAACTTTAGCTACACTCCAAAGATCTTGGATAATCATTAGCCAGGGAATCAATGCTGTTTGTTGCGTAATCATTGTGAGGTGTTATCTCTGAGTTCTATTTGTTCTAGCAAGTAACAGATAACAGATCTAAGAGAAATAGTTTGATGAAACATTTGAAACGTAGGTCAGAAACCGGCTGGGAGCTGAGACGGGGAGGCCATAAACCCTCCTGCTTCCCCTGCACCCAGTAGAACAAACTTTGCCATGTGGTTTTCCCCCAGCACATCCACATGGATCTGGATGCACTCCTACCATATGGCTGAAGGTGCTTTCTGTTATATATTTCAAGGAAATGAGTTTCAGGGCAATTTTAAAACCAGCGCTGTACATGTCAGTATCTAACAGAAAATAAGTAAATAGAGGGCACATTTGCACAGTGTGAATCCGTCTGGCCCTGGGCTTCCCTATCTAATACAAAGTAATGTTGGAAGTTCTCTCACCACTTGGCATGTAAAAACATTTGCTTAGAATTACATAAAAATGCCATTTTCAGCTGTGGCCCCTGCTGCCATGCCCCCTTTCATTATAGCCTCCGTGGCTCCATGAACAGGTAGCTGTAAAAACGAGGATAATTTCCCCACATACCACCCCCACACAACAGGGAACAGGTGTCCAGCTCTGCATCTGATTTTTTGGCTGCCAGGGTACTGAGCAATATGATGTGCCTGGGAGACCTGACCACCTGCAGGGCTGGCTCCTGGGGTGAGGCCACAAGGAGAAACTGGGAGCTGGTGGCTGCCACTGCTTTGTTGGTTCAAGAGTCACAATGTGCTACATTTATGCAGTTGTTTCCTGCAGTGACTCACTAGTCACAGTGGAAGGTTGGGGCACTGGGCATGGCTTATTAGGCAATCAGGGCCCTGCCCCACATTGGTTTTTTATTCAGTGATTGCTCTCTCTGCAGGGAAAGCAGAACATCATTTCTCCTCATCCGGTCACAACCCATCATTTTGCCTCATAACTTGACATCAAGCCTCTCCTGGATCACACCAAAAGTCCTTGTCACCCAGTATCCCATCTGCAGCAGCCACACAAAGATGTCTGTGGAAGGTTTTCATAACAGGGCTCTCAGCTATTGCCATGTCTGGAAGCCATTTCTCTGTGTTCAGTAACCCTCAATGCCTTGCTTTTCCATGTGCTTGGGCCTTGAAAAGCTACCTTGAAACCATGCACGCTCTACATGTTTGATAGCCTGCACTAGCAGCAGGCAGAGGCCAACCTTCCTGCCCATAAGGTAAGAAGTACAGATGGCTGTCAATGCACTCTGAGTTCACTGGAATTCAAAGGCCACGAGGAAGGAGAAGGGGCCAGCAGTGGAGACAGCCAACACCACTAGCTCTGTTACTGCAGTGCATGCTGAAGGAGGATGCATTTTTGGGATGCCTCAAGGCCATAAACACTAACCATCACTCTCCTAGGGATAGCAGCTGATTTACTTAACTTTTTAAAAACTGATTTACTGCTGATAACCCTGACCAGCCTTAAACCTTTGATGGTGGACTATGGTCAAATTCCCAGGAAAGAAGGGAGCCTGGAAAAGATTGTACTGTCTTGTGAAGTCTAACCTAGCTCCAAGTATACACTGAGAGATGACACAGAAATACTTCCTTGTGAGTATGCAGGACACAGGCTGCACCGTTGTTGTGGCAGGCTGGTTCATACCCATGGAGTCCAACATACTCAGCAAGAATTCACAGGTAACATAAATCACAGAAGGGCAGCATGAGTATAATCCCTGTCATGCTGGCATTTCAGCATAACTGTGCTCTATTAGTCTTAGATAAGAAAATTACAGACTTTGCTTTTCCTTTTGAAGTCACAACAAGGCATCTCTCACAAAGATAAGTGTCTGGGGATAGTCCCCCTCTCAGGGTTATCTAGTAGTCAGATGCTAACCAGGACCTTCCATTAATTTGGGTCTGTACATTCCTCCCACCAGTCACTATTGTTTACAAAACACAGCTCCATTAGAAGTGACTGCCTTAATCTGATGGATGCTCTGCCAGCATTAACACATGCTGATATGCTGATAGCAGCTGAAGCCTTGGTACAAGAGTACCTCAAATAATGGAGACTCACTTGTAATGAATCTATTCAAATAGACTCTTTACAGCACAAGCAGATCTGTGAAAGAAGTTTACATACAAACATTACACAGGGAAGTCAGGATTTCTGTGACACTATCCTGACTCTTACATCTTCTGGATGTTAACAACTGCATGTTGAACACATTATAAAACCGAGGCTATTTTATGCCATGTTGTCTGGAAGCAAAAACTGATTAGAAGGGTTTGACTCAAAGCCCAGTAAATCTGTGGAGGGGATTCTGCATCAAGTTATTACAGAATTTAGAGCACCTAACTGCAAGGCAGAATTCACATTTTTGTCAGAATCTTTAAGTGTTAGCAGTGCACCAACTTTTTTTACATCTGCACCTTTCAGATATTCCTTGAAGCTGTTTGGGAAATCCCAGTCCTCATTCTAGTCTTTATTTTACTCTTTATTTGCAGTAGGAAAGCCAATGTTTTCACTGGGGTAGCTGTTTGAATGAAGAAATAAAAAATACAGTAGAGTTCTTTATTTTAAGATTGCATAAACCCACAAAGATACTCTATTAGAAAGTCATAAAAGTGGTGACCACTTCGAATTGCAGGCTTGCTTAGAAGTAAATACACATATTTTAAAATGTAGTGTAAAAGACAAATGACCAATAGGTCCACGCAAGCAAGTAGTCTGATATGTTTGGAAATGTAATTAATGTAATGGCCCATCTGTCATGGTTGAGCATAGCCATGGTTCCTAGTTTGTATATTTATGTTTTTGAAGCAACTTGACTATTAGTAAAATGAAACACACTGAGAGCATTTCCAGTCAAAGGCAGAACACATCAGTGGAAAACACAATACTGCAGCTGCAGGAACACTCCAGGAGATGGAGACAACCTGGAAGCTCTGCAGGTCCACAGGCTTTGCATTACCTTATGACCAACTTGCTGATTTCACAGGTATGAGATAAATACGGTACCAATACCTCATCAAAAATACTTCTACTCTGAGAAAACATAAGGAGTGTATGACAGCTTTTCCTGTATAAAATTAACTTCAGAATGTTCCAAATGGCATACAGATATTTACATGTGCATATATACATACTGCCAAACAGTGCAGTGTCTCCTGCTTTTACCACATAAACTTCAAGGAAAGCAAAGTAAACTTAAATGTTGCAGAGCTAAAGGGAGCTTCCCCTTGAGTTGTCACAGCCAAGGAAAGCTGCCATTACACAGCACTGTACCAGCCACTCAAGCTCTGGTACTGAAACCAGTAGAACCTCACACACACCAGGCTGATTTCTCTGTCTGTCAGTTCACAGACATGATTGCAAATACTTAACTGCACCTGTAAATCAGATCCTACAGATGTCTAAGGGCCATAAACTTTGCTGGCAAAGCTACTGACTAAATCTCTGGCTCTAAAGTTAAGGTTAGGTCTTGGCTGTTTCTCATAAGTTAAATAAAGTGGAAAATGTACATGATGAAAATGCTTACTTGTCCAGGTCAGCGTAGACCCACACCAAATAACGGAATTTTTACAATGAAGTGACAAAAGAATTGCAGTTCTCAGCATTTTTGCTACTTGCTCTCTTTAACTGCTGTGGTAACATGCAAGTATTGATTGCTTAAGTTACAAATTCTCATAACCTGAAATTGTGACATCCCTTCAGGAGATCAACACACCACTGCCCTGAAGACACACTAGCTTTGGTGGCCTTGGCTTCTCAGGAAGGTTTCCTAGCAAGGCTCAGGAGGAGCTACCATGGCCCACAACACAATGGCAAACACACAATGAGAAACTGATTCCCCTTACAGGAGGACTTCAGAAACACTCAATAGCAGTTCAAAAACCTAACCTGTGCTTTGCAGGCTACTATCTTTCACTAGATTTGGGACTTTTTTCCTGTTGTCCCACAATTATGCAGCTCTGCTTATGTGGCATTGTCACACTATCTGTATAATAAAAAGCAAAAACAAAAATAGCAAACCAGGAAAAAAAAAATGTATTTCCCACATCTTTCCACTTCAAAAGCATGCCTGCCAATGTAACATAACACCAAATTTCCTTACTTACTTCCTGGTCATATAATCCATATTTATACAAACTAGTGCAAATGAGTACATGTCATTCTGAAAGCTCCAGCAAATTTGGATCTCATGGAAAAGCCTGAGGATGCATGCAGACAGAAGGGTGCGGGACACTGCCACCCCCACAAGGAGCCAGGCTATGAGCGAGAGTACTGCACTGTGCTGTATTTGGTGACCCTGGAAGACTTGCTCAGTGTGGCACTGGCAGGAGGTGGCCCTTGTAAGTCAGAGCCCATCAGATCAAGCGGGGAGTCTGTGATCAGCACGTGCTCTTGCCTTCCTGAGCTGGCACCTGTTGCCTGTTCAGCTCTGCTCTGCAGCCTCGAGGCTGTCACCACCCTTTCATTCAGCGCCGTGCTGCGTTCCTCTGTCGAAGTGGGGAAGCTGAGCAAGCCCTGCTCGGCAGCGGGCACAAGCACCCTCTCTCGCTCCCTCACCACGACGTACTGGGAGTCAGGAAGATCCTGAACTGTCAGGGTTCCTGGCCCCACACCTGCCGACTTCACCATCCTCTCTGTAACCACCATGTTACTTCCATGGGGCAAATCAGGGATTTTCACCATCCCCTGAACGCTCGATGCAGGTGCCAGCACTCTCTCTGTCACCACTACGTTCTCCTTACACTGGGGGTCTAAAAACACAGTGGCCGAGTGAGCAGTAGCCCCCCCAGAATAGGATGTTTCTGTCATGGTGACATTGGTCTCCGCATGGCCTGTGGGAAGGTGCAGGCCATTGTACTGCCCAGAATGGGATGATGAAAAGGTTGTTTCTGTGACCACCTCCTTGGACAGGGTGCTTTCTGCTGTGCTACTGCCTGTGTGCATGGGTGGGATGGATTGGAAATGACTGCCTGAGGCAAAGGCTTGTTCAGAGCTGGAAGCATTTTGCTGATCTAAGAACTGCGACTTTGCTTCACTGAGACCAAAACCTGATTCATTCTTGGAGCCACCGTCTTTCAGGTTGATCTGTCTGCCTATACATATTTCTGCTAGAGTCTTAAACTTGTCTCCTAAATCATCAAGAAAATGGTCATCAAGATCCCCCTCAATAAAGCTGCAGCAGCCGACAGAGCCGTGAGGGGAGCCTGATTCTCCCTGGGAATAAATCAGGAGACAGTCTTTTGCAGCTTGCTCTTCATCTTCATCCGCAAAAGAGACAGCTTTCTGCAGACAGAAAACAAAAGCAAGCAAAAGTTCATTAATGCCAGCTCTAGACTTAGTAATTTTGAAAAAGCAGAAATGCTTGGTCAAAAAGGTTGAAATAAATTTAACTGAACCCACAGAAACTGTCAACCAAGTGAGGGTTGTACCTAACATTTTTTTTTTTCTTTTTCAAAACTAGTCTGAACTTGACAGTACACTTGATGAGAAGAAAAATCTGAGATTAAATTTAAAACCTTGGATACCATCACCACATGCTACTGTTCCTTCCAGTAAATGTGCCATTTGTGATACTGCTCCATATTCACAAAAATTGTTCTAGTTTTAGTTCAGTGAATGAACTTCACCTCTAACAAGGTTTTTGTGGGAGAATGCCAAGACCATTTCTGAGAGTATCCTAACATTTAAACAAACATTTAATGAGCACATGCTGACATGTTATCACCTACCGTGGCCCTTTTCACTAGTGCAGCCTACAGGATCACACCCAAGATGCCCAACAGGAAACAAATCAAAAAGTTTAATGGATTGGTGAAGTATGGACGCATAGTCCATCATGTAAATTCTTAGGCTCTATGCAGGTCATCTGGCAAAAGAGGCCTCACAAGTTCTGGCTACAGGGTCAGCTCAATCTGAAAGCAGCATCTGCCATGGAGCTGCTGCAGTGCTGGCACAAATATCTGTGTATGTGCTTGCATCAGCTCCAGCTCCAAAAGTGAAGGCACCCAAATTCTCTGGGCCTGCTGAACCAGCTTTATCTAATATGGCTTCTGGCTTGCGCTCAGAACCACCTTTCTGCCACATTTGAAGTTCTGGATTGCAAATTAGATCAGGCATCTGTGTAATGTGGTATATAGCCAGACCCAAATTGACTCTGCATGTTTAACTGCATTTGATCCTGGAAGTACGCACATAATCCAAAATTCTGCCACAAAAATCAGCATCTGAAACTATTTGGTTTGGTTACTTATCTGTTTCCCCATCCCTGTAATCTGAGATATTTTAGCCTCCCAGAAGTTGTATGGATACTGAGTATGATTTCCCTCCTTCAGACTTAATCAGGCAGTTATGATTAAAGTATGTCACAAAGAGTGGAAGAAAAATAGATTCCTACTGCTGCATCTGTTCACCCAGAAGACCAGTAGCTAGAGCACTCTGAGACATACAAGTACCTAAAGCTCAAATCCTTCCCTGGCCTGAGGTGGTGACTCAAATCCGCACAGCTACTCCCCTGCAAAACCGCATCAGCTGCCAGCTGTAGGGTGTGAAGATGTTTTGTTTGTACAGGTGATGGCGCATGGAAGCCAAACTTTCATTACAAGGAGCTCACCAGCCAAAGGACTAATGATGTGCATAATGAGAAGAGAAATAGCTACAAGTAGGAACAACCTAGTGGCCAATGATTAGGTCAGTAAAAAAAAAAAAAAAAGAAAGGGGATTGCAACATGTGCCTCATACACTTTGGATGAATGGCCCTTTACCCAGGCTGCTGGGCAAACAGACAAGTCAGCATCACTTACTACATCAGCTACTTTGAAAATACAGCCCCACCCATTGGTGTGACATCTTCACCTTATCTTTCAAAAACTTGCTCCATAGTAAAACTTGCTCTGTAGCTGACTACTTTGCTCCGTAGCTGTGACTCATGATGAGTCACAGGTACCTCCCTAGAGACCAGTTTAGTGTGCTTAAGTCCCGAAGATTTAGATCACAGAGTCTTTCTCAGGGCTTTTTCCTGGGCAAGGTGCTCCTTTGCTATTGCTGAATATTCTGGATCCCACCCCAAATTCCTTCCTTGAGAGAAAGGTCTATTTGTGTGACACCTTGCAAGCACTCAGTGCTACAAGACTGAGCATTGTCACACTCCAAGTCCCACATGTGTGGCTAACCCAAAAATCCTTAATGCCCCCTTACTGCACATGCACAATACCAGGACTGTTTATACCTACTTATCTACTCATCTGTTTGTCAAAACATGAACGATATTTCACAAGACTAAGTGTAAACACCAAAATACTGTTATTTTTGGGTCATATGCTTACGTCGTTGAAGTAGTCTCTTAAGAATTCTTCATTCATGGCTCCTGCTGCTCCCACAGCAACTCCTCCTCCAGACACAACTGTCCTGCTGTCTGTACCTGTCATGCCTTCAGCCGCTCCAGCTGCCATGGCTCCATAGTTGGCACCAGAAAGAAGACGCCTTTGCTCTTCCCATCTTTCCCTGGTAATAGTGCTGTGATGCTCTCCTACGTGAGAGGCAGAGCTACCTGCTCCTACTACAGTTTCTCCACTCATTCCTGCTGCCGCTGCTGCTCCAGCTGCTCCGGCTGCTGCTGCTGTTGTTGCTCCTCTCAAGTTCCCAAGCGCAGTGGGTGGAATGAAGCTTAGCACTGGCTACATAAGTAAGACAAATTAAAATGTGACATGAAAGCTTCGCTGTGTAGCACATGGAACTCACCAAACCAGCAGTGGGGCTGGGCGGGAATGGGGAGGGTGCTGTCCTACAACTTGTTTGAATTTGCACTTGTACATGTTGCTGCAAAGAGTAAAAGGCCTCCTAAAACAAGGTGCAGCTTCCACAAACGTACTGCCAAGAAGGTTCATGGAAATGTTTCTATAGATCATTGTTCACTTGAAATTCAGAGGATTGAAAATGAAAAAAAAAAAAAACCAAACAAAAAACCCACTAAAAAAAGGCTTGCAAAACTCTAGGGAGCTCAGCTGTTCCAAGAAAAACTGCCCAGTTTTCTTCAGACACAAAATGCGGAAGTATGCACTGCCTGGCCCTTTCTTTTTTTCTAGCAGTTTGGCTTCCCTGTTAATTATCTTTTAACAAGAATTTGGTGTGAGCAGTGAGCATTGGCCCTAAATCAAAGTCTTTTACCTTCTGTTTCTGTTATTGTGCAAAAGCATGTCAGTGTCATGCCCTTTTTTTGAAAACCTTGTTTTGTAGCATAACAATAAAGGGCAAACTTCTCTTGGCATTTATTGTTCCCTCTGCAGATTTGCACCTTTTTCTGCCTTTTTCTTTTTTAATAAGGAATTTCCTCTGTTTAAAATAGGGAAGTAATTTAAAACAGTCCGAAACTTTAAACCAATGAAGGGAAACTCAGCATTACAACCCATTACTTTGCTGCTTTACCTTGCTCCCAAAGGGGTGCAGAGCATTCCAGGCTTGCAAATGAAAATGTTTCACTCTCTATTGGTTCAATGTTTTTCCCACAGTCCTGTCTTCTGCTCAGATATGATCAACATTTGCTTGACTGCTTTCCCTATACTTTGGGATTTAAATGCTATGGTTGCTTTTTCCTACAGCTGCTGGTGGAAGACATCTCCCACACATCCTTAACTGGGCCTCACAGGGTTAATTTTAATTAATTTTCATGTGTTGCTAATATCTGTTGTAGAGCTTTGAAATATCCACCTGTAGCGTGGAAAAGGCCTCAAGTGCCAAAGTGAACACTGGGATAGAAATCAAAGAGAAAGGCTATTAGGGATACATGCCTTCTCCTCCGGAGCTGCTCCTTCACTGTTCCACTCACGCAACATCGCTTCGCTGTGGTCTGGTATGTCAGCAAATGTCTTTGCTCCACCGAATCCCTTTGCTCCCAAGCCACCAGGACACAGCAGCAGTAACAGTGGAACAACTACAGGGAAACAGAAGGTAGCCATTAACTATGTGATTATTAGGGCCTAAGAATACCAACAGCCACTGTTAAGTTTGGTCAGCTCCCATACCCAAATGTATTTTCAATGAGCTAGTGATCAGCATGAGGGCTGACAAGACTGAAGACAGGTTCCCATATAGTCAAGGCATTTCCTAGAAGCATATGCCAGGCCAGTTTTCTGGGGAGCAAACTGAAAACACGTCAGGGCCTGAATCCTGCAGATGACCACACATGTATGTAGTTATGCTTCTATCAAAGATCTCATATACCAAATCCAAGCCCTGGCTATCACTGTACAACCTCAGCATTTCTAACTCCTCCTCTTCTTTTACTACTAGATAACGACATGGTGTCATGTAAATTCCACCTCACCACTCCCTTGACATGCCTAGAGCATTGCCTGGGGGACTCAAAATAATCCAGTTTCAGAAACAGAGATTATTCCTGTGGCATGAACTTTGTTTTATCACAGTTAGATTGCTGCCAGCACAAGCAATAAACTATTGGGAGTTTAAATGCAGCACTGCTACACCTGGCCATACCATAACTACAAATATTCTTCTCTTATTTCTCTTCTATTTTATCTCACCAAAGAACAATGTCACATGCTGCTCTGAGCAAGGCAGTGAACCTGCAGTGACAGAAAAGAGAGTGGAGAATGTGCTGTGGTTTGAGTAACAAGAGCTAGGGTTCACCTGGGGACATGTGGGAATACCAAAAGCATTCCCCACTGCTTCGCCACCTGTTATTTACAGCACCATAAACAAATATTAAATGTTGTTCACATCAATTTTAAAATGCACAGCTTGAAATCCTTTGAGGGTGAAATGCTGATATTACCAAAATTATTTGGGGATCTGCCATGACTTCACACAAGACTAGGAATTTACACAGAATGTATCAAGATGATAAAACCTGGGAGCTGGACTGTTTCTTTCCTGATGCTTTGCAGACCACATTTACAGTGCTTCTGAGATAATACGAAAGAATTACTTACGCAGCAGAAGTAAAAACGCCAAGATGATTAGTGCAACCGCTGCTGGTCCCAGACCCACCGACTTCGTGCCAATAAACTTCTCTTGGCATACTCCATCATCTGCACACTCACAAACAGTCAGCTGCAGTGACTGTGGCACAGCACAGCTGACCCCTTGGAAGTCTTTAATTAGCATGGGAACTTCCGTTCTGCCTGGCTTCAGGTTTTGTGGTACCAGCTGTATGCTGGTGTCTGAGGCAGGAGTGGGGAGAGGTTAAAAAAAAAAGACAAGAAGTGAGCAGAGAGAAAATTGACTCCTGTAAACTAACTAAAATATAGCTGCTACAGTCTTCCAACAAACCCCCTCCAGTTAAGCCCAGCCAATGCAATGGAATTAAGTTTAATTAGCTGCTGCTACAGTATATGTGTTTTTATCAAGTAATTTATGGTGGTAAGTGGGCAGCCATGCTCACCTACAGCCTCAGACAATTGTGATGTTTCACACAACCAGAGACTTCACATGGAAGACAGCCCGGTCACCTGTATAGCATCAGCCACATCATCTGGATAGATAAAGGCTGAACTCACAAAAAAGCAGCTTCAGTCTTGAGGAGATTAATGTGTTGTACGCCACAGACAGAGATCAGGAGCCAACAAAACACCTGCTCCTGTGGCTGTGTCATGTCAAGGACTAACTAGGCAGAAGATCACAGAATGATTAAGGCTGGGAGGGACCCCAGTGGGGCATCTAGTCCAACCTTCCTGCTCAGGCAGGGTCATCCTACAGCACATGGCACAGGATAACATCCAGACAGTTCTTGACTATCTCCAGTGAGGGAGACTCCACAAGCTCTCTGGGCAAACTGTTCCAGTGCACAGTTACTGCACTGTAAAGAAGTTCTTCCCTGTATTCAGGTGGAACTTCCTGTGCCTCAGTTTCTGCCCATTGCCTCTTGTCCTATTGCTTGGCACCACCGAGAAGACTTCGGCTCCATCCTCTCAGCACCCTCCCTTCATCAGATACTTATAGATTAGGTCTCCCCTTTAGTTGTCTCTTCTCAAGGCTGAACAGGCCCAGCTCACTCAGCCTGTCCTCATAAGAGAGATGCTCCAACCCCTTAATTATCTTTGTTGCCCTCTGCTGGATGCTCCAGGAGCTCTGTGTCTCTCCTACATCAAGGAGCCAGAACTGGACACAGCACTCCCGACGTGCCTCACAAGGGCTGAGAGGAGGGGCAGGATCACCTCCCTCAACCTGCTGGCAATGCTGTTCCTAATGCACCCCAGGACACCATCGACCCTTTTGGCCACAAGGACACACTGCTGGCTCCTGGACAGCTTGTCGTCTATGCCCAGATAATGCATCACTGCATGTTTTTCGTGAGAAGATGGGGATAGCTTGATTCCAGCATTATTCATGAAATCATGGTCACCACACATGGTGCATCAAGCCAGGCAAAGATAGTCCAGCTGAGGGAAGCAACACAGCCCAAAGGCCATGACTGGGCTTTTATAACCTTTAGAGAGAAGGGAGCAGAATGCAAATGATGTTCTTAATGCCTAACTCCATATATAGGGTTGTTTTTTCGGTCTGACTCAGCCAAACTGTCAGTTTGACTGGAATTAATAAATTACAACCTTAGGACTTCAAAGAACTGAAAGTAATTAAAAATACATTTTCTTACCATTTCCAGATGCAATTATCCATTTTTCTGCTGTCCCTTGTGGCTCATCAATGACAGTAAAGCTGAAGGGATAACTGTTTGGGTAACCATCCAAATCATGAGCTGTAACATCAACTAGTTTTGTATCTGAACACACTGTCTGCACAGGGTTCACAATAACTGGGCAGTTATCGTTTTCATCTTTAACTTGAATGACAACTGTGCCAGTGACTGTTTTCTTTGGGGAATCTAGGATTTTAAAACATGAAAAATTAAATTGATTTGTGCACAAAAATTTATCTTAAAATAAAAAAACTTAGTATTTTCCAAGACACCAACATTGCTGAAGTAAGTTTAAAGAGATCTTCCTGGAGCTTATGAGAGCAGTGATTCATCCCCAATGTTAATAAATATATTGACCAAGTTCTTCTGAAGGCAAGTGGTTTTATTACTTTAACTTGAAAAAAAAATCCTATATGGTTACAGAGTAACATGCAGAGTATAAATGAAAAATTCTACTTAGATACACAGGAAGCTCAGGGAGTCTTTCTTGCTCAGCATTCAAGAAAACTTAGGACTATGAAGTCTGATGATAGGCATCCTGAGATATTGGCAATTCCCACCTTGACAACAGATTTTCCTATCAGACCTATTTTTGAAAACTTTTATGAAAGTTCATCTCCATCTAGTCAAACAGGAGAAACAGACACTGTGGGAACCCATTCCAAAAAATGACTTGCCTGTGTCTCTCCTTTGAATACCGAGACTGCACTTGGTGCCTAACTTTAGAGATAGGTAGGTTAAACCAACTACCCTCGTAGATAGGCAAACAAACCATTTTGTGTGAAAACAAAACCCTCTCAACTTACCAGTAGTTACACCCAACATGGTGATAGTGTAGGTACCATTTACTACATGAGGTGATTCGTAATCAAGATTTTTAGCAAGTCGGATTTCACCTGTGACTGAGTCTACAGTGATCCAGTTTGCGGCATCTTTTTCTTTCCTGTATCTGATGAAAATCACATGAAGATGGACACATTTGTAATGAGAAAAACAATCATTTTGTTCAGTAGAAAAAGCAGCTTCACAGTATGTTTACTCGTCATTTACAACAGAGACCAAATCCCTAAATCTGAGGTATGATGCTTCTGCCACTGTAATTGGTTACAACTATAAACCTACCCTGAATGTTAAGAGCTGCTTTTCCCTCTAAATCAAAGATTTAGGTATGGATACATTACAGAAAATATAATTAGGGAGTGAGACTGGAACAGGAGATGGAGCTGCACTGCTGGTCACCATCCTCTTCCCCTCCATCCATACTCCCAGCAAAAGCTGTGCATTAGCCACCCGTGAGAAACTGTATTAGAGGTATTGTAAAGGCTGTGGTGGTGGTGAAATAGCATTCTATCTGAAAAGCTATGATTCAAAACCCAAGCACAGACATGCAGACCCTTTCTGTCTGACTGATAAATGTTTCTGCATATGTCTTCCTAATTTTACTGGAGACAATGAAATCAGTTTGGTAAATCTACTCTCAAAAGTAGACAGGTATGACAAACACATCATGCAAACACAGACAACTTCAGCCCAAACACGTCTCACCATATACAACAAAAGAAGGATTTTCATATCACCTGTTTTCTGCATTATAGAATATTGAAGATGAGGATGTTTAAGGTGTGAATTAGCCTTAGTAGAAAATTATGGCCTTTGAAATTATTTCAGTACAACATGCAAATTTTTACAGTAAGATACAACTTCTGACATAGTCATTTATGATGGTTATAAAAAAATTCTTACGTAATATGTTCTGCTATTTTTCCAGTGTCTTCATCATAGGCTTGATACTGTCCAATAACCTGTTTTATCTGCAGTTTCTCACTTGCTTCAATAATTTTTGTGCCACCAGGAAACACAGGGCCTTCCCGCACATTGATCACCTTAATTTTGATTGGAATTGTTTCTGCTTTGTAACTGGGTTTAATCGACTTGTGGAACTCTGCTTTGTTTGTAACAACAACACCCAAGTTTAGGCTTTGCATTTTTTCATAATCCAGCTCCTAGAGCAATAAAGAAAATAATAAAAAACCACCCAGAATTTGTCAGAATCTGATATCTAGACAACATGCATACATTTAATATTTAAATAATACTATAGCATTCTTTTTTAAGCAATAAGGATGTAAATATTTAAGTAATATTTAAGCAATAAGTATGCTACAGTGGGAGGAAGTTTGTTAACCTGTTAATGTCACTCAATTTTAATGGATGACACCATTGCTATGGCTTTATATTATTGAATTAAGTTACTTTAAGGTATGTGAAAGGAGTCCTACCCATGTATTCTGCCTGTGCTTTCAGTGAATCAATGTTCAGTTACTTGGCTCTTCCAAATTTATGTGTTGGTTTTTTTTTTTTTTTTAAAAACAATATCATTCACTTAATAATGCTCAATTTTTTTTTAATTAATTAGCAGTTTTCAGATAAGGAAACCTGAGTAGGAAATAAAGAAAGCTACTTAGGGCACTATGCATCTTCAGTTCTTGTGGACTAAAGAAAAGTGAAAATTATGAAATAGACATTTCATTAATGGAAAATAATTTTGTCATCATTTCAACTTATGAAAATTCATAAAACAGTCTGGAGCCCACGGCTCATGGAACAGGTGTTGCCTGCAACATTATCAGCGGCCAGGGGAAATAAAGAAATTTATACTGAGATCAACAAGGACAGCAGAAACGTGAAAGTTTACAGCATGTTAGTACTGCTGCCCAAAGGGTAAGGGAACTTCTGCCCGACTAGATATATTTGAGATCACACAGAATGCAAATGGAAAAGCTTGACAAAATTATTATTTTGCATGGAATTACTGAATGCATTAAAAATGCGGCAAAGGAGGAGTATTCACATAATTTACATATTGACTGAACTTTACATATTGACTGAATAAACCCAATTTGTCAAAGCAGATGGATAAATTATTCCACTATTTAAAGCAGATTCTCTAAAATCTATACTTACTTTCACAACAGTCAAAATTCCTTCATTTGTTTGGGTGTCTGTTACAATTTGGAAAAAACCATCTTCATTGCCAGAAACAAAAGTAAAGTTTGCCAGCCAGTTATCAGAAAACTCTTCATCTTTGTCAAATACTTTTATTCGCATAATTTCCACATTTGCTCTGTTTTCTTCAATGCTTCCTTCAAACTGTAATCCAAAAAAAAAAAAAAATCCACTTTTGGAAAAGATATCACGGTTTACCTCATTTCACCAGTGCAATGGATTTTACACATTGTCTTACTATGGGATACTGGCAAGCATAGGAACATGGTAAAACCTGTGATAATTTTACTTACTGTATGACTTTCAACAACAGGCAGATTGTCATTGACGTCCAAAATCTTGATTTCTAAAGAACACGTTGCAGCATTCCCACCTGTTTCACCACCACGGTCCTTTGCTTCCACCACCAAAGAATAACTACTTTGTGCCTGTCACGGTAAAAAAAAAAGGTGCTTAATCCAGGCTAAGGATTAAAATTCTTCCTTTGCTAGATTATCCCTATTACATTTTGGTAATATCTGTTATGGTCAATTATAACTCCTCTCCAGTAGAAGTAAATCTCACACACAAGTATCTTGACAGATTCTGCAGGAGTAGAACTGAGGCTTTGAAAAGGATATGGGACTTTCCCATCTTCCACACAGAGTCAGACTGTACTTACACAGCAAAGGAAAAAATTCCAGTGGCCATGAACAGGGACACAACCAGTGACACCTGCATGTTAGGACATGGCTAGAGGCAGAGACATTTCCCTCAGCCACAGAACTAACATTCCCATCACCATCTGCTGGCCAGGGAAAACTCTGCAAGCCCAGGTTGTGTCACTGGTAATATGTGGCTTTCAATGCAGTTTCACAGTAGCACCCATCCTAACTCTTTGCACTGCGATTTGCACAGCAGGCTACAAAAATGCAGATGCAATCAGCAGCTTTGCAGGTGGTGATCAAGGTTATCTTTGCCATACACCCCCCAGCAGAAAGAAATGATGCCTTGTTTTGTGTAAGTGCTGCCCTGGCTGCACGGGAAGGACAGAACGCAGCAGCCATCAGGCTGGTGCTACGCTAGGGAGGTGATGGGGGGACTACAGCCTTGATCCCATCACCTCCTCCTGCAATCCCTGAACGGCATGCATCAGCCAGACAAGGCTTTAATCCCAAGAGAAGTTAAAGGTAAGAGGGCCAGCTCTTTGCCCTGCAGGCAGGGCTGAGGGTGACACGACGGGCACCAGAAAACCATTACTAACAAACATCAAAACTGGGAGGGTATTTTTACCTCTCTGTCAAGGTTTATTTTTGCTACTCGAACCTCGCCAGTATTCTTATCCATGCTGAATGCAGCACTAGGGCTTTGGGAAACAATCCTGAAAGCAATTTTGGAATTTAGGTTATTCGGCTCATCTGCATCTGTTGCATTTATCCTCATTACAATTGTACCTGGAAAATGCAAGCAAAATACACCACTTGTTTACACCACCATGCACTGGCAAATACCTTTATTGCAATGTCAAAGATAAGAGCATTTTGTTAGATACACCGCACAATCTTCTGATGCTCTTGACTTTATTTATTTAATGCATAAAGTTGGAGAAATGTTCCTAAACTCAAAACATTAAAAGTATATGTTCTAGCCAACAAAAAGATTGTATCCACACACCTCTAACTCGTAGAATTCAATGCATAAATTAAACAACAGGTTAAATTCTCTCAACTATTTTGACAGAAAAATGCAAATACCACACAGAGCAGTTGTACAAGCTTTTGAACAATGAGCTACACTTCCCTCACACATTATTCTCATGAGAGCACTATTAATTTCTCTACTTGAACATTATTAAACATTAACATTAGCTGGAATTCATGCCAAGAGTCAATACATATGGCTGCTATTGACTTGAAAGATTGCTGAGGTTACTCAATACCTCACCAAGTGGATGGGCAAGAATTTGTCTCTTCTGATTACAGTGACGTTGAAGTGGACACACTGCCAGGTATTTTTTAGGTTGTTTTATTCCAGCTTTTCTTATCATCTTGAAAATAATCTGTTGCTCTTATGTTTACTGACGTCAATAAGAAACTGGCCATTAAGTTGTTCAATGATTATAGCACAGCCCTATATGCTTACCAGCAAAGAACCTCATCCAGCCCACAGATAAAGCAGGGCTTTGGATGAGGATGGCAGAGTGAAGTCCCTCTTAAATAGGCTGTGACTACTAGGCCAGAACACAGATCGCATTTCCTGTGCAATTCCTGCTGAAGAACTCTGGTTCCTGGATTTGTGGTAGCTCTGACAACAAACCAAAGGAGCCACAAGAGGAAATACTGTTCTCTCTCGCCCCTAGGGGGATGCTCTCCCTTAATCAAACAACACAGCCTAGCCTAATAAAAACTTTCATTCACACATGGATAACCTAGCTTATGTCAGCGAAACAATGTGCCCTTGTTATTGCAGATATACTGCTGCAAAGTGCATATTCTCATGTCCCCTTGCATATCTTGGGAAAAACTAAAAGAAAAAAAATTAAAAATAAGGTTACCTGTTTCACTTAATTCTTCAATTGAACCAACAAAAATTTCATGTGAAAACACTGGGAAATTATCATTTATGTCCACAACTTTAATTGGGAGATCTATTGGCTCTTCCAGTTTTGCCCCATTCTTATCTAGTGCGTGGCCTCGGACCTGACAGTACAGACAGAAACAATAAGCAAATCCAGTGACTGACTGTAACATATATAAATGCATATGCAAAATAGAAATACATCTATTATATAAAAAAAAAAAATCTAAGTATTATAAAAGCGTATTATATAGGCTTATAAATACAAACAGGTATACACACACTAATATCCAGAAATATATATTATTTCAAGCAAACGCATTTAAAGAAAATAAATAAAAAATGGACAGGAGGGTGGACCTGTAAAGAAAAAATTAATTTTCAACTTACAAGCAGAACTGGAGTCTTCTCTCTGTCCACCCTTCCTGTTATGTTCAGGTCACCAGTCTTTCCATTGATAACAAATAATCCATAAGGGGGTTCTGTTACTCCTTGACCAGATATAGTGTAAGTTACTACTATCCCTGTATCTTCGAGATCTGAATGTATCTAGAAGGAATATAACAAATTAAATAGCACTCAGTAAATAAAATCACATTAAAAAGGGCAACAAAATATTTTTACCATCTTGTAATGAACAAACAAAAAAAATATTTAACAAATTTCACTGCTGTCCTTTGACTGTGGAGATCTTGAGATGAATGCAGGAGGGGCTGCATGTTCTGTCTGAGAATTTGGTGCAGGGAGATGAGGAACATCTGGAGCAGGGAGTTTACCTGGGAGGTCAGACCTAAGGTAGCAAATACGACCAGGACTGGAGAAGGGATAGGGTGGAGGAAAAAATGTCAGATCTGGAGGTGAACACATAGAAAAGGCTGCAGAGACTAGAGATTACACCCTTTCTCTGCTGTCAGCAGATATACAAAACATCTGGAAAAGTGTGCATTGTGCCAGCATCACAATCAAGGGGCAACCCAAGCAGAGGGTAACAGCTTGCTACCACCTGTAGTAACTTTATATGCTGAATGGACAGGAGTGGTGAATTTAGGTTTCAACACTAGTGCATATCACTCACAAAGGGTTATTTCTAGCTCTGTTTCCTAAAAGACTAGGCATACATAATAATGCTCTATGTACACCCTTCTGCCCAATCACCACCGGCAGATTTGGGACCCACTTGCCAAGTTAAACCCCAGCTGAGTATGGGTGGTGGGGTGAAAAAACTCAAAGATAATGCATTCCCAAAAGCTTAATGAAAAATGGGGCTATGAAAAGATGAGAGACTGAGCCAAATCAGGCTTTAAAAGTAAAGGACGAAGAAGGAAATATATCAATCTTCAGCTGGCATTCAAGAGTCTTTTAAAATTAAAAAAACAGTTGTGCATGTGTTTAGGGCAGCCACACCCTTATTTTACATTTTCATCTCTATTTTTATGTGTATTGCATATTAACTCTTTTCTGGGCTTACTCTAGCAATTGGATTCTTATAGGAATTGTCCTCTTCCTCCCGTATGAAAGCTGGAGGGACCGTCCATTCTCGCTTCTGTCTGATTAGGCTGTTGGGATGAGACAACACGCCACTCCTGTAATTTCGATTATAAACCTGTGAAAAGACAAGATGGAATGTCAGCATTACATTTAGTCATTTCAGATAAATGCTTTATTGCTGCTGTAGCCAAGACTTCTAAATAACATTTGCTCTTTCAATAGCTAGTAACTTCAAAATCATGGAGCAGCATCAGCCTCCTGAGTCACAATCTAAGAGCTACACAGTCCTCAAGCTGGCTGAAGAGGAAAACGACACTGGTCTTTTCATCAAGGCAGAATTAGGTAAGACAGGCTTTAAATATATGCGCAAGTTCCCATGACCAGTGGTTGGTGAAAATACACCTGCTCTGGAAGATTTAAATGCTTGTCATCAGATGTGGGAAGAAGCTTTGCACTAAGGCTGTTTTGAGCCACCAATTCTGCCTTACCACCATGTTTATCTTCCCACCAATACTGCCTTGCATATTCAACCTTCTCTCTGAAACAGAATGCATGGAAGAGCAGGCCACGTATACTCAACCCACCCAATGTCTCTGCTATCCTTGTGCAAGCACCCCTCACTCTCACTCTGCATGACACCCCTCATCCTTTTGTCCACCTTAGTCTCTACTGCCTCTGTTGACTCCCAGATTAACATAGTCAATAAAATAGTGGTTGCTTTCATTTACTGAGTTCAAAAAACCTATCTACAAATTCAGTGGTTTAGGGGAATTTTCTCAAAGTTCAAAGCCACTCCGTGTGATGGATGTAGGAATCTATTCACTTACTTTTCAGCTTTCATTTCTTTATTCACTATGCAGCTTTCACATTTCAGAAAATGGTAGAATTCAAGACATTTATCAACTGAAGAAAGGCATGGCTTTGACACTCTGCTCAGAGAACCCCTCTTTAGGCACTGATAAAGAAAAAGTTTTCCATTATATCCTACCTTCACGTAGAGCCCATTTCCATAATTCAAACAGATCTGCAATGGAAATTATGATAATCATTATTAATTCTATATCACTTTAGCAGTACTAAAACTTAACTTGTGTGACCTCCTTCGTAAGAGCAACAAAGCCATAAGGAAGAAGGCTTCTGACCTCTATAAATCAGTATTTATTATTTACCCATAACAGCTTCTGAAAAATTCACCCATAACCATTGACATTAAAAACATACACTCTAACTATGTAATAATTGAGTTTGGCACCTTTTTCCTAGCAGGAAACAGGTTATAAGCAATTAGTATTTTTTTCTAATAAATTCAGACTTTACAGTAATTTTCAAACAACTCCTTTTTTAGTCCTGCACAATGCTTCACTAGTCTGAAACGATGAGGATGCGCCATTGATGGAATCAAGTGTTGGTTGCCGGCAGCGCTTTGGAGAAGCTCCCTCTTCTGGGCAAACCTTGGATTTGTGGCTGTGGCAGGTTACCAATCACATCAGAGAAAAAAATTGAATAAATAGTGTTTAAAGGCAAGGACTAACCCAAACATCTGCTGAAGTGTATGTGACAGAAGCAGCTGCCACTCAGCACCTTGCTGGGAGGAAAAATGGCACCACTTATTTAAACAAGGCAGAAGTGCTTGCTCTGACAAAACCTTACAGGCCAATGTTCAGTATTGGGACTGCCCACCTCTTCACGCACCAGAACAGCTATGCACACCCTTGAATGACTCAGTTAGGTGACAAATCCTGGCTGGAAGAAGCCAACTTATCAGAGACCCCACATTTATGTCCACTCTCCAGGCACCAAAGACTCTGCAAGTAACACCACCCCTCAAACCGCAAAAAATGTAGGTATTGGGAAACAGCAACAATAAAAAGTAGGCTGTTACAACATGGGAGACCTACAAATCAAGTTTTTGAGCTTTGCACAGGTAGCAAATACTGTTATCGTTCTGAAAACAATTACTACTTATATTTTGCAACTTAGGTGATTTTTTTTAGGCATACTACTGCCTAAGGCAAAGTAGGTTCAGAAAAGGTGGTTTTCTACTCAAATAAGTCAGTCTTTGACTGGTTTCTAGTCTGTTGACTGCGCTCTCCCTATTCCTCCCTCTGACTCAGCCTTGATTACTGAATTGATGACAGCTTTTTTTTTTTAAAGATGTTATCTCTTCCCCACATAATCCAGCAGACTGTGTTGAGCAATACAGCAGATTTCTGTTTCAACTTGTTCAACAAAACTGTTTTTCAGATGGTATTTTTCCAATGTATATATTCTGAAGACAAAAATGATCAAGCAGTTAGTTTCCTAATGGATATGCATTGTGAAGGGTACAGGATCTCACACACCAAGCTGTTTTCATGTATGTTCTTAGTCTTACTTGATTTTATAAATTGTATGGATTTTCAAAATTTATTTTCATGACTAATGAGATTCCACCAGCAAGACTGACAGGAGAATTTTGCTTTATAGTCAAGGTTTTCCAACAGAAGCTGCAACTCTTTTGGAAGGTGAATAACTGTCAAGATGTCGTCAGAAACATCCTTAGTTGCTCTAACTGGTAAACTGGGGGGAAAAGTGCTTCTGCCTCAACACTGAATGGGGACAAGATGCATATGATGAGAAGTTTCCTCGTATTGGAAACCTGAGAACCCAGTATAAACAAAAGTGTCTGAAGACCAAGAATAAGCAGATCTTCCACTGAGATGTGTACCAAAAACGTGTAAAAAAATCCATTAGTCATTATAGACAGAAAATCTTTCATTAAGATAAGTAAAAATCAATTTGTTCGCATAGTAGCGAATGTCCCTCAAAACATTCTGGATTAATGCTAAGACAGCAAAAATTACTTTTGCTCTTGTATTATTCAATCCACAGCCCACAGGTAGCCTCACAAGGGACATAGAAGACATCTACAAAAAATATTTAAGAATGACAATTTTATTCACAAGATGCACAAATACAAGGAGAACAAATATATAAAGGGATCCTGCCTTTTTATTGAAATTTTTCAAAGGTTCCAAAAATTTTAAATAGGGGGAAAAGCACTTTTCAGGGACATTTTCTTCAAGGGCAAGTGAAATGTCAGAATTTAGCGCCCATTAAACATGTGAATTTCCCCCCCTCTTTTTTTTTAGTATCTTACAACTGCCTTCTGTTAAATGGCTCAGAGTAGGAAACCTCTGTTATTTGCTGTGGGACATAGCCTTGGCTCAAAAACCAGACATCTACTGATGACACCTGTTGATGACAGAGCTGGAAACACATTGTCAGAAGAAAACTGGATGGTTACAAAAAAAAGGTCTGAGGTCTGAAGTAATGAAATTGGAATGAAATACTACAGGAAAGCAACAGGAATAGGCAAGAGAGCATGGGAAAGAAGGGAGTGACTGCCATGTATAGGGAGTGCAAGGTTGCTCTTGCCCAAATCCCTGCTCATCTATAGTCAGGAAGTGACTAAAGGACAGATTTCCAACACAAAGCTCAGATTTAAGCTGTAAAGCTATAAAGACTGAGTAACCAAGAAGGTACATGTCTGTATTTGCTACACCATGAAACAGTAATGCCTAGAAATGTGGTCTTTTCCATGTGCTGTGTGTTAGGAGATTTGGAGCTTGCACCTCCTGTGAGTCAGTTTGGTGTTGAAGACAACATGTGAAGACCTTAGAGAAGCAAGCAGGGGGGACCATCCAAGGTCATCTACTAGTACACCTCCTGGCCCTGGGGAAAGACAAACTACACTCAAATGCTTCCTGACAACTGTTTATCCTGTTCGTAAAAATGAGGGATGGAGATCCCTCAGCCTCACTAACCTAAGGGGGTGCCTAGATAGTCCTACAGATGAAAAGTCTTTGTTAACTTTTATCTTCATTTTGTTATCCTAATTTTTAGCTCCTTGCAAGTTGACCATACTGCTGCTTGCATGAGATTCAGAGTAAGGCACACTAATTTACATATCTAAATGAAAGCTAAGTGCCTAAACTTTCATTATGATCAGCAAAAATATAGCCAATATCAACAGAGATCGGAGCGCTGTTCAACTTGCCCCCAAACCAGCTCAAATCTATTTCTCTCTGGGCTCTACTAGTTGTAAGTATGCTCAGTTTGAAAACCTAACACAGGAGGATTTGTAGAGCAAAGCGTTTGATGAAGAGAACCCAGCACCACGCAACCCACGTTTTGATGGATCCTTCAGACCAGAATTAGCTTGGTCCCACAGATCCCTGCATCTACACGCAGATGGATGAATCTCCCAATGTGGTTTCACCCAGGAGGGATACGATTCATATACTCCTGAGATTTGCTTCAAAAGCACAATTCGATCCAACCAGACAGGTGCACTCAGCATCCACTGCATCTCCATTTACCATAACAGAAACTTAAACACCTATATTGAGTTGTCTTAACCTCAAACCCAATCTCCTTCTTTGTCATGTTGACAATGCTCTCATTGTATGGTGCAATTCCCTTTTTTTCACAATTCCCTTTTCTTCTACCCTTCATGTATCTGCAAACTTATCAAACATCTTACTCATTGTCTTTTCTCACACACCAGTTCTTTAATGTCCCTTAAAAAAATCGTAAAACAGGATTTCGTGACTTTCGATTGCATTTTGTTTTGGCTGTTCTGTAGTCTCTCATGGACAGATTACTTTTTTCTGAAGTCTGGCATCAAAAGTAACACACCATTTCTGTTCAATAGGATGGATAAAATACTAGACCTTATATATTTCTAAGCTGCTTTCAGACCTCACCGCAGCCGGGTTTTCCCTCTATTTTGGGACAATATTAAAATGTTGAATCAATCTACAGATGCTTGTAAATACTTCTACCATGTTTCAACGTGTTGCTGGCAACAGAAGCTAGGTTGCTTTGAATTAGCTCACCTCTGCATCATTTTGTGATGGTTTTTATTTAATTTCTTTCTATGACTTCTGAAAATTACCTGCTACTGGCTCTGACGTTACAGTAGCGATCTAATATATTCAGGCCTGAATTTCATCATACCCAGCCTAAGTCTAACATCCCAAACATCAATGAAGTGCAGTCTAAGGAAGACATTCAGAGAAAAAGTGTATTTTGCTACTCCCATAGCAAGAATCATACATCTCTGTCAACTATTCTTTCACTCAAATGCAGGAAGCTTTCTAAGACTTCTTCTGTTGAAGACATGGTGTCCATCTCCTTTAGAAACGACTGAGAAACCTCCCAGTCCAATAATCCTTGATAGCCGCGCCCGCCCGGCATCCCAATGGCTCTGGGTGTGTGCCCTGGACGTGCTCCAAGTCAAGCCCAACCCTTTGGGCACATCACCATTCAGCACAGCCGAACATTTCTGGAAAAGGGTCAGAGGCAGGCGCCTGGGGAAATCTGCCATAACCTCTGCGAGGTACCCAGGGATGACAATACAAGGATGCAACCTGCAGGCAGGGAGGGAGCACTGAGAGATACTTCCAGGAAAAACTGGGAGAGGAAGAACCTACCATTCTTGATGCTTCTAAGGTAGAAGATGCTTTGCGAAGACACTACTTTTAGACTAGTTTTGTTTTTCAGTAGTTTCTTAAGATTCATAAGAAATAAATGACCCTATTCTAATACTCTCAAATAAGAAACTTGACTTTTTGCCACATGAATGTCCAGATTAGGAAAAAAACCCCAAAATTTCAAAACCCAGCAGTGACTCTCTTTCTATTCTGACATCAGCCAACTAAGGCAGCTTTATTCACTCTAATATCCTATCCGACAATGAGGCTTTTGGGCACCAAACTGAGTTGACTCTCAGTACATCATATACTGCCCCAGCCTTACCCGAAACTGAGGACGATGAGGATTGAGAAAAATAACGTTCTTCAGTCAAAACTAACAGCATCCTGAACCAGTGCAAGCCCACCAAAACAGACGATGGTGTGGCTTCAGGTATTGAAGAGAGAATACATAAAAACTTTTGTACAAGTGGCACTCCATGTTTTCCATCATTCTTTTGGACAAAACGAGGATAAAAACATTTTCCAACCAAACCCCAACTACCAGCTTGCTGTAAAAAACAGGTTTAACTGTTGCTGGCCAACTTGTGCACAACTGTATGTCTGTATCAAAGTTATCAGGCAACAGGTCTCCAGATAACAAATCTGATCTTGCAGGATACCGAGCTCGGGGAACAAGGTCCCGACCCCCTGCACCTTCTAGTCTGTCTAAGCAACAAGCCATTACTAATTCCTGCCCAGCTGCTCCGCAGCTCCCGGCACAGCCCAGGGCCTGGCCTCCAGCCTCACCTTTGAGTGGCGGCAGCCCGACTTCCGCAGGCATTCTGCCAGCCTGGAAAGGTGAAAAGCAAAAGAAAATGCCGCAGATACGACAAAGAGTTTGCCGTAAACCAGCTAGAAAGAACTAGAAAGCATCCGTCCAAATCCAACAAACCAAGCATTTTGGTGTCAGTTTGTTACGACACAGTCGTTGCGTTTGGCCTGAGAAAGTATTTTTTAGGATGGGAGGTCTAAGGCTGATGGCTGAAAAATAGTGAAGGCAGGAGAAAGCCTGAAGTGTCCTGGATTGTTACGAATTTTGTGTAATTTTTCTAAGGCGATAAAGACTTCCAAACTTTTTGATTCATCTTCCTTCCTGGCACTATTCCCTCGAAAGGGAAACACAATTTACTAGTACAGATACTATACTGAACATGAAAACAGCAAAAATGTGAACTCCTCACTGCGTTCCTGTTCCTCCCGCCGCCGCAGCAACCCCACCCATCCCGGACACCGTTCCTGTTGGGATTTTCTACCTCCACCTGCTTTCAGGCAGCGAACGGCGATGGCTTTTATATAATTCCCAAAGAAAGAGAGAAAAAACCCGTTCCCAGCCACACGCAGCCGGCGTTGGGAGGGCCGCCAAGCCCCGACGGGAACACCACTCCCCGGCGGCCGCCCTCGGACCCCAGCGGCGGTGCCCCCGCACTCACCAGCAGCGCCAGCAGCCGCACCGCCGCCGCGGGGCCCCGCGGCATGATCGCCAGCACGGGCTCAGCTCCTCCGGCCGCCCACCACGGGAATGCCGGCCACTCGTGGAGGGGCCACAAGTAGCCGCGGGTGGGTGGAGTGTGCCGGGCGGGAGCCGCGCCGGGACGGGACAAGAGGTGCCCGGCCCCGAGCCCCGCCCCGCCCGGCCCGGCCCGGCCCGCGGCGGCGAGTCCCATCCGCGCCCGCCGAGCTCCGCCCGCGGAGGCTGCACAGGGCAGCCCTCGGAGTACCAGGCCCCAGCTTCCCCAGGGCTCCCAAAGTTTGCGGGTTGTTTTCCCCGCTTCCGCCGAGGAAGGCGAGCCGGAGCGCGCAGGAGACGCGCAGAGCAGCTGCGACAACAAACGGATACATTAACGAGTAATTGATGGGGGGAGCGCAGTCTCACGGGAAAATAAAATTGTGGGTGTTTTTGAGGACAACCTTCCCTGTAATCCTCATTTTTATACGCTCCGGGCCATATCCTTCCTACCCCTATCTAGCAGAGATCTTTCCTAGATACAACTGATTAATTGGTACTTACGAAGGTATAACTGATTCTTCGTGATGGCGAAACAATTAAATATGCTTTCTGTACGTCCTCTCTTCTTTGAGGCAGTCACCTAGTTAATCTTTCCAGGATCACACTCAGTGTGGTAAGTAACTGCCGAACTCGCTGGTTATGATACTATTTGTGATACTTTTGGGGCTCAGAGAGGAGAACCAGCCTCATGGGATTCTTTCCAATCACATTATGTACCTTCATTGCATGTTGTAACAATGCACGATAAATAATTCAATGTCAGTTGCAACAGTTATAATTTCCATGGCCATCATGAGGGGAAGAGATTTACCTCACAAGTTTTCCTGAAGTCACATATATCTTTGTGTTATCTAGTTAGACTATCCCAATTTACAGAGTTTGCTGATACCCCTGCATAAAAATAGTTGTCTTAATTTAAAGAAAACAAAAGGCATAAACAAGCTAATATATGTGAAATGCGCAGTATTAAGGGGGTTTGTATTCTTTCCTTGTTCTGTCACTGAGTCACTGTAACCAATCACCTATCACTTTGTAACCAAACAGAACTGCGCACGTTCACACAGCAGTACACACTGAGATCCTGTGAGGATCTTCTTCGAGGTCTGGAGGACAGGGATGTATTTTGGCCCAGGTTTGACAGCCATTGTAGCTGCTGCAGCTAATGGTAGTAGAGGCACTGTGGAGTTTTCTTTTAGTTGTTCCTGTTTGAGATAAATGAGGCAGAGCATGTCTCGGAGAGCATTCATATTACAACTCTTTTAATATGGTGATTTAGATGTAGATTCTGCTTTCTGTTACGCTTCCTAGACGGTTAAGTACTTCTTTGCATCAAAAAGCTATAAGAGAAGAACCTTGATCTGAAACTTTCTTCTTAATCTGCAGGTTGCTTTGTAGAATTCTGAAACAGTTTTTGGTTGCCAATCCAGTGCACTGTTAATGAGGTTATAGTATATATATATATATATATATATTTGCAACTATTTGCCAACTTTAAATGCCAATACGATGGAGTAAAAGGCTAAATGAATTTCTTTTGAAAAATCGTTAGCATTGATTTCCCTTTGAAGTCGCATGTGCTTACAGGAGACATGAATAGAATAATCTTTTCCCAGAGCTCAATAGCACAGGATACAGAATCTCTTCTGCAAATTATCTTGCTAGAGCTTAGATGTCTGTTCTTAAGTTGCTTATAGCTTAAGTGTGGGCCAGCTACATGTCTTGGACATCCTACAAGAACCTCAGCTATCATAAAAATGTTGTTTGTTGTTTTTTAGTTTCTTTGACTTGGCTCCCTTGTATGAAAAACTTCTGTTATTCATATTTAACAAAAATAATTTGCCTGCTGTTACAAAAAGAATGTCAAACAGTATCAATTTTGTTTTAAAACAGCTAGTAAGTGTGTCAACAACCACTGAAGCCTAATTTATTTCTGCCTTTCCTTCACTTTAACCTGGGAGCAGCTAAACACTCCTCCTCCCACAACCAGGCCGCAGTTCTGTCCCTACAATCAGTTTGCACTGGAGGATCCATTGAGCATGATCTTTGTTTTCCTGCTGGGGACAGCAGCAATTCAGAGTTCACCGACACTGCAGAACAAAGAGAAAATTAATCTTTGCTTTTCAAACCGTACAAGCCGCTGAGCCCTTCTTGATGCCTGGTGAGGGGAGTGTGTTTCAAGGTGTGAGGCATGTGCCAGGTTGCTGTTGTCTCAAAGTACAAACAGCTGTCTAAATTCTCTTGATAAACTTTTAACAGCAAATTAGTTATCATCTGAAACAACCTAACTTTTGTCAGGAGTGTTTGCTTTCAGGAATAAGAGTGGTCAGCACAAGTTACTAGCGAGTTACTATCAAACCCTTGCTGTAGTGACTGGATCTTGGTGACTCCCCCGAAACCTTGCCTTGCCCCCACCTCTGCCTGCCACTCCCTATTCATGCTGACTAATCTTCCTTACAGCAGTGCTAGGAAACTTCTGGCTTCCCTGGGGTGGAGGACAAGGACATGCTTGATCAGACCAGCAGAGTTCATCTCTGCTTCTTACAAAAGCAAGGTTAACTTTACAGCAATTGTATTTTTTGGGTTTTTGTTGTTGTTTTTTCTAGAACAATACAGTTTCTTCTTTTAGAAAATTGATTCAACCAAATGAGACAAGTGCAGTACCTAGCGAATGGTGTTAAGCTGGAAAACCCAGTGTATAGTCTTAGTAATGAAATGTTGAAATTAATTTATATTCACATGAAGCTATTATACAAATATTTTGCATTGTTTGAGATTATGTCATTAATCTTTTCTGCATTGTTTAAAGATTCTTTACTGCACTGTGGTTGCAGATGGCACTCATTTTTTGGGAAAAGATCCCAGTAGAAAGCAGTGTATCAGGGCATTGCACAAATATATCAAAAGAACATTTAGTTATTCAAAATAGGTAATGGATAATGCATATTCTGTAAAAAATTATACACGTCACAGATGGTTTCCAACCCCCAGACAGCTCTTGAGACTGGAGCAATTGCAATACGTACAGTCACCAGCTTCAATGTGCTTGCATGACCAAGCACCTACATTTTTTTTGTGGGCAAAAATCCTCTAACTGAGGAGAGAAGTAGATTAGCACCAGAATTTGATACTTTAAGCAAACACTTGGCATTCTAAAAATGGAGTCATTGTTGTTCCTGTGTGCGTTAACTATGTTTTTGATTCTTCATGCCTCCTGTCATGCTCCTTAAACAAATTCAAGCAGGAATAATCCACCCCTTTCTTTTGCTTTATCTCCTCTCTCTCACTCAACTGCTTTCTCCTTATCTTTCTCTGTTCAGCTCTTTCCCTTATATGCATTCTCCTGTTTGCCACTTGCCTGTTTTTTGTTGGTTTTTTTTTCCTTTTCTGGTGTGGCCAGGTTGTTTAACTTTTCGGGTGCCAGGTGCAGCCGTGGAAATGAGTAAGCCTGATGAGCTGTGAGCTGTGGGATTGGCAGAGCTGTAAAATAGCCAGGCCAGATCCTTGCCCTGAACACAGGCGTTTTGTTACTGACAGTGTGATATACCGTCTTTTATGTGTGTGTGAAACAAGGCGTGGCAGAGTAACCCTGTTGTTGCTTTCCTCTGCATAGCAACTGGCACTGCTGTGAAATTGCCTGTAGACTTTTTTCAAGGTGGTCTAGCTCTCTTTCTGGGAAAACTCACATGACAGACAGCATTTAGGTAGATACAAACAAACACTTGCTCTGCTGTGCAGCTAGCAGAATAGAATAAAAGAGCTGGAAGAGACCTACACCAATCAGTCAGTCCAACTGCCTGACCCCTTCAGGGCTGACCAAAAGCTACAGCATGTCATTAAGGGCACAGTTGGAAAGCCTCTTAACTGTTGATAGCTTGGGGCGTCAACCATCTCTCTAGGAAGCCTGTTCCAGTGTTTGAACAGCCTCTCATTAAAGAAATGCTTCCTGATACCAGTTTGAAACTCCCCTGGTGGAGCTTTGAGCCATTCCCACATGAACTGTCATGGATACCAGGGAGAATAGATCAACACCTCCCTCTCTACTTCTCTTCAGGAGGTTGTAGGGAGCTACGAGGTCACCCCTCAGCCTCCTTCTCTCCAAACTAGACAAACCCAAAATCCCTCAGACACTTCTCATAGAACATTCCTTCCAGACCTTTCACCAGCTTTGTTGCTCTTCTCTGGACACATTAAAGGATGTTCACATCCTTCTTGATTTATGTGGGGCCCAGAACTGCACACAGTGCTCCAAGTGAGGCCACACCAACGCTGAACACAATGGGATAATTTCCTTTTAAGACTGACTGGATGTGCTGTGTTTGATGTGCCCAGGCTGGGGTTTGCCCTCTGGGCTGTCAGGGCAATGCTGACTCCCACTGAGCCTCCTGCTGGCCAACACCCCCAAATCCCTCTCTGCAGGGCTGCTCTGCAACCACTCCTTTCCCATTTTATGCTTGTGTTTGGCATAAGTGGAAATATTAGCCTCTTTTTGGTCCATGAATTTTCATCAATGCTGAACCACTGAACTGTATTCAGCAGAAAGATAATTTGAAAAGTTGCACCTTAGAAACAATCTCTTCTGATCTTACTCTAATCTGTCACGTCCACTATCAGCTGCAATGGTACCGTGTAAGTTTTCAGGGACTGTAGAAACAGGAATGTGGCATTTCCAGTCTCAGAAGAAAAAGAGGATTATTCTGTCATTTTTTTCTGTCACAACTGAGGTACACGAGCTAATAAATATAAAGTTATTGTGTGTGCCTCTGCACTGTGTCAGTAGGTAACCTTAGAAGGGGTTGGCTTAGGAAAAAAAAGAGGGCTCCATTTAAAACTGAAGAACGATGCAGGCACAAAACCAGATATCGACTGACCCGAAGTTTAGGCTGGAAATTGGAGGAATGTTGAACTCTGATTGGTGGAGTTTGGAGTGTCTTGGTTGGAAATTTAGGGATGAGAACTCAGTGGGGTTTTGGGGCAGATTTCGGTCAACTCAGAAATTCTATAATGTGTTTGCCAGTTATCAATGGACTGGTGGTGATAACAGAAAGTCACTTCACATTTTTATAGAGTCATAGAATAGTTTGGATTGAAAGGGACATTTAAAGGTCATTTAGCCCAATGCAATGAACAGGAACATCTTCAACTAGATTGGGTTATAATAATATAATATATTAATAAGGTAATTCCAAATTAACAAAATAAAAAGACCCTCAAGATGCAATATATATACATATTCTCAGATTTTCTAAGTCTTTGATATATAAAGTGAGAAGTGCACTCAGGAGGAGTCACATGATTCAAGCTAATAAAGTGGTCAATCTGAAGATAAAAGGCAATCTTGGTTCCTATGTCCTTACAGAGTCCAATAAACTTCAGTAATCACAAGCCCAGGAGATTGGACTAGATAATCTTTTAAGAGGCCTTCCAAAACAATCTGTTCTTTGATTCCATGATTTTTAAAAGGTGCATTAGAAAGGACTTATGTGCTCTCTGCATTTGCAGAGGATAACAAATTGCAAAAAAGGAAGATTTAAGTAAGCTCCCAGTTGAACTTTCCAGTAGGAATTAAAGGACAACTGGGAGCCTGTTGAATCCTCCTCACTAGAAATTCTTAGGGTTAGGATGGCCATTTGTCAGGAAAGATAGTGGTAGAATTGATCTTCCGTTGAGTCCCTTCTGTTCCCATTTGCATTAGGCAAGTTTGACTGAATAAAACACAATCAAGTTAGATGGGACAGTGAACTCCAGTCCTTTGAAGCACTGGCCTTTAAAGCATCTCCTGGTGATATGAGAGGGGCTGCTGATGTAGTCAGGTGCTGTTTATTAGTGATTGGGGATGTAGAATCACAGAATCTTTTGAGCTTAAAGATCTAGTTTCAACCTCCTTGGATGGGATGACTTCCAAAGAGATCTAGATAGATTGGAGCATTGGACAGTGATTAATGGGATAAAATTTAACAAGTCAAAGTGCTGGATTCTGCACCTTGGACAGAGTAAAACTGGGCACAAGTATAAATTGGGAGAGGAGTGACCAGAGAGCAGCCCTGCAAAAAGGGGCAGGGACACCTTCCACTAGATCAGGTTACTCAAAGCCCCATCCAGCGTGGCCTTGAACACTTCCAGGGATGGGGCATAGTGTCTCAGCACTCTCACAGTAAAGATTTTCTTCCTAATATCCAATCTAATATCTAATCTAATCCTGCCCTCTTTCAGTTTAAAGCCATTCTCTATTGTCTATTACTACATGACTTGTAAAAAGTCCCCCTCCATCTCTCTTCTAGGCCCTTTTCATGTACTGGAAGGCTGCTGTAAACTCTGTTCTTGTAACTTTGCGTGCACTTGATTTTTCTTGTAATGACTTGACTGGATGGTGCTGTGGTCTAAAGCACTTCCCAGAATTACACTTTTTTCCCCCCTCTCTTTTCCCCTTTTGTCCCATCACACCCAAGGAAAAGGTCTAGATGCTCTTTCATCTTCTCTTTCTCTTTTCACCTACAAATCAGAACAAGAATATATGTTGCTAAGACTTGGCCGTGTTGCCTAGTTTTACATGAACTTTGCACCTCAGCCCTTGTTCTCTTGAATACTGCTTGTGGGCTTTACAGTGAATCCTAGATTCGCTCTTCACTTATTTATGTTCATACTGTAGGGGTTTCCTGTGACCAATTACAAGTGTTTAAAAGTACTCACTGATGACAAAAGTGGAAAGAAGCAATGCTGTGAAGAAGACTCATGCCTGTCACCAACTATTAGTGTCAAAGGCCTGTCACAACTGAATCTTAGCTAAATTAAATAACAAAAGATTTTCAGGATAAGTGAGGAAGTAATATGAACTAGTTTCAGGATCTTAAAATATCAAGAGAGTCAGTCTGGACACAGCTGATTTCAACAGAGAGCTCAACTGATTGTAAAATTAGAAAATCAGCAACAGTTTGCTTAGTGGGGAGAAAAATTGCTCTCAACATTTTTGACATTTTTCATACCTCAGTCTGAGGGAAATCAGAGTATATTGTATTCAGATATTTCATTGTGTATGCCAGCTTCCTCTTGCAAGCTCTTCATTTATGATATGTATAATAAAGCCATTGAAACTTTTGAGATGAAACCTTTGCTGATGATTTGCTCTGTGACATTTGTGGTGTGTGGTAGGGCACAGTTTGTGATATATTACACTGAAGGGCACATATCTGAAGTATTGTAAAGAGCTGCAAGTCTGTCATGCTGGCCCAGTCATTTTTATTTTCCAGTGGGTTATGCAACTACTAAAATTGTAATCTTTCTGCATAGGTTTTTCTTAGAGAAATGAAATATTAAGGATGATGCCGAAGTAGTTTTCACACATTTGCCTTAATAATATTTTCTTTTTGAAATATAAAATTATGTTGATAAAAAACAACTACAGAGTTACTCTGTGAATCATGAATGGTGATAGAACGAAGTAAGAGCTGGCTCTGCTAGGAATTCTGTCAGGGAGAGCCATGAACTTCTGTGTGGGATGGTTACAGGATGTGTATCCCACCACTTCAAGACCATTGATATTCTGTTGAATCAAAATACGTTCTGATTTAAATGGCAAAAAGAAAAAATAACCCATGGGCTGCATTCTATTTTTTTTTCCCCAATAGTTACACTGTTCTGAATGTGCAAACCATATTGGTTAACATCAGTGTTGACTGACAACTTTCCATTAAGACCTGCCTGTTTCAGATGCTTTCAGATAATTCCTCTTTAAAAAGTGAAATCTCCTAGAACTGAGACTAGACAGCTTTTCAAATGTGATAAAGAAAGCTATTTGCAATCACTGGCAATACTGCTGTATTTTTAGTTTAAATTCTGAACCTAGGTATAATAAAATTTAAAGCAACCCCCGCATGACAGTGGAGCAGAACTGATTAGACTTAGAATAAAAATGGGTGTATTTCTTTTCATTTTCTTTGAGAATGGCAATGGAAGATGCCATTTAGGAAGTTGGTACAAGCCTGGACACTATTTGCAGTCCATCCCCTGGTACTCACCCAGATGGGTCTATTTAGTTTGTATTTGTTGACCTGTTACACATGAATTTCTCCAGTCCCTTTCTAAGGCTCTTGGTGCACCTACAGCTTACCATGGTCACTTTTATAAGGTAATATATTAACTGAGAAGATCAAGAAGATAAAAGTCAGATGTACATACCCAGAAACAACACAAGAAAAGCATTACCTTCCTACTAGTGTTTATAAATTTTGCATGTCCAATAGCTGTTACTTCGCTATTTATATTCAAACATTTGATCTAGAGTGGATTTTACAGTCAAATAACATTCATTACAGTAGACATTCAGCATCAAAGATGTGAGAAGTGTCCTCTGCATGTGTGCTACAGGTGCATTGCTGACAGTCTATTTATAGGGATTACCAAAACACCTTAACACCTGAGCCTCTTACAGTCATTGATGAATTTGTACTCATATTCCTAAGGGGAAGAGATTAAGTTGCAATTCCCCCTTTCAAAGACAGTTTATTGAAAATTCAGAAAAATTAAACAACTTACCGAGATCCTATAAGGAGTCCTGGGGAGCCTTTGTCTCTTGAGTCCTTTTCTGGGGTCACAGTTCACCTCCCTGACAACCTGAGCCTGCAGTGACTGGCATAGGAACAGACCCTCACCTAGATCTTTGGTACTGGATCACTGTAAAATCAAAGCCTGCAGGTGAAAAACGACTATTTATTTTACCTAGAGTTTGACTGGCTTGAAACAAATCTTTAATGAAGGAGCTGGAGGAAAGCCTGGAAATAATATAGGTTTTTTTTTTTTCATTTTTTAGAGCTTTCCCAAAAAGTAGGAAAAATAAAACAGTTAAAGAGGTAACTATCTAAATTTGCATGTAGACCCAACAGTGCATGATGAATGTCAGAAGTCAGGATACATGATGGATGTCAACTAAGCAGCTTTTGCTTCCTAAATTGTCATTTTGTGACTGTTCCATTTCATAACTTTTTGCACTGTATCCTGAATTACAAGATGCTGTTTAACAACTTGTCACGATAAGAAAATATAACAAATTCATCATTATATAAGTGTGCATCCAAAACTGTCACCAATTGTAATTTTGTCATTTTTCTTTTCTTCTTTTTACAAAATTTAAGTGCACTTGGAATATGAAATAACTTTGTCTACTGAACCATTTTTGACTTGTACCTGTGCTCCTATAGATTTCAACTAAAGTTGATTGAGCATAAGAACTAATGTTGTGTAACATAATTTTGGTTCATTTCCATTTAGGCAGGTTCTAAATGCACAAAAGATAAATGATAGATTATCTTTGTTGCACTGGAATTGGCACTATCATCAGACTGATAGCAAAGCTGCTTTAAATTTGAAGATGGACAATTTTTTCTTCTAACTTCCTGAAAAGATACTTAAATCATTATCTGAAATATGTGTGAATGCCAATAATCATTCTGTATGAAACACTGAAGGAAAAAGATGTCAAAATGTTAAGGCAAAATAAAATGATAGATTAGATGACATTTGCTTAATACATGATACTATTTTTAAAAACAGCCATTTACTGAGTTCAGATAAAGCTTTTAAAATAAAAATCTCTGTACAAAAAATAATTATTATCATGAACACCAGTCTGGGACATTAGAAAGAAATTTGATTTTAGAACCAAAGTGGTTTTGCTTGGTTCAACTCATATTGACCAGTTTGCAGTGAATTCCTGTGATGTCTGTTCTGCCCAAATACTGTTTCTAGAGACTTCTGCTCTCCTTCTTCTCTGTGGCTTGTAGTCCAGCATTAATTTATAACTCCTCTAAAGCACTGTTTCAGAGTTGCAGGATAGCAAGGTATCACAGAAAAGGCTGCCTAAAGAGAGAGAATAATGCAGAGAATGATGGGTTGAGGAAATTGTACTGTAATTCTTGTGAGACCTGACACACATTTCTGCTTGACAACCTGAAACAAAGTATTGTAGTCAATTTGAATCATGAACTAATTTTGTCTTGGGATGACCTGACTTCCTAAATCAACACCTTTTGTTCCTTTTTGGTTTTTTTTTTTCCTGAAAGAATGACATTTTTTCTGAAAAAAACCCATCAGTTTTAAGGAAACTGTATTTCCTGCTGATAAATGGAAAAAAAATATCCCGAGCCACTCTATGTAAAACATGATGTTCCAAATGATCATTTATTGTATTTTTTCAGTGCCATTCAGAAATTATTACAAACAAATCTCTAATATTTTTATTTATGAAAACACAAGCCCACAGTAATATTACTTATATTTTAAATGAAATTAAAATGATGCATTTGGTGACTCAATAGTGTGGAGAATTTGAATTATGCAGTTAAGTTAATTCAAGCAAAACAGCAGAGTTTTAAAAAAATTGTTGCTTAGATTGTGTGGTCTTTTCATATTGTGCATAGTAAGCGCTGCTCACAACAGTTTAAAAGTGTTATTTATTACCACAGACTAAGGACAGAGCAAAAAGTATTGAAACTTGCGGTTCAAATTGAGACAGTGTTCCTAAGATAGAAATCTAACGAGACCCTCAGCTTGTGGCTCTGTTTTCTTCCATGTCAGTATACTTGTCATTGTGCTAAGGTCTCAAAGAACCTGTTTAAAACTGTAGGATCCTACTCCCAAATTAACTCGAGTTAAAAAAACAAAAGAAAGTGATACACTTGGTGTTGCATGCTGCTGACTCTTGAGTAAGAACATTTTTCTTGAACGGTTTAGAGCAGAATTGATATCACTACTGTCTTTCTTCCCTGAAAACCATTCCTACTTCATTATTAAACAATATGATTAAAGGTAAGACAGCAAACAGGCTTCTAAACTACTACTGGAAGAAAAGAAACAAAACTAATTTCTGCTGGTCAGAATTAAACTATATGTTATTTTTTTTACCAATAAGGCTGGAAAAAGAATTTGCACAGAATTTTTAATGAACCAAGTATTTGTTCACATCTTCAAACACATTTTTTTCTTCCACAATTTGTAGTAACCTAAAAAAATCCTCAATTCACAAAGAAAACAATTTTTAGGAAGTTTGTAAAAATTACACATCAATAGGAATTAATATTCAGAAGTGCACTGGAAATGCATTGGGGGATAATGCAGTTGCTGTTTGATGTGAGAAACCAATATTAAAAGATGCTAGAAATATTTAAAGAAATTGTATTACATAATAATTGATAATTAAAAAGTTGGTAAAAGATAGTACTATGAGTAGACAACCACCACATAACCAAAATGTCCTTTGAAACAACATTTTTTTCTCTATTTTTCTATTAGTTTTCTATTTCCCTAGTTTTTTTTCTATTCATTCTTCCCCTATTTCTAGACATGCAAGAGACCATAGTTCAGACACTCACACTTCACACAGCATTCCTGTTCAAGGAATTCAGCACATGCTCCTGAAGATTAGTTTCATTACTTTGAACACAATTCAGAAAAATATTTCTGATTTTCTTAAGATGATTATAGAAATATTTACACAAGACTTATTTTTTTTTTTACATTAAAATATTTTTTTTGTGGGCTTTGGCTATATTGCATAGGCTATTTATATATCCAGATAGTCATATATATTTAAAATATTTGGTTTTTTTAATGTAAACAGATGGTTAGCAAAATAAAAGGGAGTTTGTCAGCATTTTAGTGAATTTCTGCACAAATTCTCCAGATATGAAAGGATACAGCTTTATATATTAGTACCTATTTTCCTTCTTTAAAGAACGGTTCCAGGAACCACAATTACAGTTGGTACATAACTTATAGGAAAGACTAATCCCTTTGAAGTCAACGCAATTTTAGTGACACTTAAGATAATCAAGGCTACAGAAAGAAGCAAAACCAGCAATACATCAGATTTTATGGGGAGAGCATCTGGCATGCTCAGCTGCTGTAGAAAAGAACCTGAAGCTATGGAAAGGACCTTTTCTGGAGGTAGCCTTGGATTTGGTCATGACTCCTGGGGATTACTCATGTTAATGGCAGTGACATTGACTCAGGAGGCACTGCAGGCTGTTGTTGACAGCAGATCTAGCTGCATTTCCAAAGACATCTTTAAAAAAACCTTTTCTTGATATCAGACTCAGAAACCTGTCACCCATTTCTTCTGAGGTAAGTTAGTCTGGATACACAATTGAAAGTTTCTTTTCCATTTTATAGAGTGGAAGGTTCACAGACAACTCTTAAACTTTTCACTAACCTGTCTGTCAAAGCCAAAGAAGCAAAATTTGCGGGAAAACTACTGATTTGGTGGTCTAGCAAAAAAAACCTAGTTCCTCCCTATAACTCTATTTTATTTACACTGAAGCAATATTGGTTATGCTATGGTTACTATACATATGATACAGAAGTAAAATGAGATAGAAGTTATATTTCAGTATTTTGTTCCTTCAGATCATATTTTAAGACACGTTAAGGTATTATTAGAGTAACAGAGTCAAGTAGAGCTGTTTTTGTTGGAAAATAAAAGCCAGATTTAATTAAGTTTATAGACTCATAAAGACTTTTTCAATTAATACATTCAAATAAACTTTCAAAATATCAATGCAAAATACATTGACATATGAAATAAAAATTCTCTACATTGCTTATTAGCAAATCTATATTGCTTCCAAGTGTTTTTTTCTTTTCAGGAAGACTTCAGCTACCAGTGTCAGTAATACAATACTTGCTATTGCCTCTTCATATCACAAAGCTTCTAAGATTTTCTTTTCTTATCAGTATTTGAAACGAGAATTGGCATGGTGTATTATAGCCCTCTTAATATAACCTGACACTGGCAATTTAAATGGGAGTCATAGTTTGGCACAAAAATCTGACTAAGAGTTCCTGGTTGTCATTGAAGTCCTTTTAGATTTAAGCAAAGCTGTAAGCAATGGAGAAAGGATGAAGCCAACATCTTCCTGGGTGACAGTGTCAACGTGGCAGCACCAGCTGTGACGAATCGCTGGTCATGCTCCTCACCATGACAGTAACAGCATGGCAGGCTGTGGCAGAGTGTTTGTTTACTGAGAACTTCAGAAAGCAATGGAAGTGTATTATGTTTATATAATTATTATTTATAACTATTGTTGGTGATGGGAGAAATGGTTGAAAGTGCTGTTTTGTAGCGCTTCTTGAATTACATGCAAAGTAAAATGATGCATTTGAAAGTGCTTATTTAGTCTTGAGTTGACTAATTATTAACTACATTCTTTTCCTCTCTTGTCAGTGAGGGGCTATTAACCAAAATCTGCTCATTGTGAGAGATCGCTCAGCTGCACAGTATTTTAACATGCTTTTGTACAACATTAATTCATGCTGGAACTGTGTGCACGCAAGGATCCCCTCTCACTGCTCTCCTTGGTCATCAGAAATCTCTCCAAAAATACTAGAGTCTGTTTATACACTTGCAGTGCTAGGTGGAGAGAAAGAAATAAATTTAAAGCTAACTTCTACTTGACCTCAAAATGGGGCACCCTTCGGAGATCCTCACATAAGTAGGAATCCCTGAAATTTTAGCGCTATTTCTTAGTTATAAATAATAACAATATTCTTGATGGGTGGCAGCTAATGAGTGTCGGTGCAAATGGCGATTTCAGCAGGAAGGGGTGCCGGCAGAGGCCTTACTGACTGGAGTACTGCACGGTGCTGTACTTTGTCACTCGCCTCCGGGAGGTGCCTGGAGACGCTGTGCCCATTCCCTGGCCAAGGTGACAGTCAGCACTGAGCATCTGACCCGTGCTGCTCAGGCCGCCCAGATTTGCTCCCCCTAGACTTGTTCCTCCCAGGCTGCTCATCCCAGACCCTGACACTACTCTCTCGGTGACCACCACATTGTGGGCATTCGATAACTCTGAGGGAATATTTATTAGGCTGCCCGGCATTCCGGAGGCAGGCCTGAACACCCTTTCTGTCACTACCACGTTTGACCCATCTACCAAATCAGGAATGCTGAGAGATGCCGGAAGTCGTGAGTTAGGTGCAATGACTCTTTCCGTGACGATAACGTTGGAGCCCTCTGTGAGATCGGGGATATCTAGCATGCCACGCAAATCAGAGGCAGACGCAGGCCCGACAACCCTCTCTGTCACAACGACGTTGGATGCGCGCAGAGGGTCAACGGAAAAAGAGGGGGAGCTGGAGGTGTAGGTCTCGGTCACTGTCATGTTGCCGTGGAGCAAGGGATCCGGCATAGGCCTTGGGGGCTGTATGGTTGCACCAGATGTGTAGGTGTTTTCGGTAACAACTGTTGTAGTGCCAACTGGGGCAGGCATAGGTGCACTTCCATTGACAACGATGGTGGTACCAGGTGGCGGGAGGTTTAGATCACTCTCAGGGCTGGGGAAGGCAACGTTGACGCCTGGCCAGGGTGGGTTGACATCAGGGAAAGGTTCAATCTCTTTGCCCAGACAGATCTCTGCTAGGGTCTTAAATTTTGGTCCTAATGTATCCAAATATGTTTCATCTGTATCTTCTCCAATAAAGCTGCAGCAACCCACGGAGCCAACAGGAGTACCAACTCCTTCATGATCATAAATCAATAGGCAGTCATTTGCTGGCCGACCTTCATCTTCATCTGCATACACAAATGCTTTCTGTAGTTTGCAAAAACAAAAAAAAGAAAAGAAAAAAAAAAGAACAGAAGAACAGAATTCATTTCGTCAGGTTTTTAACCATGAATACTCAAACCACAGTAAAGTTTCCCTAACCACAGTAAGGCCCAGCTGACTTGAAACATAGGACATCAACAGGACAGACTATACCATCAACATTTTTTAACCTTGAAATAACTTCATTAAAATATTACTGTGTTTTATTCTTGTTTCTGCCAGCATGTAGCATCTCAAATTTGGTCTGTCACCAGTGGTTCTGTCTGTGGGGCAAAAGGGACAGGCAAAGAGATGCCTTCTTTGGGCAGCAGTTTCTGAACAAAATGGTAGGAAGAGGAGTGGAGCAGGGTGGCGAGGGGAGCAGTGGAGAGACCAGGATTGAGGAGATGGGATGGAAGATGGTCACAGTGAGGGAGACTTGGTGAGTGCAGAGGGTAGTCCATTTTGAGGAAGAAGGAAATCGCCAGCTGGAGATGATGTTGGGGATCCTGGAGTGGTCATTACAGAGAGATCAGGCAGGAAAGAGGAGAATTTAAAACAAGTGCAGCATGAGGTTGAAGGAAGCAGGAAAGGGTGGAAGGGGAGGCCTGGGAGGGAGAGTCAGAGAGTTTGGGGATTGAGATGGTCCAGGAGGATAACAGGAGTAATATGTGGAGGCCTATGGCCAGCAGACAATTAATACATAGGGCTCCAGGCGAAGGCAGGAAGATTGCAGTCTGGGAGAAATCCATGCTCAGGATGTCAGTGGAGGAGAGAACAGACTGCTCTGTTCTCTCCTCTACTAAACCTTGTTTAGATTTTGAAATATAGCAATCCTTATATCTTAATTGATATTTTGGTGACAGGCAATTATAATATTTATGCCTCACAGTTCATGCATATGAATAAAAATATAGCCCATGAAACCATTAATCATGTAAATTCCATACTATTTTTTTAATCCCATATGTAAAGGCTAATTAAGGTGTTGCCAATTGAAAAAACTGCATATCAGTGTCACTGGCAGTTCACAAGTCTTTTAGGGAGCAGAAAGGGCAATAAAAATAAGGAAGAATGGATGTTTAAAGTTCTTTAAGGATTAAAATGACTTCATCAAACAAGCTGTACAGGAAGTAGGAGGGAACAATTTCACGAAGATATTATATATTTATACACTGAAACAGGTGGAAAATACATAAATTTGGTTGCTACTTATGAAGCTGAAATCATTTAATTGCTTCCTAGTCATACCTGCAGTGTACAAATTTTACAAAATTTGTAATTTTAAAAAATTTTACAATAAGACTGTTGAGTAATCAATCTACTATGGCAGCAGCTCTAAGACAGTACTACTACTAGTGTTGTAACTTCCTGTCAGTGTGGTCAACTTTGCTCTCACAGCAGAATTATATAATGGAAGTTTCAATTTGAGTAGAATTAATTTGGATTTCCACCATGTAACCTGTGGAGGAGAATCTAACAGAAAGTATGCTCACAGATGTAACTCAAAGCAAACAACTAATTACCTCAGAGAAATAGTTGTCTAAGAAGGCCATGTTCACTCCTCCTTCTCGATACTCTTTTATTGTTCCTCCAATTGACCCTTTTGCTTCCCCTGTTCCAGAAATTCCTCCAGCTGTTCCGTAGCCTGTACCAGTGCCGTAGCCAACCCCTGTAGTTTCTTCAACACCAGAAGCTACTACTCCTCCTCCTCCATATGTGTTATTATATATTTCTGAAAACAGAAAAAGTTATCCTTCCTGTGCTTTGTGAAAATGTACACACAATTTTTCAGTTGCTTTTATAAATGCTGTAAGGAAACTACTGAGTTTCTGATGGTATTTTAAATCAATTTCAGTCACAGGTACGTGCATAAGTACCAAACATTTAAACTGCAGTAATAATTACATACATATTAACAGATACCTAAGCCTTTGATTTTATTCCTGGCTAGGCAGCATGTGCACATGTGTTTTAGAAAATCAGTGATTTATTTCTATTATTGGCTGGAAAGATTATTCTGTCTAGTGTATATATATGCTGTCATGGGATTTGTGTTAGAAAATCAGATAATTATGGATATTTATGAAAATACATAAATATATATTTATGATCACATAAGCATAGAAATTTTTTTCCCTTACACACTTAGAAAATAAAGAGCTTTGTAAATCCTAGAAAATAAAGAGTTTTGTAACTCCTTTCACATTTTCTAGTAGTGAGATTTTTTAGGGGAGAACAACAATGGATCATAATAACCACCAGTTTAAAATCCAGAATGAAAATGGTCTTTACAATAAGTTATAAAGTAATACTTACAGGATTTTATCTTCTCCAGATTTTTTTAATACATGATAATAAGGAAATAGTTTTCTTAATTATCAGCACATATTATAATAAAAGAATTGCGTGCAGTAACCTTGACTATGGTTACACTAGGAAACAGGCTAAATTATATATTTTTTTCATTTTTATGAAATGAGAAATATGAGAACATTTTTGTATAATAGTCAGCAGAGAAGTTGTCTCGCAGAGTAACATTTCTTCCTGTCAGAAGCTAGTGAAAATGGATCTGTGCCAGCATGCTTCCTTCCTCTTCTGAAGTAAGGAATTGGGGAGAAAGTGGCACTGCACAGCTTGGCTTATTCACTATGATCACTGACTTCCTAGAGGAACTTTATCTCAGAAGCATAAATTTACTATGCTATGTTCCAGCTTGTCTAGGTTAACACACCTAGACAGTCAGTAATTAACTAGCTATTTGACGTGCTCCCTTATGGGAAGCAGAGCCTGGAATCTGGGAAGAACTGAACCTTTTACCCAAGTTATGAAAGAAATATTCTTATTCTGGCTCAAGATTGATTTCTGGTGTCTTGAAAAGACCCTCCATTCAGTATCTGCACTGATAAAAAAAAAATGCCTGGGATTTGAAAGCCTTGGCAGATATTTCAAAGTAAGTGTAGTTTGCTGAAATGAATCTGCTCAAAAGCTCAAACCCCAGATTCTTAATTCATACTGGAGGTCCTACCAGCATTAGTTTGACTATGTGCAGATGTAAGATTGGAAGAGTTGGGTTATAGTTAGGAAACCAAAGGACTTCATGGATCAGAAGGCATGAGGTTCTGAAAGATAGATTTATGACAGCATAAAATAAAAGATTTAAGGATCTGCTTACCAGAAGGTTCACCAAAATCACCTCCTGCTGCTGTTGTTGGGGCAAGAATGTGCGAGACATCCTGGAAAACAACATTTTGACTCCTTGAATGATTACCTTGAAATTCCCATATGAAGAACAAGACTTTGTGAATTATGTTAAGGAATTAGCAGTCCAAACTGTTAATGACAGTTATTCATTATCACCATCTCCATTAACAAACAAAACGAAACAAAAAAAGAGACTACAAGGTTTTTCCTTGTCAACACGAACAATGATCAGTGAAGATGATTTGTGTTCCCTTCTCCTAAACTTGCGCTGAAGAAGCTTGTTAGTTATTGTTTCATTGTAAGTGAACATAAGGAATAGTAACACCAAGCTGTTGTGCCAAGCTAACTGAGCACAACTTTAAACACATAAACTCCATCAGCGAATGTAATTAAGAATCACCTGTCATATCTGCCTGGCAATTATTGACAATGCTAGACTTGTTTTAGATGACACAGTGCTACTATAGTCAAATGCAGCCTTCTCTCTAAATATGAATTTCTTCTGATTTTAGAAACATGGGATGTACTGACCCTGTCTTCAGGCTGTGCACCTTCTATTCCCCATGGATGAATTGCCCCTTCTGTGCATTCAGGTACAGGTTCAAATCCAGTTCCAACTCCACCTGCAGCGCCAGGTCCACAGCCACAACAGTCGCTCATTGACATCAAAATTGGTATCACTTAACAGGAAAGGAACAGGAAACAAGGATTTAGTACATCTTATTTAGTACAGAAATAGCTGCTTTCCCCAGAGGGCAGGTGCTGATGAACTTTTGAAAATATGCCTTTAAAATGTTTCTAACCAAGCAGCCTGTAAGTCTGGCTTTCAGAATCATTAGCTGCTTATGGGGATGCATGTATTTAGAAATTCAGAATAATTTGTACCTTTAGTTATAGCAGAGCAACACAGGGGTAGGTGGGGCTGTTACTCCAAATTTATGCTTGTGCACCTGGGAATAGACTTTGATCTATCTCAGCTGAACCAATATAAATTGCGTACATATGAAAATTAAACATACAGGACAAGTCTTGCTATGTATAGCATTCAGTGCTATTCTTCCCTGATGTATAAGCATACATTTGTCTCTTCAAGTATAGTAATTGAAAAGTAATACACGTTAGTAATTACAGAAATATGCGAATCAGTGGAGAATCCACCCACTACAGTGATCTTTGGCTAAGGCTCCAGTTGCAATTTTCACATCACGTATGCATAATGTTTGATTTGAAAACGCAGTAGGGGCAAATCCCAAGCCCTAGTTTCACCAAATCTTTATGTAGAGTGAGTCAGGTTTCCCAGAGTGCGGTATTATACTTAGTAGTTTAAAGAACTCAGTGCTGGAAATTGCAGAATGCTGTAATGGCCAGCATCAAAAACACTGCTTATTTTAGAAAGGCAATGCAATATTAATTCATAGAATCATAGAATGGCTTGGGTTGGAAGAAATCTTAAACACCATTTCGTTCCAACCTCTCTGCCATGGACAGTGACACTTTCCACTTACCAGATTGCTCAAAGACCCATCCAGCCCAGCCTTGAACGTTTCCAGGCATAGGGCATCCACAACTTCTCTGGGCAATATGTGCCCCTGACTCATCACCCTCACAGTAAAGAATTTCTTCCTAAACTTACTCTCTTTCAGTTTAAATCCATTGCTCCTTGTCCTGGCACTACCTGCCCTTGTAAAAAGTCCCTCTCCAGGTCTTTTTCAGTCCCCCTTTAGGTACTGGAAGGCTGCCCTAAGGTTTCCTTTGGAACCTTCTCTTCTCCAGGCTGAACAGTCCCAACTCTCTCAGCCTGTCTTCATAGGAGAGTTGCTCCAGCCCTCTGATTACTTGAACATCAAAGTGAAATGAAAATGGGAAGGGGCTATACCATGTACGAAGTGCTGCCTCATGCTGCATGACTAAGGACATATTTACTCCAGGCTACCAGGGGAGATTTCCAAAGGCAGAGACAGTCTGTCCTGTAAGATAAACCATCTGGGGACTACAAACTGAACAGCCTTTTGAAGCTTCAAGATTTTGTGTTTGTTTGTTCCTACTAAACAAAGATCAAAACCCAAACAAAACACCCCTCCTCAAAAAATCAGTGGAAAACCCCTCAGTTTCCTCAAGTTTTGTAGTCAGTATTTCTTCAATGGGAAATTTTGGATGTTGATTACTTGATGCCCAGGCCATGAAAGAAGGTTGATCACCTATGATTGTGGTGGTCTGAGAAATAATTGCTTATATAAATTCTAACTTGAATCCATGAAGCTCATAATTCTTTATGAATGCTAGGACAAATGAATTAATGTTCTGTTTTGATCCTGTTATCATAAATGCGACTTGTTTTTTATTAGATGCAATGTTTGGAAGGAGTAGCCAAAAGTTTCAAAATCTGAGATGATTTACTGTTCCACTACTGAAATCTGGCTTTGAGTTCAAAGGAATCTTGTTCTTTAGATCCTTTCATACCCAATTTGGAGCTGATAGTTGCACATTTCTTCTAGTAGTGTAATGGAAGTACAAACTGCAAAATGTAAGTGACAGGATAGCTCTGTCTAAGAATTCGATAACAGGTCTTAGAAAGGAAATGGTTAATTTTGAATGAAAAATGTAGGTATGTATAACATAAAATATATAGAAATTCTTTTAATTTAAAAGACCATTTTTTTCTCTGTCAAATGGCCAATACAAGCCCATGGATTAACAGTCAACTGAAAAAGCAACCTCATTTTAGACAAATTAAAAATTCGTCTTTAGACGAATTAAAAATTCTATTTACACTATTTAGAAAAGTAATAAAATTGTTTTCTTAATTTTATACTTACAAACAAATATTAATCCACCAAGAAACATCAGGCCAATGGCAGCACCGCTAAGTGTGGTATTTGATTGGTAGTCTCTGCCATAATTTTCATTTCCAGCATAGCCGTCATCAGTGGAGGCAGTATATCCTTCCTCACCTCCATCGTATCCATCAGTATAACCCTGCCAGTCTGTGTGGTCCTCAAAATCTCCTCCAGGTCTAGTCTGACCACCATGATCACCACCACCTTGTTGTCCTCCCTCTTCCCAGCCTCCTCCACCAGTGCCACCACCACCACCACCAGTACTTCCACCACCACCACCAGCGCCACCACCACCGCCACCAGCACCACCACCGCCACCAGCACCACCACCACCGATGATAATTATTCTTGTGGCCCCGCTGGTGCAGTAATTCCGACTATCACACTGGCAAGCTTGCACAGGAATGATATGTGGTCTAGCGCAGCGTCGGCCTTGGTTATCTCTCACAACGACATAGATCCTATAAAGGTAAAAGTCTATGTTCTGGCCCACTAGTTCTGCAGAGGAATCTTGGAGGGGGAAAAAAAAAGAAGAGAAAAATATTTAGATGAATGTATTGACTTAAATGTTCTACAAATCTATACTACTTGTGTGTTATATTCATAGAACAGAATGAAACAAACTGTTCCCTTTCTAAGCACCTCAATTACTTACGCATCTAGAGTACTTATGCAAAGCTGAAACATATGATAGTCATCTATGCCTGGGTTTTTTTGTGGAAAACCTGAGCCAAATCAGTCTAGTTATCACTTTTACACTTGAGAAATACAAAAGGGGAAAGTGAAATTTTTTATTTCCACTGCTGCTTTTCCTGAATTTTATTTGCACGATGGTAAATATAAAAGTTGAAAGTTTTATGCATTTCTTTTTCCTCTCTCAAGGAGCTCATATATGTTTTTCAAAAAGTTTTTCAGTAGGTTTAGAATATTTAAAACTACATATTTGCAACTGTTGAGGACAGGTAGGAGACTCAAGAATACTCGCAATTCTGATATTTGCCATTTCATGTAGTCTTCTATGTAAACAGTAAGTTATGCAAATTCTGTCAATTAGTAATGCATGAGATTTGATGAACTCATTAGTTTGTCATGTCCTATTGAAGGAAACTGCATAGCTTCACTGGACACTGACTAAACCAATTTTCTTTAAAATACGAGTAGGTGTGATTGCTGCAATAAATTACAAAAGTTGTAATCTTAATTTGCCATTTTCATATGCCTCTCATAAAAGTAAAGCTCTGCTAACTATACACTTCATATTCTAACACAAATGTGAGAGTTTTTTCGTATGCTTACGATTTTTTAGATAACATAGAAATAAAAAAGTATCAAATTACTCCTTTTGATTTACCTCATTATGTTTAGACCAGTAAAGGCTCTTGTCATAGTTATACTCAAAGTACAGATTTGCTGCTCTATTTTTATCAGTAATTTTTCAGTTTCCTTTAAATGATAACACATGTAATAATTCTGATTCTAGTTGTAACATGATTTGTAGATATATGTATGCATGCATATGTTCGAATTTGGAGTAACTTCTTAGATTCATATTTAACTGAGATTTGAATAGATTCTAGTAAGTGTTTTGTTTTTTAATAAAATAACATCCTAGTCAGATATCTTAGATAAGAGCTTATTCCTGTGATTTATTCTGTTATAAAATGTAGGTTAATTTACCATTTATTCGCCTGATAATCCATGTAGTCTGAGGTTCACCATGTATGCTGAATGTAAAGGGAGTAGCATAGAGATCACCATCCCTATGCTTTGCTGAGATAATCACCGATGGGGAATGCATACATACTTTCCTCATTTCAGTATTAATAGTTGGGCAGTTGGCATTGATGCCATCTATTGAAAGCACAACTGTGCCAGTAGCAGTATATCGAGGAACCCCTGTAAAAATAAGATATTTGTAGTCAGGAGGGAATACTGACACTATAAATAATGCAGTTAGGGTTGGAAAACTAGAAACAGGAAAAACACTGAGAGAAATCTGGAACAGAAAGAGTTTATTTTGCAAAACTTAATCTCTTTTCTTACCTCGGGTGATAGCCAGGACCTCTGCTTGGTACTGCCCATTGACTACATAGACTGAATCCCGGTTAATAACTTTGTTCAGTGTGATTTCACCAGTGTTTTGATTGATTCTGAACCAGGCAGCTGGATCACGTCCTATACTATATCTGTGTTTGGTGAAGTGAAAATACTCAGCATTATGCTATGAATATAGGTGTTACATATTTATATTCCAGATGAAACTTGGCACTTTGGAACACTTTTCTTTAGGCTATGCTAAGTCCTATTGCATTTCACCCAGTTCAAGCAAAATCCACACAGACTCCAAAAGATGTAGACTAGAAAAGTAATTAGGAATAAAGCAAATGCATAGAAGCCCATTTTAGTTTGAAAGTGGCATCATAGTCCAAAAGTAAAATTTTTTTTGATCCTGTAAACCTTAACTAGAACCATTGTTGACATCAATGTTTAAATCCACAGCCCTTCCTGTAACACTATACATTTGTATTTGCTGACACATTTCTCTGTTTTATGAATTTTTTTTCAAATATTTTTAAATAGGCTGTATTTATTTCTACATACACTGTAAAGCAAATTATGGTCCCACTTATTATCGTTGATTTCAAGAGAAATAAGTGTAAATATTTTTTTAACTGTAGAATGAACTGGTAGTGACATCTTCTATTCTGATTGGATAATATTGACCATTATTGGGATTTTTTGCCTGCTTTTTTCAAGATGCTAAAGAATTCCCTATTTGTAGCAAAAGTTTCAAGAAAACACATTCTTAGGCTGAGTAAGAAACCCCCCCTGTTCTAATTTATTCGAGTTACAGCCTGTTAGAGAAATGATATTTTCTTTGTCTTGTACATAAGGCTAAGGAAAGTAGTCAGGAAAGAAAAGCAATTATAGCACAAAAAATGGGCTATATACTATTCTATAATAATATAGAATATAATACTATATAATATATAATATGATACCATATAATACTATTCTATTGCTATTTTTTCTATTGCTAATCAATAAACATTGTTTTTTAAAGCATCCTTTAAAATACCTATTCCTCATCCTATTGAAATCTCAAAAGAATTATTCCATCCAGGAAGTTAAGCAGAGCAGAGCTTACACAACATTTGATGCAATAGTTCTAGTGTCCTCATCCATGGCTGTGTACGTTCCTACAACATAATTTGCTCTTGCACCTTCTGCCAGGGAAAACACAACTGAAGATGGATGAAATTTTGGTGGTTCAATCAAATTTTTCACTTCTACTGTGAGGGGTGTTCCAAATATTTGGTACTCATGTGCAACAGAGTGGTGGAAGGCAGCTACGTTCCTGACACCAATCATCAGTGAGTGAGTTCGGATATGTTCAAAATCCAGCTCCTAAAAGGTAAACCACAGAGAACTAGATAGTACATAAAAGCTCCTTTAATATTTTAAAAATATTTTTTATTATAAGTGGTTGAGTGACAGTGTTTTTACTGCCTGTTTAATTCTGTTACAATTAATTAAAATTTTAAGATGACTATTTCAAGAGCTGAATCACAGTATTTTTCCATACCTTAATTACTCTAAGGATTCCTTGATTTGTAGCTCGATCTGTAACAATTTCAAAACAGTTATCTTCATTACCGGATATAAAGAAAAACTCTGCTAACCAATTGTCTGTAAACTCTTCGTCAGCATCCAGAGCTTGTATTCGTAGCAGTTCTGAACTGAGTGAATTTTCTGAAATACTTGCTGAAAACTGAAATGACAGATAAATACCTATTAGCAAATATTAATATATATATAATGTGAGGAAAACACAGCTGTCTGAAGAGGTTCTTTTGAAAGCTGTTCTTTCAAAAGCACAGTCCATGCCAATACAATAAAAAAAAAGTCTTCTGGGCAAATTGTGATTATTGTTACAGATTTGAAAAACTCTATCAGCTCAAAGGCAGAGGCATCATAGAGTAAAAGGATTTGTGCTTTCCATAAGAAATGATCTTCCAAAAATTGGGTTAATCTACATAATCTGGCCGTATTGCAGGGGTCTGGGCACCTGAATGACAGGATTTCTCTGAATACAAAGAAGTCAGTCCTGACAGTGTCTGGATTGACATCTCTGAATACAAAAATAACCTATGTGTATGTTACCAGAATTGGTGCACAAGTCATGGATTGTATTTTGAGCTTGCTTCAAGGGAACAACCATGTTATTCCAGTGGACCATGTAATTGTGAAAGTTCTCTATGGGTTAGTAAGGGCCCTGTTATCAACGGGGCTTTTAAACAGGGTTTTAAATCAGTGTTGCTGCTTTTGTTATTGGAAACTTACAGAGCTTTGAGCAAGAGTTGGAAAGTTGTCGTTAACATCAATAACTTTCACGTTACAGCTACAAACGGATGACATTCCATCTGCAGCCCCATCCCGGTCTGATGCCTTCACAACAAGAGTGTAGCTACTATGTTGCTGTCACAAAAAGAGAAATGGGTATGTTAGAAGACCATCTGTGCCTCTTATAAATAACTCATGCTTGCTACTATTTCCTAATGCAGGACTTAGACATTTTATTGTAACACATTGAAACCATGCATTTCTCCATTAATATTTGTAAAAACCACAACCTTTCTCTTCTATTTTTTTTCTCACTCTCATGGCACATTTACATCACCATGTATCATGTTATTTAGCTTTGGAAGGGGAAATGTTACCTCTCTGTCAAGATAATTTGCAAGATGGAGTTCTCCTGTGTATTTATTCATAATGAACATGGGTGGACCAGAAGGTTCCTGACTCTCTATCTTGAAGGCAATTTTAGAATTCAAGTGGTTAGGTTCATCTGCATCTGTTGCAATGATTTTCATCACCAGTGTGTCTAAAAAAAAAAAAAATAATAATAGAAAAAACCCAATAGAAAATCTCTTGAGTTCCTGCAAACAACTCATCAAGACAGTGCTAAAATTTAGTGTGTGAAAATGATAGAAGACTATCTAATCCTTGACATTTACAAAGAAAACCAGAAGTTTAGTTTTGTAATACTGATTCTGACAATGTTAATGATTTTAAATGAACTAAAAATCAAGGTCAGAAGGAATGCAGATGTTCACTGAACTTCTTTAAATCACCATAGGGAATATGAAAATACAGCAAGTACTGAGCTTGTAGACATTATTATAAGAAATTTCCATAGCTTTAAATGAGAATTTCTAGAAAGAAGAAAATGAGTGTTAGGCACCATTGCGTCAGTGCTATTTGCATGTCTAATGTTGATTGCTGTACTTTTGGCAAAAAAGAGCCATTTTAATAGCTTAAATATGGAATTATTAAGTAATAATCCTCTGCAACTACAAACACAGAGGCTGCAAGTACAAATATTTGAAAGAGAAAAATGGGGAAAAATGTGTTTTACATACCCTCAAAGGAAATAAGTGTAATGATATTTTTATTCTAATGAGAAGGAATGAAATAATTTATTTTACATTTTCACATCTGAAGGAATTTGCATGATGGTATGGTTAGAAACTGGAACATTCAACACTCGTGTGGGAGGAAAGGGAGAAGGAAGCATTGCTGTTTAATTTATAGCAATTAGCTCAGGCCCTGGCTCAAAGAGCACTTGCAGAAGCATCTGCTGCTCCCTCCTCTGCAGTGGCCCTGACCAATATATGTCATTGCCTAAGAAAAGCAGAAAGAGCACCCCAGGTTTATATTAACTGTATTCTGTGAGGTTCACTAGCAATATTGTAAAAGGCATAACATAGTTACTTACTGTCCATGCTGCTCTCTTCAACAGATCCTGTAAATACAGTTTGTGCAAATACAGGAGCATTATCATTTATATCCAGAACTCTGACTCGAAGTTCGAGAGGTGGTTCCAAATCTACACCCGTCACTGAGTGTTTAGCAAAGCAACGTATCTAAATAAAAAGATTTACTTGTTTTAAAACCAAAAGGTAAGTAAGCAAAGTAGCAATCTGAAACAAACGAATTTGCTGTCTTTTGCTCTCTTTGCCCCAGCCTGGATCCATAATTATAAAGGTAAAAAAAAAAAGACAGTACTTACAACAAAAACTGGTGTTATTTCTCTATCCACTACTGATGTTATATTAATTTCTCCTGTTCTTGGGTTAACAACAAATATTCCATAGGGTGCACGATCAATTCCAACTCCAGAGATGCTGTATGTGATTGGATTGTCTTCTTCACAATCTGATCGGATCTGCAGTAACAGACAATAATAATTTATACCAGTTTACTGAGGACACCTGCAGGGTTTTTTCTCCTATTCTTAGTTCCTGTAAAAAATTCTATATAACTTCAGTTTCTCAACCATTTATTACAAGTTGACACAGAATCAATAGAAGGGTCTTTTACAAAACGTTAACCTAGAGATCCATCTCCCCTTAAGGGCTGGGTAGGCTTTCTATTTCTCCTAAATCTGTCAGGGAGGTGGAGAGAGAAATCTCCAAAGGCGTCACACTGTGGTTGGACCTCCGTAAGGGCATGGTCACGGTGAGCGAACAGAAGGATATTTTCTTTTTTCTGTTTCCCACAAGTCATGTACTATCTTTGAACTTCTGCTCAGGGGTTTTCAGGAGGAGAGAGAAAGAAGAAAAATGTCATGATCTAGAACAAAGACACTGGTTAGAGCTGCCTGGGGAGTAGACTCATGGCAATGTTCTAGGAAGCCTCTGGTCACTCCTCAGCAGCCACACAGCTTCACTTTATGAGACTGTCTCAGCAGAGCTGGGAATATTGCATCATCTTTCTTTTATTCTACATTCCTTGCTTTGACTACTCTAAGCATATATATTTTTACATCCCTCTGCTTTTATCAGCCTGTCTTCGGAAGAACTTCCTTGTCAGTGAATACTTGTGGGTTTTTTTCTACTTACTCTGGCAATTGGATTCCTCTTGGAATTATCTTCTCCTTCTCTACAAGCTGCAGCAAATTTGATCCACTCACGTTTTTGTCTTCTAAAGGTTTTCCATCTTGCCGTTCCGTTTTCATCCCATTCTTTTACCTTTGACAGAGAGTTCCAGTATCATATGACCTCAATCCATTTTAAATAAGTACAGACAATTATAATTTCCAACAGTAAGGAGAAAAGAGATTTTTGTAGACCATGTGCTTTTTTACGTCTGCGAGTCCGAAACTCTATGACTGTACATGTTTATTTTAAAATTACTCATTTGTATGAGATACTCATTTAGATTTAGGTGAGTTTCTCTTGAGAGGCTGAGCAGGTTATTACCTGCAGCTGTTTAATATTTAAATATGTTTTCAATCTTCAGGTTCAGAAGCATCTTAGTTCGGTATTTTCCAAATGATTTTTTTCATTGTTACATTTAAATTAATCAGAAAAACAGTTTCTCAAGCAATATGTATTACCTCTACATGAAATCCTGTGCTGAAATCCAAGAGTACCTGCAAGAACAATAATAAGATTGTCATGTAAAAATGCAAGGCAAAATGCAGCAAGCAAAACCCAACTGTAAGACGTTGCTATACTGCAGGCCTGGAGCAGTACTTTTCTTCAAGCCTATTGCAATAGCTTATCTAGACATTAGCTACAAGGTTTCCACAAATGACTCGGTGAAATTCAATTATTTCTATATCCAGCACTTGAATTCCTTGACAGTTAAGACCTTCAAAATCCATTCTGTCTTTCAAGACAGAACTTTGAGTTTGAATGGGTACACCAGAGAAGTTTTCAAGCTATACCTTCATCAAAATAAAGCTTTCACACAGATTTTTAACACCTTAGCTGAAGAGGGAAGTGGTTGCAAGAGTTGTTACCAAACTGTCTAGGAAACTAGAGAAGTATTTATCCTAAATAATTTATTCTTTTTTTGTTATTTTTTTTCTTATTTACTAAGTCCACAATAAACCTGGAGTACTTAATTGTGTAATTTAACCAAAAAGAATGAAAATGTATTCTTGGAACTTCCCAGTGAGATTGAAGAGATTTAATGTAAGATGGAAACCCACCTGCAGTTTTCAGGCAGATTTCCCTGGAGTACAGTAGATTTTGATTTGAGACCTAACTATGCAACTAGTCTTGAGTAAATAAAGGTGGCAGGATCAGATGCAGTATGTAATTACTTTAAAATTAAAATTTAAATGAGAGAAGCCTCAATTTCTTGATTAGCACAATTTAAAAGAAGGCACAGTTTAATTAACTTTATTCCTAAATAGGGTGTGAAAATGAAGTTCGCTTGGTGAATGTACTTCTTCAGAGCATCTCTTTCGGGTTTAAGATCTTCTTCTGCTTTCTTCAGACAATAAAGGGTGAAGAATGTGGGATTTGCAGGACTGGCTGCTTGTTTCATTCATCATTGGAAGAAACAAAATATCCAGGTGCCTCAAAAAGTATTGCAGTGTTTCTCTTTTCTCAACAAATTTTAACGGCTGCAGATATGAGTATTTCACTTCCTTATAATTTCCAATAGATTTTTGTTTTGGTTTGGTTTGGCTGCTTTTTATCTGATATGTTTTATCTGTGGGGTTTTATGTCAGTTACACTTGGATAAAATCGGTGACAATCTTTTATCCTATCATTACATCATGGGACTTTCCTCACTTCAAATTTATTGAGTTTTACTGGCAAGGCTGGAACATGGACACAGAATGTTTTCCACTTACTTCATGTTAAGACAACTTCTTACATGCAACAGAAGAATGAACAGCAGTTTCACCTCCTTCCTCTCTCTCTCTTTTCCCCATTTACCTTTATGCTGCAAGAGTTTACCATCTGTCATTTACAAAACAATGTTTCCAATGATTTGGTTTTGCCCAAAGCATTCCCTGAAACCGTGGCCTACAACAGATGCCCTAATCTGCTTCTGAATGAAGGAGTTTAGACTGTGGATTTGCCCATTTGATGTGCATATAGCTTGAAATTTATTGGACTCCACAGAGTAAGGATTTTTTCCTTGTTTGTTTGAGCAAGCTATTGACATAAATGGTTAAGAAAAGTACTCTGCAGGAAAATCACTACAATATGTTCATGTTGTGCTAAAAGCATCAATGCATCCTCTAATTGACATTGAGTTTATGACTATTTAAATCTTCAGCTTCAGAATAGGATTCAAATTCATGTGCAGCCATTCCTCATCTCAGAAGGGACAATATCAGACTCCATGTGAACAGCAGGGTTTGTTTGCCCCAGTGGGAGCTCAGTCCTCTTCTTTTATAATCCCCCTTGGAGCCTGGGGAACATGGAAGAGTCAAAGGGGCAGACTACACTAGAGAACCTGAGTGATGAGGTCCACCAGAAATAACACTAATCGAACATCTCTTATCAGTCTATCCCACAGGCAGGGCCTCCTTTGGTGAGCACAATGAAATCCTCTCCACCCTTAGGCTGAAATCCCTTCTGGCATGCACACAATTGTCTTGACCTGGCAAAGTATGGGTATACACCTGCCAGTGCAATGTTAGTGAATCTTGTCTGCTGTCTGTGTCCTATGGCCTACCCTGTTACTTAGCAGTGAGACTAATACCTCACACCCAACCACATCACTCTCATACTCTGAAAAACTATTCTGAGTTTTTCTGAAATAAGAATTATGCCTGTAAAGAATTCTATTACTTAAGGACATGAATATTCATAAACCTCTTGATTCCAGCCTATAGGGAGTTCTGTTTTCAAGCAGTGAAAAATACATATTTTACACTGCAGTCTCATCCTTTGTTTTTGAGCACCTGTAATGGGAATGTCAGGAATTTCTCCATTGGTGATGCTGTGGATTGTAAATTTAGTCCCTGTATTTCCACAGTTGTCCTGTGATAGCTAAGGAAAACCCCATTCTGCTACTTGTTGGTAATGGAAGATCTTGAATTCAGAGTCCTTAGTACAGTTTGTGTTATTATTTGAAATGGCTGATCTGATGAGCTTGATGTCTGTGTTTGATATGTCTCTCTGTTATGGCTGTTGTATAGGAAGGAGGGCAGGCAGACATCAGACAAAGATGTCTAGTTCACCTGAACAATTTTGAAATTGCATTTATCCAACTTGATCCAGGGATAGATGTTCCTCTGCCTCCCCAGCTAATGCCTTCCAGTTCTTCACTGTCACCAGCAGTTAGAAGGCTTCCCCTAACCCAGTTGTCTGTTTCTAATATTTTTTCTGGGATGCAAATATTTTTTTTCTAGTGCTATTTCCAGAAGATAAGTTCTGTCTCCTAGCAGCTAACTCCAGCAAATTTCTAGGTAGTTAAAAAAATTCCCTTCTAAACCAGTATCCAAGTACAGTACTTTCCATAGACACAGGGATAAACAATAATTAAAGCAATAGGAGCCACTGGAATGTGTGGGGTGCATCCTGAGGACCTTGGGGTAGGCAAGCTGGTCAGAATGATACCAAGATTTGCTGTCCTGTTAGTCTCTGAGAGACTGTGAAAAAAGGAAGCTGCAGAGAATCTAGAGGCTGGTTGCACAAGCTGTTTCTCTTTTGGGTTGGGAGATGTGCAGGCAGGAAACAAGTCTGTGGTTTCTGTCATTTGTACAGTGTCTGTCTGAAAGCTTGTCTTTTATTGTAGTGATACCTGGACCTTGTGTCCAAAGTGGCAACTTAGAGCCACACTGGAGTTATTCTGGATTTATTCTGATGTACCTGGAGACAGAATTAGGGCCACAGGATGTGTATGGTTCTTCGCACCTTCAAAGCAATTTACAAACAAGAATTAACTAATCATTAATTGAGTACCAAGCAATATCATATGTAATTATGGAATCCTCCCTCCTCCACCTACTCAAATCTAAATGACTGAACACACCTTTAACATCTTCCCAGCATTATTCATATGGGATCTGCTTCTCTCTCTTTGAAGTCAACAGTGGCATTGTTGTTGGCCTGGATGGGAGGAGTGCTGAGAACTCACACGTATTGTGTTAGTCATCAGGCTGCAGTGGTAGCTCTGGTACTGTCAGCATTTTGGGACTTTTACATCTTTCTTACTCATCCACAGCCCTGACTAGAAAAGGGTTGCAATAATGAACCCTTCCCTTTATTCATTCTACATCTCTTTAAAAAGTGATACATCAATGCATATGAAATAATGAGAAGCAGAGTTCAAATGTAAGACAAACACTCATATTTTAAAAATATGCAATTTGATCACTTTTTAATTGAAACATGGTTTTCTTTTTCTATACTTTGCCTTTTCATATGTCACTAATGAATGTAGTTTATCCAATTTGATCACTTTTTAATTGAACACGATTTTCTTTTTCTATACTTTGCCTTTTCATATGTCACTAATGAATGTACTTCATCCAATTTAAAGGGGAAGATTTTCTAGATGATTTTTCTGGCCTTTTGTTTTCTGATTCAGAGGAGGTAAGGTGTTTCCTGTGTTAGCAATACTTTGAATTTCACCCAGGATGGAGAACCCATTACTATTTCAAGAGTTGTGAGAGGAATTATTCAGGAATTATGACAATGCTCGTGTCAGGCTGAAGAATATACTTTGAAGTTTGATTTATTTTAAAATAAGTTTATTCAAAGAACTGAACACTTTGGGAAAGATTCCACTGAGATTGTTTCTGTTGTCCTATTGTTATCTTTTATTGTATGTAGATACATTTCCATAGAGTAACTGAGCTTAACCATTAGAAAAATGAACAGAAAAGTAATTTCAATATAGGGTGTATGCCATTATCATTAAAATTTGAGTTTTTCAAATTAGTCATGCTAAGTGCCCTTAATAAACCTCCCCAATAAAATCTGAATTCTGATATGACTTTGAGTGTTCTGGCTGCAAATGCATGTTTGCTTAACGGCCATTTTACTCAGGAATGTAAAACTACAGGCTTAAGTACCTAGTCTTAGGTGATAATTCCTGCATCTGGAATTGCTTTAGTTTCTATTTCTACAATAAAATTTTTGGCAGAAGAACCTATAGGTTCCTGATTCAATTCTGGCAGATGTTTCATATGAATATACATGGAGAGGATTTAGCTCCTGACTATTTTTATGTGCAACCAAGTTATTAGTATGATGCGTAACCATAGCCTAACAACCAGGGGGGGGAAAAAATAAGCATAGATAACACATGGGAAAATGTATCCAGACAAAAGTGCATAAGAGATGTGGTGAATTTAAAATTATTGGCTGTCACATGAGAGCTGGCAGGAGAAGAGTCATACCCGATCAAACAGGTTATTTCCATAAAACGTGTCTGTGCTGGTATCACAAACAGAACTCCCTTACTCATGAGAATAATGCCTTTGAAGTCACATGAACAAGGGTTGCAGAATCAGTCCCACCAATGGTGAAATCCATAGAGAAAATTATTTGTTTCAGGGCTGGTAAGTTTCCTTTTTTTTTTTTTTGACAATGCAGTAGTGTGCTAAAATATGTATAACTTCATGGTAATTTTATTTGATGCAACTTATTAACAATATACTAACCAGATGCACCATTCAGACAGGTGATTTTCATGAAAAATTAGTCAAGCTGAAAGTCAAAATCCTTTCTCAGAATACACTAACACTGGATACATAAATTTATAATTTATATCTCTACATTATCATTATAATTTAATGATCTCTACAGTTTGTCTGCCACCTTTCTATAAAGTGCTGAAAGATGCTATTAAGCTGCACAGGCCATCATGAGCATTGCTGGGCAGAGCAACGCATAACAAGAACAAGGCTTTCCTCTGGGTTGTAGAAGTTCAAATATTTGATAGTCATCAAAACACAATGGCATTTTTCAGAATCCCTCCTTTTTTCTCACCCAACACCTACCGTCCATCACTCACAATTGTAACAATAATACACTGAAAGAAAGAAAATGGCTCCAGAGTTGCTGAGAGGAGTAAAGCAGTAAAATCTCTTTTGAATGGACAGATCTTAGATGCAACACAGTCAAACTTTTTGAACCTCGACACACTGGGAGTGTGCATCACCAGGTAACTGAGTAAAATGAGTAGTTACTAGTGCTACATGAAAATCCGGAAGTGTGAGTGTGGTGTGCAACAGGCCAGTCTCAGACACCTCTGTGCTGCCTTGAACAAGCAGAAACTTATCCGAACCATAACTTGCTTTTGCCAAGTTTTGCCCTTGTTTGCTTGGCAGCTACTCTGTGTTAGTTCTACTTTACTGATTGCAGAGCTGTCACCTAAAATTAATAGATTGCATTTTCCAAATGGTTTTAGGATTTTTTATTCTATAACACAAACTTTTTCTCAGACTACAACATTTCTAGAAAAGTCAGTAATGAGAAGTTAACAAACATTTACCCTTACTAATACACTGTGTAAAATGTAAAATTGCATGAAAACCACAGGGCATAACTATAGTAGAAATCTCACTCTTCTCAATCTTCAGGGCCTTAAACCTCTACCTAATTTCAAAAGGTCAGCACAGATGAGTAAAATTAATCCACACAAAAATCAGATTGCAGGAACAGTAGGGCACCCATAGCCCTTTTAAGTCCCTTCTGGGTAATTTCCATGCCTTGATGAGCACATTGAACAACTATGCCACTTGACCATAGCCACAACTTTCCTTTTACAGTGAGAAAAACAAACCCAAAGAGTAACACTTTCATCACGCACTCACTTGCTCAGCACATGGCGGCTCAGACACTAATGCACTACAACACAGGAACCCTTTGCAATGTGAAATAATAGGCCAAGTCTTGATTTTTTCTCAACTGAGATCTTCACTAAATTTTGTCATTTTTTTCTCTCAAATATAGCTGTAGGATTTGGTCAGCTCTGAAACAATCTTGCTAACGAGTTTAGAAAAAAGAGATTTGAATATTTTAGAAAAAGATATTTCCTCAACTGATAAAAAAGTAAAGACACAGAACCAAATTGTATCCAAACATTAAATTTTTTGTAATGACGAGCATTTTATTAATAATTGTGACCCCTAAATAGTAGCCACAGAAAACATTTGCCTGAAATGTCATACCGTAAACATAGAAAGTCACATCTTGAACATCAACAGATTGCCAATAGTCTAAAAAGAAACATTTGTCAGTATTTAATGAAAAGCTAATTTAATTCTATAGAATGTTCAGAGGGGCTGTTTAGAATGAGCAGAGCTTTGATTTTTATGGTAAATTTCACAAGATATTTTTGGGGAATAGTTTACACCGTAAAATGTAATCGTCTGCTGAGACCAAACTACTGTAGTCACAGAATTTACAAATAATATTTTAAATTCTGACTTACCAACAAAAGGAACAGAAAAGCAGCTGTTCGGTGAGGGAGCCAATCCATGGCATCTGACTTCTCAGAAACAAGTCCAACTGAGTTGTGGTTACAAGCCTGTTCCTGTACCCCTCCCCCCCCAGCTCTTTTGACTATTTAGAAAGACGCTCCGTATATGTCCTTATACTCGGCCCTTCAAGGTGTCTCTGCCTCCCTCTGAGGGAAGAACTGAAGATGCTGTATAACAGAGTGTCTTTCCCCACCCCAAAATCCTGGGCTGGTCTCACCTGAAACGCTTGACAACATCATTATTGCTTGCAGGTAAAAGCTAGGAGACACACCTAAATTCTTATTGCACTGAAACCCTTTGTTGGATACGAGAAGGTACATTTTAAAAACAGAAGGCAAGCTTTGCTGAGAAGATACCGAGTGATTTATAAATTACTCACAACATAAGGAATCATTAAAATGGTAACTTATCATTGCTTTGAGTGCAACTTCCAGTTTGATCTTTGCACCTTATATAATAGAAGAACTTAATGAATATTACCATAAAGAATATGGACTTTAAGAAATTATTCGTTTAAATTAGAAGTCCATTTGTTTACTTCCAGGCACAAAGAAGTCAGTTCCATGCACCTTGTTCACAGAAGGGAAGCAGTCAAAGCAGAATGGGGTTGTTGCTAAAGAGGTATCATATTAATTTTGGGGAAAAAATAGTGCTTTATTCATGAGGCCGCAAGAATATCTGAAGCAGAGGAAGAAGATTTTCTGCCTTTACCATCTGCAAAGCCTCCTCATGTCATACTTCTCCCTTCCAATGGGCTGTGCTCTTGCTGACACAGTGGAGAGGGAGAATGCCAGATAAACTGGAGAGCTGCTCAAAACAACAGGTAGTGGAGCTCCGGGAGAGAGGATGTTCTGCACAGCTCTCTCGTGGCCTCATTTTGGATGGCAGGAGCACAGTTTTGTGGGGGACAAAGAAATCAAAGGGGATTCCCCACTTTGCTCTCTGTTGTGCAGCAGAGGTGTTATAAGCGCCTCCTTTTGTCTTTGGGACACCTGAACCACTCCTTAATGGACAAGAAAAAGTCAGAGTGACCTTCTGCTCTTCCACTGAAGCTGGGAGGGGGGTGCACACTTTGTCCCTGAAAGTGCAACACCACTGGTGTGCTTCTGAGCCTGCTGAGCCCTCCATGGTGCTTGGCATCTCCCAGGGCTTGGCTTGAGCTGGGAAAAGAGGGCTCAGCACCTCTGTGGCTGCTCAGCCCCTGCCAGGGTGAGGTCCCATGCTCCAGCTGGGTAAGCAGCTTTGCAGCACGCTGCGTCCCTGTGTCACTTAGCATGGGTACTTTGCTGTCTTGCAGCTGGCTGGGGCTGCCAAAGCCAGTCGTGCATGTCCCCATGGTCACTCAGATCTTGGTGCTGAGCTCAACATGCCCAGCAGTGAGTCAGTGAGGCAGACTGGGACAGGCTGTGTTAAATGGATCATATCTGGATTTTCTCTTTTCTGGGAAATTCTCAACAATCTGAAATTTGATTTTGGATTAAGTAAAAAGTTAATTGTTTTGCATATAAAATATGCATATTCCTTTATGAACCCAATTATCTTATTTCAGAACTTTTGCTTAATCATATAAATCATCATTTAAAAAAAAAGTCAATTTAAAAACACTTTTTGTTTTCGATTTTTCAATTGTTCTTTTTGGATGGAATTTTATTTTTTTGTTTGCAGAATTGAAACATTATTTTTGTATTTTTTATTCTTTCACATCAGACTGATAGCCAAGAAACACTGACAGTATGTATCATTCAAAACTGCTCCTGGCAATGCTGAAATTCTGTTTTGACCACTGAATAGAAGAAGTTATTTCTTGCAAATGTAAAATAGGCATGTTCTTTTACAGACCAAAATATCCCTTGCTGTGTCAATTTTTTTTATTATAACAGAAGACAATTTGAAAAAGTTGATGAAATGCCTCAAACAACTATAATAACCTCAGCAGAAGTGAAACAGAAGTACCAGCTGTTACCACTGCCTCTTTCTGTGCCATACCTCATTATGAAGAGTACACGTGGACATATGAGAAAAGATAAATAAGAACAATTCTTCAGTGGGAAAACTTGTCACGAAATTTCAAATAGGATTTCCAAACAAATGCTCAAAAAATACAGTTTGCACATTTACAATGTTTTAAAATGAGTTTATTCTAAGTAAAAATGACTAAAAAATTGATGCAGCTTGAAGAAGAAATCCTAATCTGCTGACTTTACCCTTTTGGAATATGGGAGTTAATAAAACAGTACCATTGGCATCCACCTAACAGTCATTTTGTGCTCTTGGTGCTTTTCTCTCCTTTATATTCTGGATGAATGTTTTTGTGCTTTTTTCTCTTACCACTATTAGCACCTTACAAAACAGCAGAGGAAGGGGCCATGGATCATTTTGGAAACAGAGCTACATAATTTAAAATATAATTGGCATATAATGCAGTTAAAACTTTTATTTCCATGGAAAGATTTTTTAAATATTTTTTTGGCATCCAAAAATTCGACCAGTGACTTACTGATATTACAGAGCTAGCTAAGAGTCCACATCCTAGTGACTCCCATTTGCAGGAATTATCTGATGTATTTGAGTGCTTCTGAAAGCACCCTTTCTCTATGGTAGTGGTCTTGTTACTTTTAAAACACGGTTCTTGAGTCAGTTTTTTAAAATGGGTCTCCAATAGTGCAAAAGCCCAAGCCTGCAGCTGATTTCAAACCTGCTTCATCCATATTTGATGCAGTCTACTTTCAGACAAATATATACATATACACACATTTCCGTCAACTTTCTGAACATCTCACAGGAAAATATTTGGTTCTCCACCCTTCCCTGGCACAGCCCCTCTTGTGAGGTTTGGAGAGGAGGCTTTTGATCCAGGTCAGCAATGAGCAATTTCCCCCTCGAGGGTCTCGTATCTACATGAGATAATAATGAACACACACCCTAATACTGCACTCTCAAATTAACCTTCCTGTGTGGGAAGTGAAAAACCCCAACAACAGAAACAATTAAACTTTTCTGCTCTAGCTTTACCCTCTTGATGAAAGGAAGCATGTTTACCCAGCAGTTACCTAGGGAATCTGTCCTACTTAAGTTAACAAAGACCTCCATTCTGAAAGAGAAATCCAGCCTAAATCCCGGACTATCTGTTTTCTGGCAAACACCCAGGAATACGGATTTAAATTATATTATCAGTGTTATATTCAGACTATATGGAAGACTACAAAATAGAGTTTCTGTAATAGAAGGGGAAGGCAAATGGGAAATGCCATGAGCTCTGTCAAAGCAGTGTGTGATGAGGTTGGTAAGATTTACCTTGTTTTAATATGAGGAACCCAAGGCACAGCAAGATGCAGTGACTTGTCTGAAATACCTCAGCAAAGCAGGGACAGGACTCTGTCTCACCTGGTGCACTTGAAGATAACTTATGAGTGGCATATGGCAAAGCACTCACCTCTGATATACCTTATTTTACATTCATGGAGCTGAAGCTCCTGGGACTTGTTTTACAAGTAAGGCACACAGACACACTTTGCGATGCTTATTATACACAGGTTTCTGCTTCATCATATACTTATGTTTTGATATATTTTGAGAACCTCACTTAAATGTCAGCAGGACCACTGGTTTTTGCTGATAAAACTTTCATGCAGTATGGGCTTCTCCTGCTAACATTATTTCAGATTGCTAAGCATACGTATCAGTCCAAAAGAATTTCTCTCATTATATTATCAACCATCTGTCTGGGTATGAAATTGAATGTTAAAATTTGATTTTCACAGAATCATGCCAAAGGCAATTTTCAGTTTCCTCAGAACAGATGATTTTTGGAGCCTATTCATTCAGCTTACTGCTGCTAGTGACAGTTGATAATAATAATCATGATGATAAAAATGTCATTTCTGAGTTGCTGAAAATGTGTGGGGCAAACCTAGAAATAAAATCAGAAAGACATCCTTGCAACTAAACTAGAAAATGTATATAAGAAAAAAGTGTGCAGAAATAAGAATGATTAGAGCAATGCAATCATGAAATTGCTCACTCTCAGATTATGCCTGTCATCTCTGTCAAACCTTTGGATTCAACAGCAGCAGACAAATATTTGGATTCATAAGAGCCTTGAGTCACAGTCATCTGCTATTTTTTCAGGCAATTAGCATCTCCTGGCTGCCTTCTTATTCTCCCATTTTGGGGCACAATCTTCCTTTTATTTTTAATGAACAGCTAGTGAGTTTCATCTTCTGCTGAAGCCAAGTTCAGTGGCTCAGGGGTTTGCAGTAGGGTCTAGGCTTACATGCAGGTTAAGGATGCCTGAATGAGTTACTACCACAGGTCCCCCTAAGTGATGAGTCCCACCACTGAAAGACAATCTTGTCATCTCTCTGCTATTACAATCATGGGAGTACTTCCCAGCTCCTGGGCCTGACTGCACAGCCCAGGATCTCTCCAAGGCCTATGTCCAAACCATGCTATTCCCTTAAGTTTTCTGTGTAAGGCAGGTCTGCAGTGATGGAGCACAGACTTCTGGTGTAAAATAGAACATTCACTGGCATGGCAGCATCTGGGAGGTGATATCAGAGAATACACGATATGCTGACCAGAGAAGTTCTTCAGAGGTCTTCAGGTGCCATGTTGGAAAGTCAAGAAACTCTTTGGAGACTATGGCCCTCTCCATCTCTCTCAAACCCCAAAGTTGTCCTCTGTCTTTCATTATTATCTCCTAAAAAGGAAGATGTAATTGAGAAGGCAGAATTCACTTACTACTGAAGTCGTCCCAAGCTTCCTCACTTTCTTTACCTCTTAGAGGGAAAGAGGCTAGGCAGATCTTTCTTTCATTCCTTGAGTTTACTTAGCCTATCTTTGGTGCCTAGAAAGGAAGAACTGAAGACAGGGTAATAGACATCAGATAGACTCTGGAAAGCAGCAGCAATCCACGAGCGGTAAAGATCAACAAGATATTTGCTTAGGTAGTGAGTTTCATATGTAGTGGCCAATCTCACAAATTATTCCTTTAAAGATGGGGATGATGATCACCTTCATTTCATTTTCTAGGTTTTACTGCTGATTGATTCCTACTGGTTTTAAGAAACCAAATGCAGCAGCTCCCATTCCCTCCAGCAAGATCTAAGGGTGCTTGGCCTTGGCTTTGTAGCTACCTGGGTCTCCAAAGCAGTAGACACAGTTGTCTGATTTCTGGTATTTGTCCAGACTAGATTTTGCTTTTGTTTCTGGTGAAAGAGTATCGGTTTGTGGGGAATGGACTCTGCCTTGATCTTATCTCACTTTCACCAGAGAGAGCAACAGACAGGATCAGGATCATTGCTCTGAGCAGGATGCAGAAGTGCTGCAGATAGGTGAAGGCAATGGCCTTCTGGTACAGAGAGAAATTCTGAATGCATCCAAGATGAACAAAGTTTGGCCTAACTGTTACTTGAAAGTCAAAAAAAAAGAAAGGAGATGTTCAGAAACTTCTGCAGTTTTTACTCAATTATCACAGAAAATAAAAATCCTAGAAACTTATGGTTCATATTAATGAAAGGTGAACATCTTGTATTCCTGGTGGGATTAGCAAAGTCATAATGAATTAATGCCTTCACAGGCTTTGGCCTGTGATGGTGATTTTAGAGCTGATTTTCTTGAAGATGTTTAGGTATGAAGGGAAGCATCCTTGGAGAGGGGAACTGAAACCAAAGGAGAAGCATACTCCTTGCTGACTTGAGGGAGAAAATGGTCTTAGTACAGGAAAGTTAGACAGGTCAGTGGCAGGACCAGTGTGCTGCTTTGCTGCAGGTTTCTCGTATCTGCGATGCTGCATGTAAGAACGTAGCTGCCTGTATGGTGGTCTGCTTTCTCCTAGTTTGCTAAATAAAGAAATAAAACCAAAACCTTCTGATACAATAGGAGAGAGGAAACCTGTTCAGTTCAGACAGTAAGCAAAGCTCATGTGAGTGCAAAATAAATGGTTTATATTACTGCTTTTTAAATATAATGTTTAAAACATCACTTGCAACACATAATTAACTTTCTTCTTGTTAAAGAAAGACATTGATCTAACAATTTTATATGAAGGGCAGTCAATTTATTAATGTATCTCAGCTGACATTTTGCCTGACTTGCTTTGGGTATGGGTGAAATTGGTGTACTTCCCTGTGCTGTGCCAATGTCTTGACAGCATTTTGAATATAATCCATTGCAAATTTCTATTTGGGTGTGGGGTTGGAGACAAAGAACCACACTCACAATTCAGGAACAAAGGGGACACTGCTATTTTACTTCACAAGCACTGGAGAGCAATCAGTCTCTTCCCTTAAAACACATGAAAAAGTAAAAATCAGTTTCATAAAAAAAGGATATGAAGAAACCCCAACGTGCTTCTGGAATTATTTCATAAAACACCTTACTTCATTAAAAGCTATTGGAAATTTGTTCTTTGCAGTACCTGTGACATACATATTGGCAGCTAGATAAATAATGAAAGATCATCAGAATTGAAGAGACTATAATGTTAGTTGAAACACCCATCTGAAACCAGAAACAATCTACTATTTATATTGCAAATATTTTAACATTATTATATCTTTAATTATTTATTTCAGTTTTTTGAATCATCAGTGTTAAGTGAAAGATAATTAGTGGTATCTGATTACATTTCTGGAATTTCAATAATGCCAAAAGATTACATTATATCTCCAGAGGTTAAAAAAATCCAAGCAACCAAAAAACCCAACCCCAAACTAAAAAACCCAGTGAAGTACATGCGAGGGAAGTTAAGGTTAGTTTGGCGAAGAGTAGGATGGATAAAGCAATGTGGATAAATAAAACTCTGGCATAACGTTTGAAATATGGTCTATATTTTACAATTTAGTCCAAGTTTTTCAGTGCCTAATGAGTAAAACATTAATATTAATTTGGAAATTTTGCTTTTACAGTTTATTTTGTTTAACTAAAAATAAATTAGAAATCTCAAGAGCTATCCTGCTTACAGATAAAGAAGAGAACTTCTGTGCTGGGACAAAGAACATTTATAATCCTAGATTTAAGGGTGAAAATGCCAAGAAAGTATAGATCTAGGAGGATAGCAGCAATATGGAGCTACTCAGGACCAGTTTTGTGACAGGCAGAGGCTGAACTTCAAGCAAAATCTCTTACCAGGTAACAGAATCATGAAGTCACATCCAAGCATCTAAGTGGCATGACATTGAAACATGTCAAGCACCACCAGATTAGTGCTGCTAAAATCAGGCCTGCTAATTAGAAAACCCTGTTGGGTAACAGCATCACAGCATCACTTCAAAAGAGGATGATTTTGAGTCCAATTTCAGCAGTTAGTAAAAAACCCCAAACAAGCACAACAAACCAACAACCAGAAAATCTTGACTTGTAAAGCTGAAGCATGAACCTTTATACTTATGTCAGTTAAAGGTGAATTTGATTTAGATGGTGAAAGTTAGGTATCAGTTTCAAAACATTTGGCTTCAGGTAAGCAAGTGGAAGAGCAGAAGCATGTCTGGGCATAACGGGAAAAGCTGTAAAACTGTGTCTGGAGCCCTTCTTCACTCTTCTGGTGATCCTCCCTCAGCTGACTTGCTAACTCTTTGTAGTTGATAAGAAGATAACAGCAAGGATAAAGTCTACATATAATCTTGAGAACCTCAAAGTTCATGACAGGAAAATTCAGATTTTTTGGATAAATATTCATAGCTATATATTTATATATTTATATTTCAAGTTCATGTTCAGGCCCCAAATGAGCCAGGAATGTATGTCTAAACTAACCCAAACAAACTCACCATCTCTAAATATATTAGATTAAAGCATCCATGGATTTGAAACCCTGAGCAATGTTATATTTTTATTTGGTCTTAATGCTTTCAGTACCCAAAAGCAAGTAAACTGCAGCATAGTGCTCTCATCCTGCTTTTACTTTCAACTTTTTTCCACTCCAGCCAAGAGACATCTCATTCCCATCTTTGTTCAACCAAAGTCTTTTTTTCTGGAGATCTCTGTTATCTCTGGTACCTTGATGTGTTTCCTTCCCCCTGAAAACTGCTAAGCAGGATGGGCAGATGAGAGACAGGCAGAAAGACAGACAGGCCTGCTCTTAGTCCAGCTCTCACTGCAGTGGAGCTAGAGGAGGGGTCGCAGGAGTCTTGCTGGCTGGATGCTTCTCGCAATGCCTTCAAACATGTTGCAAGGAGAGTTAATCCCTTAACGTCGCCTCCTTCCTGAGGAGAAGGACAGATGAGAGAAAGGAAAGCAGTGCCTTTCCTTCTAGCCCTTAGAGCCTGTACTCTAATTAATGGGTATGCCTGGTGATTAGAGAAGTCCCAGTGCAGCCTTTTTATAGCAATGACCAGGTATTTGTAGATGCTGCTGCAGGGCATGGTCAGCAATCTTCATCTGCTGCCTTTGCTGAGGCTCAGGGAGCATTTGCACTTCCACAGCACTAACAAACCAGCTCTCGTGGCAGTACTGGGGAGTGTGATCGTTTCTTTTCAACTGACTTTATAGTCTAGGTATGTGAGCTACAAGCAAAACATGCAGTTTCTTGTCTAATCTGACGGCTCAGGCAGTGATTGCTGTGTGAATTGCATGACTAATACCACAAAGATATTCTTGATCCAGCCTTAATCAAGTATGAACTGGGTCCCTGAAAAAGTAGCCATTTGTTTGGATTTTTTTACCATTTTAGTCATCATGACATTGATAATGACTTCAGGTGGTGCCCTGCCCCTCCAAATTATTTTGGTGCATGGACACCTGTGTCTTTTTTTCAAGACATATCTTTGCGGTGCAGCCTGCATCTGGGTGTTAAGGCACAACGAGAAAGTGGAAGTCATAGGGTTCAGCAATCATCATTGCTGTATTGCCATTGGCAACAGTAACCAGTAAGGTTAATATCACTTCTCTAACACAGTGCTTTATTAAAAATTAGTAATTAGACATGAAAGTCACTAAGTAAAATAAAAATATTTTAAGAGGTCAGATTTTTTAATAATTTTCTGTGTGAAAAAGCCAAAGTGACAGGCTTAAGCCTGGAATATGTATTTTAATATTTTCCATAATATAATACTTCTCTTTTATATTTTATTTACATAACATATTACACATCAACTTCTTTAGTGCAGTGGCATTGTTATTTTCTGGTTTTATATCAGCACTGGTAATGTCGGCATCTGAACTTTTTTATGTTTTAGACAAAGCCTGTCGAGCATTATGTCTGGCTGAGGATCTTTGTATATTCTGTGCTTGCATACTGAACTTATGAGAAGATGTCTTAATAAAGATATTAAGTGGACACAATGACATAAATATGTATCACATCACTAGCCATGGATATCAGACCATAGTTCCCTTTAGCCTAACAGCTTGAATCTGAGAGTGGCCAACAGCAATTGCTTGGTGTAATAGCCAAGCTCAGAAAGGAACTCATGAAAGAGGGTCATTGGTGGTTAGGAACTTCATGAGCTGGAAGTTGCATCCATACAGCTAAGCCTAACAGTATTTGATGCACTGTTAATGCTTCATTAATTGAACACTTTTATACCACCAAAACACCCTGTGGCAGTGAGTTCCTCCAATTTGGTTGGGTGCAATGTGAAGAAGTTCTTCCTTCTGTTGTTTTAAACATGAGGACTTTTTCACTGAATGCAGTCTGTTGTGAGAGCAATAAGTTGTCGTTCATTAGTCGCCTTCTCCAGGTCATTTACTGGCATCTTACTGAATGATGGGGCCTTACACAACAAAATAAAGAGCATACCTTCTAAGAATGAAAACTAAACTTCTCTTTTAATCAAGAGTAAGCCTTCCCTGCAAATAACCATCATTATGTACTATTAAGGATTAATGTGGTGCGTTGCTGGAAATAAAGATCAGCTTGTTTTATCTCTCCAGTTGTTCTGGATTCTGTCTTTCATCTCTGGGAAGTGACTGACCCAGAGATTATTGAATTCATGGGAATGGATGTCTCTGAGTTCCCTGAACTTTGGAATAGGTCCCATGAGGGGAAATCTGTTTCTGTAGGTGAAATGGGTTTCCCCATATATAGTATAGCAAGAAGCATCTCTACAGGAGGTTTGAATCCCCATCCATGAAGCTAAATTATGTGAATCAGGCTTCTAATTTATTCTCCTGATATAGGCACTTTTGTACACCTGTCTAGTTTGTTAGGCCTTGCAAACCCTCTGTTGAAGAGCAGATGGTGGAAATTTCTCACATCTCTAAGTCCAAGAAATAAAACCCCCCAGGGTGTAAAGGGGATCACCTGAGGCTGGAGCAGCATTTAATAAGCTGTCTACTATTTCCCATGCCTATCATACCTACTGTGTGGACCAGCTTTCCCTTACATCCCTCCAAGGCCTGGGTTCATATAACCTGCCTAAGTTAAGCATTACAAATACCTCTATTGTCAATAGAGTGTCACCTGCTCCAGACAGATCAAAGATGAGCCTCGAGAGACGGCTCTTTCTGACTCTTTAGAAAGTTGAAATGACTGTGCTTCTAGCATCACACTCTGTGGTGCCTTTGTTGGGCAGGCACTTAGTCAGACAGGTGGGATTTATCTGTGCCTGGGTTCTAAACTCTGTGTGAACTGAAGATGTGACCAACCCTTGCGCTGGTCACTTGGTGATGGGCAGGCTCACAGTGTGTTATTCCATTGTTCCTCTGTCAGCTTCTGTTGCAATCTGGCCCATGGACATTTCAGACAAGTTGCTGAAGAACATCCAGACTGGGTTGGGTACTTATTACAAGCCTAATTAAAAGGAAGCAATTATTGGGATTACATATACGACTGAGATTCTGTGCAAGCAAATATCCACTTTGGTATTTATTGAAGCTTCTTTTTAAAAATACTTCCTACAAAATTATTTGTCTATTAATTTGCCTTAATTATGTATACAATACAGAGATTTAGATTTCTTATGAAGTTCTGCATTTTATCCAGATCTGTTTCCTTTTGAATCTTGAGAGGCTAATTTTCTGTTTTGGTCACCATCACATGGAGGAAACTCTGAAAAGTTTGAGATCCCACTTCTCTCCAGTTTAATTAACACAACTTTTACTACACCTGTGAAATCTCCCTGCTTTCTGTTGTCTACTCACAGTTTTCACAGACACCACAACTCCTAACACCCATGGAGACAACAGTGCTGCCTCTGAGCACAGGGGGAGCCAACAGGACTGCAGAGACTGATGCCAAGTGCTCACTCACCTTGTGTATGATATCTAAAGGACACATGAAAAATTTTAAGTCATGCTTAGTTTAAATCATTTGAACAAGCATTCTAGGTATATGACAAAATCTCGGGAAATAGGTATTCTCCATGTTGACTAATCTAGTTTTTGTTTGTTTGTTTGGTTGGTTGGTTAGTTGATTGGTTGGGGTTTTTTTGCTATTCCCCCCCCTCTGGGGGTTTATGTGGGAAAATTGCCTCTAGGAAACCCTTTTAAACCAGCTGATATGTATTTTTCTGATTTTGTTTGTATGGCATTTTGGCTAAAATGCTTCAGACCTGAGCCATACAAATCTAAAAATGTGTATTTTTCCACTAGTGCCTGGTACACACCCCCAGTGGCACTATGAATTTGCAGTACTTGTAGGGACTGGTGCTGAGCCCCTTGGCATCTTAGGGGATGTCTCAGGGGTGTCCCTCAGGGCAGACCTTGTCACTGTGGTAGATCATCCCGTGGTACCTGCAGTGGGGATTTTCATTCTCCAGACCTTTACCATGCCCTCCACCCTTCCCCACCTGCAGCTTCCTCCATTGCTGAGGAGGGCTCCCTTGCTGCTATGAAAGATACACAAGTTTTTCCAGGTGCTCTCTCTGATCATTTGGTATATCTAATCCATGCATGAAATATGACACTGTACTTGAAGACACATTCAGAAATTAATCAATATGATGGGAATGTATAATCACCTTGCATCTGCCAAAAGATGTTGAGATACCCATGCAACATCAGACAATATTACGTTGTCTGCCATTTCACTGAATTCACAGTCATCCCCTCCTTGCCTTTCCTCTGCATCTGTTACTCAGCTAGAGATGTTCTGAAATTTGACCTTGAGACAAAGCTGGCTCTTGCAGCAAATTTAGAAAAAAACACAGCCCCCCCCACATGCTATCTTTGAGCTTCCAGGATATTTTGGGTTTCTTTTACACAAAGACATAAGATGGGAAGGTGGAGCCAACAAAAGAAAAGCAGGTATTAAGAATAAGGATAAGTCTTCAAATAATGGATTTCACACTAGTACTTAGTTCTGTAAAAAGGTAAATCATTACCAGCAGTTTATACCTTTATGACTGTGATGCATAAATGATGTTGCCAGAACAAGCGAAGATTAAACACTAAAAATGTCTCAATCACTGTTAAATATAAAACTGATGCCTCAACAACCCCCCCAAAAAAAAAAAAAAAAGAAAAAAAAAAGAAAAAAAAAGAAAAAGGAATCATGGTCATAATATTAGCAAGTTATCCAGTTGGTTTCACAAGATATGACAGTGCACATGTAATTAGACAAGGAATGAGAGTGGTGAAAATGGAGAGGTGTGGCTTTATAGTGCACTGAGTACTGGCACACACCTAAGAAAACAACCAGTCACTCAGGAAGCTGATAAACAGTTTCTGTACCCCACATCCAAGGTGATAAGCTGAGCTCCAGCAAGGCAGAACGCTTCATCCACTGATTCAGCTGTGTACCTGAGCAATGCAGGTTTGCCAAACTAGCTTTAGAAAGGTGTGTGAAACCTAAGTCTACTTCAACCAAGCACTGACTTCAAGTTGACGGGGAGAGTGCAACTCCAGGAAGCAACACAGAGGGTACTGTGTGTTCTGCAAGGATAGGCTACTCTGCTAACCATATATACTCTTTCTGCCCTCCCACCTTTGGACTATGGGCTGACTGTAACTGTGTCTATCTTTTTTTGTTAATTACTGGCAAGTGTCTTATCACAGAATGGTTTGACTTGAAAGCGACCTTAAAGATTATCTAGTTCTATCCTCCCTATGGATAGAGAAACTTCCATGAGATGAGGTTGTTCAAAGCCTTATCCAATGTGGCTTTGAGCACCTCCAGGGATGATTCGTCCACAAGTTCTCTGGGCAACCTATTCCAGTGTCTCACCACCCTTACAATAAAGAATTTCTTATATATCCAAACTAAACTTACCCTCTTTCAGTGCAAAGCCATTCCCTTTAGTCCTATCACTACATGCCCTGTAAAAAGTCCCTCTCCAACTCTCTTGAAGGCCCTCTTCAGGCACTCAAAGGCTGCTATAAGGCATCCCTTGGAGCCTTTTCTTCTCCAGACTGAACAACTCTCTCAACCTGTCTTGATGGGAGAAGCCTTCTGATCATATTCATGGCCCTCCTCTGGACTTTCTCCAACAGGTCCCCATCCTTCTTATGCTGAGGGCCCCAGAGCTGGATGTAGCACTCCAGGTGGTGTCTCACAAGAGCAGGCAGAGGGGCAGAATCATCTCATTTGACCTGCTGGCAATGCTGCTTTTGATCTAGTTCAGGTTGCGGTTGGCTTTCTGGGCTACAAGCGCACATTGCTGGTTCATGTTGAACTAAAAGCTCCAGGTTGTTCTCCTCAGGGCTGCTCTTAATTCATTCTCTGCCAAGCCTGTGTTTGTGCTTGGAATTGCCCTGATCCAGGTCCTTGCATTTTGCAGTACCTTGCACTTTGCTTTGTTGCACATGGGCCCACCTCTCAAGCCTGTCCATGTCCCTCTGGATGCCATCCAGAGGAAGGCATCACTTCCCTCTGCTGATTGCACACACAGCTTGGTATCAGCAGCAAACTTGCTGATGGTGCACTCAATCCCACTGCCTGTGACACTGACAAAGATGTTAAACAGTGTTGTTCCCAGTATCAACTCTGAGTAATGCCACTCATCAGTGGTATCCACACAGACATCAGGCCACAGCTGACCATAATTTTTGATTTGTGACCATTCAGCCAATTCATTATTGACCAATTGACCATCCATCAAATCCCTGTCTCTCCAGTTTAGAGACAAGGATGTTGTGCTAGACAGTGTCAAATGCTTTGCACAGGTCCAGGTGGATTACATCAGTTGCTCTTCCTTTATTCACCAACTTTGTAACCTGGTAACAGAATACCACCAAATTTGTCAGGCATGATTTACCCTTAGTGAAGCTATGTTGACTGTTATCAATCATATTCTTATTTTTCATTTCCCTCACCGCAGTTTCCAGGAGCATCTGGTCCTTAGTCTTGCTGGGCACTAAGGTAAGACTGACTGACCTGTAGTTCCTTGGGTCTTTCTTGGTTATCTTTTTAAAAATTGGGGTTATGTTTCCCATTTTTCCATCAGTGGCAACTTCACTGGACTGCCAGAACCTCTCAAATATGATGGATAGTGACTTAGCCACTTCCTTGTCCAGTTCCCTCAGGACCTGGGGATGTGTCTCATCAAGTCCCATGGATTTCTGTACCTTCAGGTTCCTTAGTTGTTTTTGAACCTGATCTTCTCCTACAGCTGGCAGTTCTTAATTTTCTCAGTTCCTGTCTTTACTTTCAGTGACTTGGGTGGTGTGGAGGGAACAATTGCTGATGAAGATTGAAACCAAAAGTCCTTGAGTACAACTGTCTTCTTCTTATCTCAGGTAACCAGATCTCTCATTTCCTTGTTGAGAGGACCCACATATTTCCTAGTCTTCTGTGTATCACCAACTTACCTATGGAAACTTTCCTTGTTGCCCTTTATGTCCCTGGCCAAATTTAATTCTCTTAGGGATTTAGCTTTCCTAACCTGATCTCTGGCCACTAGGACAATTTTCTCTTTATTCCTCCCAGACTACCTATCTGTCCTTCCACCCACCATAGACTTCCTTCTTGTGTTTGAATTTGTCCAGGAGCTCCTTGTTCATCCACACAGGGCTTCTGGTGTTCTTGCCTGACTTCCTTATTCCTGAGCTTAGAGGAGGTTATCACTGAATATTAACCAGTGTTTTGGAGCCTCTCTTTCCTCCACACTGTATTCCCTGGTGCTTTATGAAGCAGATGACTGAAGACGCCAAAATCTGCCTGATGTGAAAGGTAGGGAACTTGCTGTGCACCCTCCTCACTGCTGTGAGGATCTCAAATGCCACCAATTCATGGCTGCCCCAGAGCTTCACGTTCCCTGCCAGCCTGTCCCTGTTTGTAGAGCAAGGTCCAGCACAGCACTGCTTTTTGTTGGCTCATCTGTCACTTGGAGAAGGAAGTTACTATTGGTGCATTCCAGGAGCCTCCTGAATTGCTATGTTGTCCCTCCAACAGATATCCTGGCAGCTGAAGCCCCACCATGAGCACCAGGGCTTGTGAATGCTCCTATCTGTCCGTAGTGAGTCTCATCTACCAATCTTTCTGGTCCCATGGTCTGTAGCAGACCCCCACTATAAAACCACCTGTCCCTGCCCTCCTTTTAATCCTGACCATTAAGCTTTTGGTGGCTCTTCATCCATCCCCAAGCAGAGATCCATGCACTCCAACTGGTCATCCACTTAGAGCACAACACCCTCTCCTTGTCTTCCCTACCTGTCCTTCCTAAAGAACCTCCATCCTTCCCTTCCCTTCCAACACTCCAGTCGTAGGATCCATCTCACCATATCTCTGGTCTCCATCATGCCAGCAAGATCATAGCCTGCAGGCATGTGCACATCTCTAACACCTCTTTTTTATTCTTTGTGGAAAAGAATTTGGGTTTAGTCATGTTCATAAAAAACACAGTGTTGTATAATTGATTTATAGTAGTAGCAGTATTATTAATAATGGTAATAAAAATGGGAAATCATAGAATAACAACAGCCTGAGTTGGAAGGGTTGCACAAGGGTCATTGAGTCCAGGTCCTGGCCCTGGAAACATGAAAATTTTTGTGTGGTGTGCAATAGAATCTTCCTTTGAAAGAAATATTTGGGGTTTTTTTCCCTCCAAGCAATTGCTCAGATATTTCAGTCTTGAAAGGAGCAGCAAATAAAACCAGAAATGTGAAGAATCTATAAAAACAACCTTGTCAGAATAAAGGAATGCTGAATATATCAGATAATGGGACTAGGTGCCTATAATAAGCTTATAGGAGAAATTTGTATATTATGAATGCTATTGGTTCCCTCTGTGTGAAACACATGATCTTCTAAAATAAGCTGACGTTGACTCCGGCGAGGGAAGATATGCAGACAATCAATGCGATTGATAATGCAAGCTTCAGTTTATTGAAATCAAGACTTTGCTTTTATACACTCAAATATGCATACTTGTCACTTCTCTATTGTCTATTGATGCTGGGTAAAAAACTACATTTTACACGTATTGCTAATGTTGCGATTCAGGGTTCCCCCTCATTCCTCATGGTCAGTACATCTTGTCAGCATGTCCTGTTGTCTATCTATAACAGGATTGTCAGGAACACTGCGTTTGTGTCCTTGCCTTCTTTCTTTATTCTCGTGATTTCTGTTCTCATGATTTCCTTATTCTGCAGCTAGCAAGAGGCTTACAAAGGCCTGCTGATTTCTGCAGTTGGCAAGAGGCCTACTTATGTCAAGCTAAAAAGGTGTTTGCTTGTACAGCTCTTCCAGGGACCTGCGTCCCTGATCTTCTAACCATTCTTCAACAATAAGCTAATAGTCCTTTTCTTAACAGCTGTCAAAAAAGCTAAAAGAAGGGTAATAAGTCAACCTCACTCTACTCGTACAACCGGATTTAGGAAACGGCTGAGAAAGACACTGACACAGTTGGTAGTTTGGCATGGAAATTGCTAAGAAAGCAAAAAGCAGACTGTCATCCTCTTTAATAAACACAGCTCTTTCCACTTATACCAAATCCATAGATTAGAGGGAGGAACAATGTTTCTAAGAATCCTGTTAAAATTCAATCATGATTTATCATGAATAAAAAGCCAATTCTTCAAAAACAAGCCCTACCAAACCCACCAGCTCCCACTATGGACACTATGTCAGCTATTCTTTGCTGTTGATCACCAGAAATGGCTGGAAAAATCTTACCTGATGCATTTCAGATAAGAAATGGCACAATCATGGAGTTTCTCTTTTTATGGAAAAAAATTAACATTTTACCATAAAGTTTAAAAGATTTGAAGAAAGGTCATCAAAACCTTCAATTTTTTCTAAATCACATCTGATTTTATTCCTTACTTCAGAAAAGTATACAGTGCATGTTCAACCAGTTTTTGAGGAGGAGGAAGCTATATGGAAAAGTTTGAGGAATCTGCAAATAAGTAGTTTGTGGTGGGTGCCGTGAGCTGAGTTTGCACTTGAAACATTTTCCTGGTGAAGAAAGCACCACCTTCATAAAAGGTGGCACTTGGACAGACATAGGATGCAAAACTAGAGAGCTGGACCACCAACACCAATGGAAGAACATTCTCAAAACCCGGTTTTCACTCTCAGTTGTGATTTTCCAGATGCTTCTCCTGGTCGTCCTGCCCCAGCTGGTGCAAACCGCGCTTGTTCAGAGAGGAGGATGAATGAATCCTCTCTCTGTGCTGGTCACTGTTGCCTTTCATTAACCTACCACACCAATTTCCTCGCAAGCACCTTTCCTTTGGGGTGTGGTTTTAAGAGAAGTGGCTGGCGCAATAAACTCTTTCTCCCCTTGGCCTGCTGAGTTAGGTTGCTGCACCAGAGGAAGCAGTTCATAGTTTTAAGGCTAGAGGGGACCATTACAATAATTTTACTTGTCATGCGTTAGAAACAAAGTACATAATTCAGAACATATCTGGTCCTGATGCAAAGCTTTTACATGCTGGAGATTCCATTGCTCCCCATGGTTATTTGTTTAATGTTTATTTTACTTCCATCTGTAAAATTGGTGCTGCATTTATAGCTTGTGTTTTTCTAGCATACAGATTTCAGCTTTGGATTCTTGTTTAGTTTACTGAAGTTAGAGAATCCTCTAATGACCAAATTTTCTACTCATGTACATAATTATGGCCTATGAAAATATCTATGGACCTTTGTGCCCCCAGTCACAAGAAGTAATACCAGCAACAGGTGCAACTCGCTGTTCCTCCTGGAAGTCATGAGCTGCAAGACATTTTCCACAGTCTCCGTTTGCAAAAGCAGTCTCCATCTTTTAATCAAGAGCTCCCAGTTTTCCTTGTCTTTGAATCTAAAATATGCAATTAGATTTAAATACCTAGATGGCTGATTACATGCTACCAGCAACAGACTTAAAGAGGAGAGAAAAAAGAGGTAGGCAACAGTCATTCAAGAACTCTTTGTAACTGGTTATCGATGTAAGTGACAGAGTGATTGATGAGGGGATGTTGGACTTGGTATCCAAACACTCCCTTTCTACCCACCATAAATCCCCTGAACTCCAGGCCACAGTCTGCTTTGCTCATCCTTCTCCCTTCCTCATGCAATCAGCCATGCACTGGAAAAATGATCCTTTAGAGAAACTATGTCTCCCAGAAAGAAGTAACCAGAAAGGCAATATGCATATCTGAGGAGGAGTAGGAGTAGTTTTTTTTTCTCCTTCCACCTCCTAAACTGAATCCATCAGTAAGGGTGGAAACTCCAGTTGTAGGAGCATAACATCTATGGCTAAAGAGGAAAGGAGCTGAGTGGGCCCAAACCATTCCCAAAATATTTGGGGTAAAGTCTTAGTGCAGTTGGGGATAACAGTAAGAAAAATAAACCTGTTTATTTCTCTGAGAAAAAGATACTGTGGCCAGTCTCATTTGCAGAAGGGAATGCACATATTTTAAATACAATTTCTGTGTTACTTGCTTTCCAGGACAGAAAAGGAAATTAAGATGGAAGAAAACACTGGAATTTCCCTGGCTAGTCTGGAGGAATCTTTAGCTCATTTAACTTTAAACACTTAACTTGGGTAAAGCAAATATGAGCACTGCCTCCCTGGGCAGCCACTGGAGAGGAAGTCTCCTGTAGATGATGAATCAGAGCGTCCAAATTCTCAATTACTTGCTGGAGATACTTATCTCCTCCCAGTGACGACAGAGGGAGCACAGGGTGATGACATTTGGCAAGACAGAGCATCAGCTGAAGCCCTACAGTGAGTTGGCTTTCCATCCTTCTGAAGAAATACCCAGTACATGTATTTCTCCACTTACAGAAGTTATTCCAAATGGTGTGACCACAAAAACAATGTTGTATGACTTAAGTGAGTGGCATGGCATATCTACTTCTAAACCTTGGTTTTTGGGTGTTTAAAAGAATTCTTCAGCAGATTTTTCAGTCACCTTGCATTATCAGATTGCCATTTTGGCTAAATACAAAGGAAATACACAAATAATTAAACCACTCTTAAATCTTAAGAAGTTTGTAATACAGGCTGTTTACATACAGTATTAGCTGCAAATTTGTTGCCTAGTCATCTGCAAAACTTTGTGGACACTTGGCACAGAGCTAATGCCGACACCTAAAAAAGGAGAAGATTCTGTGGTTAGGGTGTACTTGTGGCTCATTCCCTCTCCTGTTACCCTTCCCCTATGACACAGTGTCAGGTATCTACTCACGATTCAACTTTAGAGCTCACACTACCCATTCAATGGAAAATATTGTCCTTTTCTAGAGCAGTTGCTAGAAATCATAATGTAGTCAAGCACCATCAGGGTTCAATCTGGTCATGTACAAGATCAATTGTTCACCCCTTAAAGTATTTTCAATCAAGATTTTTCTTGGTGAACACAAGTTTTCGAACAGTTTTTATAACTGCAGAAGCTCTTACTCCTTTGCAGCTTCTTTCATCTTTCACTTCATCACTTTATAGCTCTAATTCATCAAGCAGGACATGTAAACTTCCAGAGATAAACGAATACCGTGCATTCCATCAGGCTCATGCTCTGTGGTCCTTTCAGTGCCTTAAACACACGATAGTTTCAAAGCTTTGACAGCTGGCTGGAAAAGAAGCCTCAAGGCTTATGCTGTGTTTAGTTATGCTACCAGCTCACTTCTGCGTATCTTGCAAAACAAGCTCTGGTGTCTATGCTGCAGCTGAATTTACAAGAAATTCCACAGAGGGCAAAAGAAAACCTATCCTGTCATTTGCAGATTACAAATTCAGCCAACAAGGGGGCATTCATGCCTCTTAAACTTGGAAATTAACCATATGAGCCACAGCCATGGCAGCTGGATTTTTTCTGGCTTAGAAGTCATATGTGTGTGAGTTGAAATATGCTGATTTTGAGCATGCTTTGAGACATGTACAAGAGAAGGATGAATCACCCCTGAGAGCTGGCATAATTCAAACTGCCCTGGCTGGTGTCAGCAGTAGTCACTGAGCCTGAGGGACAGCTGAGCTCCTTAGTGAGGGGAAAGGAGCCTGCACGGCAATTCTGCAGTGGTATGCAAGGCAGGGGAAGTTTGAAAGAGTTGTGCTTGCAATTCCTGCATGTCTGGTTGCCACAGCTCCATCTCTCACAAAGTTATGTCGGTAGTCTGCAGACACCCTGAAGATACACAGGTGACTGAGGGCATGGCATTGCACTGGAGTCCTCTGTTGGGAAGGTTATCTTCACCAGGCACTGCACAGCAGACTTCCTTTGGGTTGCATTGTGGTTTCATACAGTAAGAGTTAAAGCAATGTTTCCCTCTGCAAAACACAATCCTGCTTTTCCTCCTCCTGCAAGGAGTCCCCTGCAGCCAGAGGAACAAGTTGGGCTTGTAGGTTGCATATATATCAGCCTTTGAACTGAACTCTACCTTCAGTTACGGCTCCGTGAGTTAGAATAAGTCTTGCCCTTCACTGAAACTAGCTGGGAAGTTTCATCGCTGATGCAGAGGAAAGATGACAGTTCCAAGAGAAATTTCCCAGTACAACAGCAAAAGGCCAAGTGAAACAAGTTTTTAATATTGTAATCATTAAGTCACCCTTGCTTTCTGAAGACAAACCTATACAGAAAATAAATTCTTAGCATACTTCTATAATATGGTATTCATTTACCCGAACTGAGCTACAGCTTTAAGTAATACATTATATTTAGAAATCTAAGGAAGTATATAAAGCATTTATCAGATTTATTGACCTTGTAATTTTAAATTTAAAAAAACCACAAACAAACAGGACTTTTCTGCAAGAGAGAGGTACAGTTTTTCTTCCATTTGTGGGAAATAAAAAGTAACAAGGCTAAAAAGACAAACAAATGAGTCAGTTGTGAAAATTGTGATTTTGCTTGTTTTCCCTGAAGCAAGGGCTTTTAAGGCAGTTTCTGAAACAAATGTTAGCGAAAAATTATTTAACAGAGAGAGATACATTAGCAATAAGTTTGGCTGAGAAGAGCAGAGGAAACCTGTGAAGCGAGAAACAACAGTTCATGTAGAAACTTAGTTTTAATAAGATCAAGTTTTGCCCTGCTGTGTTTTGAAACTATCTGGAAGAGCCTGTTGCCTTCCACAAAGAACAAACACAGCTAAAATTACTAACGCAATTACTCTACTTAACAAACAACTTAATACCTGAAGACTTTCTAACTGGGTGTGGAGGTGTAATTTGCTCTTTTGGATATTTCTGCTTGGACGGGAGCCAGTGTAAACTCCCAAGGCAAGTCATCCTGATTTAAAAGCCATTTTCTGAAGCTCTCAGTTCCCATGAAAGCCTAATATCTACTTAATATTGGTGATTCAGATACAACTGAAGCAGTTCATACGGAGGTTTTCTCTAAGTCCGTAACAGCAGTCAGACATGCTTTTGAAAACAGAAATACATTTGCAGTACACTTTGTTACTTCTACATTAATAAAAGGAAATATTTACAAATTGAAAATATCTGTTTATGTTTATTAGATCATCAAGCACAAGCATCTGCATTAAAAAGATTTTTTTTATATGAAGGTTACATTATTCTTGCAGTATCTTTCCTCATAAGGTGTTATTTATAATTTTAACAGGAAAAAATCTCTGTGATGAATTCCAGCCACTTTCATATTGTCAGAAAAATATTGTGAATATTTTTTGTAGATTCAACAACGAGGTGTAAAGGTAAAGCTTTCTATTTGTGACTAAGATATCATGCACATTTCCGTTTACCATTTTTTAAAACAGCCTTGGACATCTTTTAACCTCTGAATGCTGGAAAAGCTTCATTGTGCAATTGTGTTGACTTTTTATTCCAATAAATTAGATTAACTTCCACTTATCAAAATATTATGAGCATGAACCCAAAACATACTAGCCACCACGAAGAAAACTAACTCAACCCCAGCCAAATCATGTACAGGGGCAGAGTTTCATCTGGCATGTGAAAGAGGCAAAACTTCAAATTAATTTAAAAATACAAGGATTTAAATCAATCATTGGAAAAGCCTTTAAGCAGCTAACTTGACAAACTTTCATATCACTCAGCTAGATCTGAATGGTCTGTAAAGTATTTATGGCTTATCTACTCATAGCCTTAGTGAAAGCTCAAGGTAGAGAGAAAACAGATTTCTGAAAGTATCGCTCTTTAGTGAGAGAGGAGTGGAAGGAGGAGTAGAGAGCTGGGCTTCCCCCCTTTGTGTGACAGTCACCAGACATGAGTGGACACAGAGGTAGGACACAGACAAGCTGCCCCGGCAGAAGGGTGCAGAGGAAGGATTCTGTTCTAGTGATTGACCCTACTGTGTGTGGGCACAGCCCAGTCTATACTCCCTGCTACACTCAGGGCTCTTCTACAAGTCTAAGCTTATTTCAGAAACAGAAGGAAGTCACAGGCCTCATTTCCACTCAGTTTAATTTTGCTCTTTGTTATATATATTTCTCCTTGAAATAATTATTTTTATGCTAGTAATTACTAAGAATGGCAGGTCAATAACAATCAGTTGAGGTAATGCCACTCAGCTACTCCAGTTTTCTTTGCTATAAACTCCAACATGTTGTCTTCATATCTCCATCTCCAAGCACGTCTGGAGGGCAGAGTGGCCGAGGTGAAAACAAAACCACAGGTATAATACTGACAGTCGTGAAACCACACAATGGATGAGCTAATTCTGCTTTGGCAGAATTTTACCTTCACTGGGGCCAGAGGTAATGCAGTGGATCTCTATCAGCTGCATTTTTGCCAGAGAGAACTGACAAAAAAAATTTTTGGAGTGAAATCCTGCATCACAAACTTCCCAGCACAAATAACAGCGCCAGTGTCATTTCACCTGTGCTAATATTGCAGAGCACATTCAATAGCAACTATCCCGACTTTACTGAGGTTATATACACATTTTTACAGAGCTGATGGTTTAAGTCCTCCTCACTTATCTGTTAATGCAGGGAATGTTTTCTGCAGGAACTAAAAATAATGAGGGTAAATTGCAATACTAAAATTAAGCAGAAAAAAACCCTTTTGAAGTATTGCCCTGTAGGACTAGCTTAGACTAGTTTGGTCAGGTTTGGGAAGTGTTAGAAGATGGAGAAGCTGAAAATGTGGTGAATCTTGCTTCTGACATGACAGAAAAGGCATTTTACCCATCTCATCACTGAGAGATGTAAGACTGAGCAAGACAGAGACAAACCCTCTGAAGGATTTTGATGTGGAAAAAACCATGACAAGCAGGTAAGCTAAGTATTATTCATACTATTTCAACATTTTTTAAGACGTTTTCTCCTAAGTGCTTTTTTTTTCTAATGAAATGGTATGTGCTTTATGGAGCTGGATGGCTGCTGGGTGCCTCTGAGGGAGCAGCACGCTGGGAGAGGTGCAGGGAATCCAGGCCACTCTCTTCAGCCGTCAGGTTCCTGGAGCAGAAACCCAAATACAGAACACTGTCTGAAGGTTTCTGCTCCAGGAACCTGACAACCAAAAGCCTGTGCTCCAGCAGGGAGAAGGTCCTGTCAGACTGGAAAATATGCTTTGCATACCAGAAAATGGCCAAGAAGAACTACGGGGTAGTTTGCAACATTTAGGTGTAGCCATTACTAAGGAATGATGTAAATTCTTCCAGGAGGAAGCATGAGGGAATGTGCCCACATATTGCTTTACCTTGACAGAGCAATGCCATCCTGCATGGGGTGGTTTGCCCTGCTTACCCAAATGTGAAAGCCTGGACTCACCCTCTCTGAAAAGCCTGTTTTTTCTGAGTAGATGGGGGTGAAGTAGAGCTTGTCTTTCTCTGGGGACAGAGTGAATTTCCCTCTGGCTATCCCAGAGACTTTGCAACAGCAATGTGTAACTCTTCTAGGCTTTTTCTGATATGAGTCTAGCCAAAGAAAAGTTTTATCCCATAATCTTTAAGCTTAATGGAACTTTTCTCCCATGTTTTCATGATGATCTCTTGTGTGTGTTACTAAAGGCAATTAAAAAAAATTTGCTTATGTAAAAATGGTTGATTCATGCCTCTGTATATATACAGACATGGGTTGGTGAAACCCTTATCCCTTATTTTTTTGTAACCAGTCAGTCTACACAGGCATAGGCAGTAACTACGAGGAATAAAGTGGAGGAAAAAAACCCAACAAAAATAAACAAAGCCCCTTGCAGACAAATAGAGACTCGCTAGAGTTTTCATTTCACATTATGAAGAGGGTTTTAAGGTGTACAGAGAAGACAAAACTTCTGTGTTATGGCTGCTTTTACTTTCCCTGTGTTATGTAGAATAACCTTTGCAAAACCAAGAACCAGGCAAAAATATTCCGAATGCATAATTTCTTGTATGCAATTCTTACATTAGTTAATGAAGACGAGCAGCTTGAAATGCTAAAAGACATCTAAGTGGAAAAAAATGTTCTTTTTAAGTTTTACAGCTCAAGAGAAAAATATGGGAAATACAACTGCTAGCACAGAGCATACTCCCAGTTATATGTGTTAAAAGGTCATATGTGGCACTACTGTTAAACTAACATTTATAATTTCATGGTCATATTCTAGGGTTTTGCATACTTTGAAGTTTGTGTATAGGTTTAGCCAGGATACTGCCACCTTCAGGAATTAAGTTTTGTGTAAATTTAAGGTAACTGCAGTTGTAAAATGAAATAATTCTGGTGGTAACCTTAGTTAGCTAATTTGCCAGGCATGTAAACCACTGAATCCCCTGATATATATCCCCACTGAATATAATGAAATATATCCCTATGTAATTCCCTGTCCATTTGATAGTCCATCTCTGAATTTATTCTTTGTTGTCTAAGGGTAAGAAGTTCTAGGGCAATCTAAGGCTGGTTTAATTAGTGTGCCAAGGGACTGGGTAAGGGTGTGCCATGTTAAGCAGATAGCAAAAAGCTATATGAATGTGTAAATTACAGTCAGTCAAAACCCCTTTTAAATAAGCCCCACTCTGTGAATGCATTCTACCAGTTGGATTAAAAGTGTTCAATGTTCAATTATGCTTTGGAGGCACACACTGTAGCAGAAAAATGGTGTGGAACTGAAATGTGCAAAATAAATATTTTCATCCCTGTGAACTATTAGAGATATTCAGATGAGTCCTGCACCACACTGGAATGAAAAGGGGAATTAATTTTTTTTTTTTAAAGGCCATTCACATCAGAATAGTAACTATGGTAGCCCCATAGTTAGTAGACTTTGATCGAATGTAAAATATGCTGATTTCATTCCTTGTTTTGACTTATTAAGAACAAAGGATTGTCCCAAAGTCTTTCCTATTTCAAGAAATAACCTAATCAGCTGGCTATTTTAAACTGTGCCTTGCTCGTGCACTGGTATTAGCTCTGTTTGATATACGAGTGAACCTTACAAAAACACTGTTCGCAGTACCAAAAGACCAATATTAATTTATGTAATTTTTGATGTCTGGGGTGTAGATGTCTACATCTGAGCTAGTCACACAAGGTAACCCAGGGTCACCTAGACACCATCTGTAGTCAGTGGAAGTAAATACAATCAATGCCACATAATGCAATATTAATCTGACCAAATGTAGGGATTGAGTTTAGGATGAGATATCCATCAACTATTGGCCAGATCTCTGTTGACTATTAAAAAGCCCAAGCTCATCTGTTTGTGTTGCTGTAGTAAAACATGATTTAGTCAGATGAGTCCCAGACAATTCCCCACATTACCTAAATTTCAGGGATTGGTTATGATACTTACCTCGGGTGCCTGGGAACAAGGATTAAATATTTCCTTAACCAATTTTCTCACATCCTCCTAACCAAACAGACCTGGTCCACATTGTAAAAACAATTAGATACTTTTTGGTCATCAAGCCTGATTCTATTTGATCTGATTAATAAGATCTTTATAGCATAAAGCTTCAGCTTGTGTTAGTAAGCAAGTATTGTCTCAGTTCTTTCCCTTTACCTTAAACTGTCTTTTAGCTGAAAAAAAAAGTGCATATATATATATATATAAAATTACTTATTTTTCCTATAAATCTTCTTACAAATTGGAACTTCTTTGTCCAAAACTTAGTGAATATCAGAAGAAAAGGCTTTCAGCTTATGAAAGGTATTTTTTCTTTTATCAAAAGTAGAAGTCATCCTTCCTTACTTTCAGTTTCTAGAAATTTAATTTAAAGCAGTATTACAGCATCCATATATGATAACTTTAAAGTTATTATAAAGGAAAAAAATGTAAATATCATTAAAACAATGATTATTGTTTTTTAACCAGTCCTTATAGTATGTTCTCCATTTTCGAGATAATATAGTAAAAAACCCCAACAACTCTGGAATATCCTTGCGTATCCTACAGATTTTATATGCCTCTAACATCTGATGATCACAGCTTTATAAATATATATAGTCACCTAAAATAAGACTTTGCTTTGAATTGCTTGAAATGCAGCGTAAAAGAACTGCACACTCCAAATGCACTAGTGACTTGGCTTGTTAGAGTATTGAAAGGCAGCATGCAGTTAAATTAATTATGGGACAGAGGGTTTCTGTCTTGTCCAAGACTATACCACAAATCCAAGAAAGTCCAATTTAACTTCATGCTCAAGTCAGAGGGGTTTTTTCTTGTGACTTCAGTAGGAATTTTCCTAGATCCAGAAAAGAAAGGGAGGATGCTATCAGGCATCAACTACTTTGTCTCGAGAGAACCGTGAGACAGATATAGGAGGGTATCAAGGAGCCTTGATGGGGTAAATAAATGAATGCAACATCACCTTCAAATATTTCCCCTTCTGAATCTGAAACAAATATAAATTACAGTGTAAGATTTCAAGTATTGCCTTTTCCTTTATCATTTGACTGCAACTTCTGTTGTGGCAGTACTGCACCTCAGGTGTAACAGCATGTTTTTTACTCTTTTTAATGACTGAATTTAAGAAAAATAGTGTGAATGAAGGTGGAAATGGCAGAGGAATCCAAACAGCTATAAAACCTTTGGAATAATAACCATTTTCTTTCTAGTATCTTCTAATAGGAAGAAACATTTTGTAGTTACTGTGCAAATTTTTTCTTTTTCCAAAACCAAGAGATAATTTTTGGCCTGGCTAAAAAAATTTTTAGCAAAGCACAAGGTAAGGAAAAGTGACTAGAAGCTGTTGCCATGTCAAGTGGGGCCAGTGGTGCCCTTGGAAAACTCCACCTCTCTGGCAGTTAGGGTGGGATGGTCCAGCAAGGTGAGGGTAGGGAAACAAAGCTGGGCAGGCACATTGCCCACGTTGAGGGGCTGAGAGATACTTATAAATATCATGGAAGAAAGTCTTTCTCTGTTTTGTCTCAGACCACTTTGCCTTCATATAGAGACACTCCCATGGATCCTCTCACAGTTTCACTTGTCCTGAAATTACCTTCCTCCTCTTCTACTCTCCTCTTCCTGCAGCAATTTTGAACAAGTTATGATTTCTCCTCTGGGTCTTTTCTTCTTTGGACTAAGCAACGCAAGTTCTGTCAAACTGTTATCAATAGCCAAGTTTTCCAGGCCTTTGATCAATCCCGTATCTCTTGTGTAAGGATCTTACAAACATCCCACATGAATAAAGCCTTATCAGAGATTAGGAAGTCAGAAAGTTTGGTTCTAGGTCTTACAAACAGTGCTTCTGTTTATATATTGGAGTTACCAGGATAATAATAATTTTGTTGTTCCTACAGGCTGTTTTTCTTCAGCAGTTGAAAGCCTTGGATCCAGTTTAGCTTGTGATCCTCAAAAACTTAAAACCTATTCTACATATTTGTTGCTTAGATAACCATTGTCCAACTCATATTTGTAAAAGTAAGTCGTTTAATGCAAAACCAGAATATTTTTTACATAACTTGCGTCAAATTATTACCTTTTCTGAAATTTAAAAACTACATGTATTGCTGAATAATACTGAAGGCAAACTTACTGTGGCAGCACTAAAAAGAATTTGTTTCCATAGATACAAGTTTTCTAGTAGTAAACTTGAGTGTGTATTTGGTGTTTGCATCTATTGATGTGGGTTGAATGTGGCAGTACCTGAGTATGTGGAAATCACGTTAGTAAATCGCTGCTAGCATTTGTACAGCAGCTTGCATGTTGCAGCTTGGGTTTCATAGCATTCCACTACGCAGGGATCAGAGCATTCCTTGCTCTTTTCAGTACCTGGTAGCCTTGTTTAGAAGTACAACACCTCTGAATACCTCTAAAAAAGAAAAAAAAGGAAGGAAAAGAAAGCGGAAAAAATGTTTTCAGTCTTTGTAGTTTTCTGAAGGTGGAATACATTTACTGTTTATACATAATATTGTTTTCATTTGGATTTTTGAAGAAAAAGGATAAATAAGGGTCAGCAAAACTGCCTGGAGGTAGATTTGGATCACTAAATCATTCCTCCTGGATTTAATTTAACTGCACAAAGGACAACCAAGTGTTTCAGATCTAAGTTGGATTTTGTATGATCTTTGGGGGAATGGTTATATGAAAGTGTTACACACAAGGAAAACATAAACAGTGAAAAGGACAAGTTGTCTTCTTCAGATTTCATGTGGTTTGATAGGGTGTAAATATGGTAAATAGCAAAGAAATATATCAACGAGCTCTGGAGAACTTCAGAGATTTTGCAGAAGCTTATGGCATGCAGTCTTTAAATAGAGAACAAGATACTGCCTGTGGCTTAGGTTTGACTGAATAACACAGTCCAAGAAAACACCCAAAAATAGTCTTGACAAGTTACTTTCTACTTAACTGGCATGCAATCCAGTGTGTTCCATCATGCATATTAATGTTTTTAAAGGATAGTGAGTAGGCTTGTTTCTCAGTTCACATCATTACTATCAGTGCTACCAAGACCTGTTTCAAAAAGATCAGCAGTATGATGCAGATGAAAAAAGGTGCAAACAATTAGGAAACAAGGCCCACTGTTCTTACAGTTGTTCACTGAATGTGCCATTAAGTAGTTACTCTCTACTCCATTACTCTCTCCGCTGTCTTTCCTTGTACAGTCATTTATAAAGTGAGAAGCAGCAATTATATATTTCATATTACAAGTGTCTATGACTGTAATTATTTTCTGCACACTTTCCACAGTAAAAAAATGACTACCTAAGCTACAGCTCTTTATTCTGGAGGTCATTTTGTGTCAATCAAAATATTTTGGAATACTGCAAAAGGAGTTAAATTTTTCTGGAGACAACTTCCTTTTTATCCTTACACGCATTTCTTGCCTGAAAAATTACTATGACTACTATGACCAATGACATACCACATGATCATGATTATAAAGTAAGTGTGAACAACAGTGGTCCTGGTTGGCTCAGAATTGCTCATTATGCATTATTCTGACTAATTATACTAAAAGTAAGGTCAAAAGTAGCCACTATTGTTCATATAAAATGTGTTATAAAATATTGCACATAATTAACTCTTTCCTAAGAGTAATTTCTTGCATGGGAATAAACCATCTTTGTTGGCCATAATTAAATGAAATATTAAATATATGATACAACACATTAAGAGTTTATGATCTTGTCAGATGATGTTCAAAGCTGCATCAGGGATGGTTCCAACGGGATGTCAGGAAGTATTTCTTTACTGAGAAGGTAATCAAACCCTGAAACAGGCTTTCTGGGGAGGTGGTTGATGTCCCAAACCTGACAGTGTGTTAGAAACATTGGGACAATGACCTTAACAATACACTTTATCTTCTGGTCAGCCCTGTAGTGGTCAGGCAGCTGGACCAGATGATCCATGTAGGTCCCCTCCAGCTGAACTATTCTATTCTATTCTATTCTATTCTATTCTATTCTATTCTATTCTAAACTTTGTCACCCCTTGAGAGGCTTCGTCTTTGATCATGTTTGTGCCACCTACCATTTTTGGCTTCAGTTTGTAGTGAATGTGCTGTAACATTTGGAGAACAAATCTTTTATTTAGCAATATGACTGGAAATAAGAGACAGCACCTCAAGCCTCAGAACTGTCCCAGGAGACTCAGCTGAGAAACAACTTCTTAAAGGCTAATAAAGAGTAATCAAACAACAGATAAGGACTGAAATACCATTGGACTGTAACCAGACAAACACTAAAATCAATTTTTGACAGGCATGTTTATCTTTTGAATACCTGGAAGGAAGTAATAACTAAACATAAAAGAAACTGTCATATTTCCTGCAGTAAATGCAAGCTTAATTGATTACTTTCAAGTTTATGTAAAAAAACTTTGACCAGCAATCTCTAATACAACAAAAAATTGTATTGAAATGATTCTATATACTAAAGAACAAACATATATTCTCAATAATTAATATTATCATTGACTATACCATGAAAAAATGTATGAAGCAGTGAGAACACTACACAAAGGACTGCAACTGTGAGCTTGTTTTTACATCCATTATCTACTTAGCAACAGAAAGAGAATAAAGCATTTCATCATGTTTTTATTGCCAGTTTAAATTGCCAGCTTTCAAGAAAGGCACAGAGAATTTGATGGGCTTCTGCGTCTGTTATATCGAGAAAAAATCCACACTTGTGAACTACATGCACGATCCCAAATATAATAAAAAAGTTACAGTATCATAATTTTTGCATTTGTAGAAACTCTGAATTTTTATTTGTTTTCTGAAGGGATATGATCAGTCTGCTATCTATAGTACCCATTCTTTCAAAAATAACTACATACCTTGCTTGTTATTTCTGTGAACTTTAACTTTTAGGGAAGCTGGAATCATACTGACAAGAGAAGCAGCTTTGTGTGTTTTGCTGAGGGCTCTCTGTTTTTTCCTAGCCCTCTCTCCAGAGTTTCTAGCCCTCCGCACATGCAATGTAAAACTTTATTCCTCCTACGACTAAGCAACACTAAGCAATTAGGTGACAGAGCAGCTAATGTACCTCAAGCCTTGCTCTGGCACCTCAGGTGGGCTAGGACAAATCTGGCTGTGGATCTGTGTGCTTTCCTAGTGAAAACTTGGAGATTGAGTTTACCCTGAGGAACAGAGTGGGAGGAGTGTTAGTATACAATCTACTTATGAGTCTTAAATAGCCCAATAAAATGGTATTAACAACAAAGACCTTTTGTTCGCCTGACTGCATAGAAATATTTCCGGAAGAAATCTTTCCTGTTCATGAAAAAAGTGCATGAAATACTTCTGGAACAAATCATTCTTGCTCACCAATCGAAGCAGATTCTTTTTTTTTTTTTTCAGGTGGGCATTATTTAACAATGCAGGAAATCTTATAATATTTCTGATTTTTATTCACGTGTATTGCCCGTATATCACCTGTATGTTGTTATATACAAAATACGTATGTAAAAGACACATTTTCAAACAAATATAAAAATATTTCTAATTTTAACTAACTCGGGTGACCAACATGCTGCATTTACTGTCTGAAGGTGATAACCAGCTAAGGAAATAAAACGTCACAAATATTTCAGTTGGCAAGCTTGAATAGCTTTTACCACCACAGAGGTGAAACGTGAGCCTCCTGTGAGTGTTCAGAAGCCTTCATCTGCAGACATCAGCAGAGCTTGACAATCAGCTCTGCCTGCTTCTTTATAGAGCTGATCACAGCATTACACCAAAGGGAATATGTAAAGAAGAGCCATGAAGTGTGGCCTAGCTAACCACAGTGAGGGAGGTACAGTCTGCCCTTTTAAAGCGAATCTTATTTCACACTCTTACAGAAAAACCAGCTGGGACAAAGTAACAGCTTAACTTGTTTAACTAGTTCTGTTTTATTTAGAGTAAAAGGTAAAGTTTACATTGAAGCCTGAAACCTTAATCTCTTTTCCCGTATTTTCCCATATTTCTCCCTATTGTGGTGTCTATTTTTTGGCCATTTCTATAATTACAAGCACCATCTGCTACAAAAAAAAAAAAAAAAGGTGCTGAGACATCTTAGAAGGATAGCACTAGGGATGCCTGCCCCACCTTTCTGATTGCGTTTGGGTCACAGAAGTGGATGTGAACCAGTTCCTCAGGCATGGCAGTTCACAGCCCAACGTGGTAATGTCAACCAAAGTGGATGTTGGCTAATGCACCCAACCGTGAATTACAGCAGCCAAATGTGGGCCCAGTCTTGCTGACTCTGTGAGAAATCTGAGGGGAGAAGAAATTCTTACACCTGCTATCTTGTTCTTTATAGATTATGGAGGTTTCTCATCTTTTCCCATTGGGATTTTTTTGCAGATGGACACCATCATTCTCAAACACATAACAAAGCAGGAATTGTGTTTTGTTCAGGATTCTCTCTGGAGCATGTGTCATACTAACACAGAATGTTGTAGTCTGGGATTAGGCAGAACAGGGCAAATGAGGGGGAAGGAAAAACAGAAAGAAAAAGTGATTCTTTAAGCATGCAAGTGAAAAGTTCATGCTGGAGTCACAGCTTTTGAAACCGTACTTGAGATATAGGGAAGCACAACACACACACAGCAGGACAGAGGACTATAAGAAGAGCTGTAAAGTGTGATTGGAAATAAGGCTAATGAGGAGACTGGGTACCACTCTACCGCTGAGCTACGTGCTGGAAAAATCACCTGGTCCTCCAGTTCTGTTGCCATCAACGCTGTTAGCAAAATTTTTAGAGTGCTTGTATATGAGTCCTGAACTAAAATGCCAAATTAAGTGAATTTTAGCCCCATAACAGCTTACCAAAACCATCTTGCGTCGGTCTTAAAAAGAAACCACATAGTGAACATTTTGCTTGGTATCTCAGCATGAGACACAGCATGCAGCCAAGCAAAACCACATTCCCCTGCTTTTCAAGGATCTTAAAAATTTTATTGCCCATTAAATATTTGTTTACTCAGCCTGTAGTTGAAACCACAGCACTGTAAACATTGCTAACCAATGCTATTTGAGGTTTTGACTAAAACCTCAATTAGATGTGAGATTTGTTGGACTTTCTCAGAGAATCAGCCGCGAGTCTGAGCACAAAAACAAACCTGGGTGATGAGAGAATGTAAATCCAGGGTCCCACCCAGGGTGTCCTCCTGGCTCAACTTTTACTTGACAAGTCCCAAACCTGAGAGTCCATTTGGTGGAGCCATCATTGCTGAGGAGAGGGTGCAAGAAGAAGGATTCACGGCTTTCTTGAAGTCTAAAAATAGGGAAAGTCTTCCATTCAGGGTGTCCCAGCATCAATGGGATCAGAAAATCAGGGGTTTTTGGTCATCAGAGTAGTGCCTTTTGTTTTGGGTTTTTTTTTTTTTTTTTTGGAGATAAAAATGGGCAGAACAATTAAATTAATTTAGAAACTATCTATTAAACAAAAGTGAAAGTTAATGTGTTAAAGCAGCATTATTATTCTTTTAATCCCTTTTTAGACATTTAACCTAAGCCTAGTATGGAACTCTCTATAGTTGACATCAGAGAATAAACCATGCTGTGTTTCTGCTAGAGCCACGTAAAAGTTTAGTTGAAGAGAAATACATGCATGTTCATGATTTTTACCTGAAAATAGGAATATATGCCACTCTGTTTTTTCTATAAGGAAAGACATTAGTGTATTTTCATCAGAGGCATTATAATACGGTCATTACAAAATACTCAGACAGCATTGCTAAAAGGCGGTTTCTTCCTGCCTGTAAAGCACTTACTTGATTAAAACTCCTGCAAAATATAGAAGGGAAGGGTTATTTATTATTCTGAATTAATCTAGCTGATAAATATTTTCTTTTAAAATAGATTAATTTCAATAAATTGTCAGAATATGTAACAAACATTACTCTTTTAATGTATCAATATTGAAAACAAGATGAAAATAAAGTGCCCTCATCTTGAATTTCTCTTTGAGTGTTCAAATTAGCCTGACTTCAACACTCCATAACATATGAAAGAACTACAATTCAGAGGTACTTTCCTGATGTTTTGTCCACTAGTCAGATGGTTACTTCTTAGCGGTATCAACCACATCAGTTCAGTAAATATTTATGTGAGGAGTGTGACTAAAACAAGTTCAACAGCCCAGCCATACAGACACATGTTGATTTTATTGAAGGACTACAGATAGCAAAGATTTAACACTCACAACAATGTGTTGAGTCTAGTTTATTAGCTGAATGCACAGTTATTATTTTTTTTAATCAGAAACAATTATAGCTACACAGGGCAGAAGAAGCAAAGTCTTTTATTCTTGACAGTTTTCAAAACACGGGCAGTTCCCATCTGTATTTGCAGAACCTAATGATATAAAAGATGTACAACATTAAGCATGAGGCTACAATCTGTGTTTGAATTTTTCTAAATTACAGTAACAAATTCATTCATTTGGGATATTACATTAGTATAAACAAGAGAAGAATGTAGCTAACAATCCTCAGAATGGCAAACAAATAACCAATTAATTCATTATTATTATAGTCTTTATTGCATGTGTAAGAGAGACAGAGAAGTTCAGGGATTTGCCCAAAGCCACAGGTAGAGCTGGAAGTGCATCAAGGATTAAAATGGAGGACAAACTGGTTATCATTGTGTTCACACTTCTTGTAGACTGTCCAATAAAGACCACATGCAGCTAGATCAGACACGAGACAATTTGACTCTTTCTGTTATTTAATAAAACTTGTATGAAAAAATGGGTATTATGTGTAAAAAAAACAAACTATGTTGTAAATGATTGATTTATTTTACAGCCTTTGACAACTGTGCCTACTAAATAGGTCAGGTAAAGATTCTGCTCTGTCAGCACACTGATTGTTGTACATATTGTTCTGATGCTATCAAGAGAGAATGTGTCATTGAGTCTCATCTTTTACATGAAAAAGGAAAAAATAACAAATCCTAAAAGTGATTAAGCCATACCAGAATGAACAATGAAAAAACATAATTGAATAGTGATCCTTAATATCCATTTTTACTATATAAATATATATATGATATACATGTATATAGATATACATGTATACATATACACACAAGTATATTTGTTGCAGTATGTATGCAAGAGTAAAGATTTTATCACCTGCAACATCAAGATAATGCATAAACTCTCTAACTTGGTTCTAGCTGTATAAAGACAGATCAAAGATTCAGCCCAGGTGTGGCTCTAGAGTTTCATTGCTCAAGGCTAATTATTCACAAAAAGTCCCCACCCTAGAGACCTGTCAGGCTAGTTTACCTTTTGGCTGGTAGACATTTTAGAGAAGACACTACCTAAGCTCAGCTATTTTGTATGACACACTACAGCATCTAAAACAATTTCACAGATTTTATGAGATATTTGACAAACTGCAGATTACACGTGAATGTAATTTTGTTACCTAGAAGCAGAGAGGAGTTTCCAAGACCTTGAGCTCATGCTGAGCTCTAATTAAAACCAATTTCAGTGAATAGGCAAAAGCACAATAATGTAGAGATGGCTCAATGTTTTAACTTCATTATGATGAAACGTACTAAAAATATTTATTTTGATCATGACCAAAATGTGTGAAACATTACACCACATACAATAAAATAACTCATTTAAGAGTGCACCAACTATCATCATTTTTTAAAAATCACTTTCAGAGATCTTTTTTTAAAGATGGCCTCTACCTTTATTTGCTTATGAGTCATTCATTAACTGTGATCAAGGCTGCTCTAGTCTGAAATAAGAAAAGACAAAAGATTTATTGCAATCATCTGTCCTTGTCATAGCTACACAGAGGATTAGCAAAGAAAAACAACAACATTTTTGTAGAGACAATAACTCTGTCCTGGGCACCAAGTTGAAGCTAAACAAGCAGAGACAATACTGTTTCTTGTTGCAGTGCTCTGTTCAGTCTTTTCTCCTGGATTTCCTTTTAATGATACAGCTGGAACATCGAGGAGACTCACTCAATTATTTGAGCAAGGACTCTATAGAGAACATAAAATTTATTTCCCAGTACTAGCAGCCCATTTGTTAAAATGGCTATCAACGTTGTATTTAAACAAATTTTTTCCTTTCAGGAGTTGAGATTGTGGGGACACTGGTCCTACCTATGTTTGCTCTCATTTGAAATAAGATTTTTTTTCTTCTCTGCTATATCTAGTATTTCTATATCTACCTGTTAGAAATGTCTTGACAGTACTGAAAAGTACCAGCATGTACCACATCTAGAGTTTTCAAGAGGTAGGTAAGCTAAGCAGTCAATTTGCATAAATATTTGAATTTGGCTATAAAAGCTGAGATTAAAACTCAGTAAAAATTCTCCTGGAGGACAATACAATTTCCAGGAACTGACTCAGGAATGACTAACAATTTCACTCAAGAGGACATCTGAAGAACATTTCATCTTCTATTAATATTGTAAACATCAACTAATCAATTAAATGCATTTGTAAGGAAGGCGTCATTATGCATGAGTTGGGACGCAGATACTTCAGTAGAGGAAAGATAAATATGTATGAGTGATTATGTGAGCTCTTACTAGGATCAGAAAGGTTGTGCTATTAATGTTGTGTCTTGTCCAATGTATTAAACCTGTCACGAAATATCGCATCCACTTATTAAGGGCTATCACTGCATGGAGAGAGGCTGACTGGGTCACTGGACAGGATGCTCTGGCATAACCACAGGCCACCAAAGACTGGCTTTCTCTTTAAGGTCATTAGCCAAGTATCCTCTTTCCCTCCATAAAAACAACATTTTAGTCAATTAACTTTATTGTGTGGTTATAACTCCCATGAATAGGTAAACAGAAACTGTTTCTGTGTTTTGTGGCTTTGCAGGATTCAGCCTTTCAGGAAGATGGAATATGTGTGGAAATGTAAATGCACTGAATACTTTTGATACCAATGAAAGATTTGTATGAATTTTTAGCAGAGAAAAAGTAAAGCTGTAGTAAATCAAATAAGATATTTTCAGATAATTCTGATTCCAGGTGTGATTCTCCCCTTTTTTCAGTTTGCACATGATCTTGGCTATTTGTATCAGATTAGAAGACCACAAAGTTACCTCTTTTTATATGAATCAATGAATTAATTACTTCCTCAGTTCCAATGTATGAGCTACATAATTGGAAAAATATTTTATTACTGTATTACTATATTTTGGATGGCACTTTCTGTCACTTTCTGAGCAGAATATGTCTTTAAGTTTTTTTTTTCAGTTCAACAATATGATGTAGAAGAATTCAAATGATAATAGTTTACTCTTCCTGCCATTTTGCATTTGTGTTTATGTGCGTGTTCTCCTCATGGTGTTACATCTGGGCTTTTGGCAAGAGTACAGTTTTCTTGAAGTGCTACAGAAAACAGCATGTTCAAAACAATTCTTCATGATGTCATCAGAACAACTTCTGTAAGTGAGATCAGCTTGGAAGAGGAAGTAGAAGTTACCTGGGATCTCAGGAAGGGGTCCATGAGACTGTCTTGATCCATTAGACCAGGGGTTCATCCTAAGAAATATGGCCTTGGCATGGATGGAGAAATAATGTTATTTGAAATAAATAAAAGCTTTAAATACTTTAAACTCTCAGTTGTGAGATCATTTCTATTTTGGGTCTTGTGTGTTATATGAGACTTGCAAATGCTTAAGACAGTTTTAATCAGAGCAATCATGAGACCTCCTAGCTTTCATGGAGGGTGTTAATATGGATTAATCCCCAATGGTTAAATGCAGTATCTTGTGAAGAAAGCATATGAATGATGGTCTGAAATTTGATCTATTAGCTATTCTATGTCAATTATTAGTACATTTTTGTTCAGTAAAATGATGACATGGAAAAAAAGTGCATGAGTAGTCTCTATCATTTGGTGTCATACCACTAGTGAAGCCTTTTTTGCTATTATCTAATAGCAAAATGCTGTTGTAATTTGTAGCAAATACTGTGTAAGGAAATTAAGAATAAGTTACCTGACCTTGAACTCAAATGCATGTGGACTATCATAGCCTGCATGCCCAGTAACTCCACTCATATGGGTGGGGATTAAGTAAGCACTAAATAAGTAGTGTTTGTAATAGCTTATACTTTATTTAGTGTAAATAGCTCTAAATAAGCAGCATATAAAGCAGTGTAACAAGATGGCACAATTTGCAAATAATGTTGTCCATAGCACATGTATCACTTCTTCCTGTGGAAAAAAGGGAAAGGAGGGAGAGGAAGAGGGAACAGAGAGCTCCCTCAGGGCCATGGTGCCTCCTGAGGGTATCCAAAGGTGAGCTAGAGCTCACTGGACATGTCTGGCTCACAGATCTGACCTGTTTGTCATGCTAGAGTGGAAATAGGACCAAGGAGTTAATGTTGTGCATAAACCTGTGAACATGTTCATATGTGCATACATGGAATTAGAAAAAAAATTGGAATGTGAGGAATTTTGTAAACTAAATGTGACTGGAGGTTTCCAGTTTTCTTTAGAAGCTGCGTATTTTGTAGGAGAGAGGAGGGAGCAGAACCACTGCAGAAAGAGAAACTCTGTTATATGAATAGGCTGTCAGTGTTTTCAGGAATTTGCAAGTATTTAAGCAGTTAAAGGTGCTAAATAAGAACCAGAACTTTAATTTTTCCTGAGCTTTTGCCCATGACACACCTTATTTTAACTGATTATTATACAAATCATGAACTATGAAGATCATTGCTTCCCTGGCCAAATGACAAAGGAATTCTTATTTCCAGTATATGCCCTGTTGAATGCCGAAGGCATTGTGCATGCTAAGGCTAATGCTTTGCTGTATAATAGACACCTACTGATTAGTAGTTCTCAAGCTTAATTTGGTTATGGTATGATAAATTAGGGAGTGTCTTTCTAAGTAAAACTGACATAATGCTTTTTTTCCACTGGAACTAAAATAAATCTGTGCTTCCAATACACCACCTCCAGAAAAGTTAATTAGATTAAATTTAAAGCATCTTTTACATTTTTTGTATTTGACAATTAAAAAAAAATATGCCATTCTTCTCACATTTGAGTGTTGTGCCTGTCTAATCATTTTCCAAAGTTGCATTAGGCAACATGAGTACTGGGCTCACGTGCGGCTCCTCTGTCTTTATTTCTCCCCAGGGGAAATGCCTGTGTTTTTTCTTTACATTCTACTAATGTTGTGATTCTTAAGAAGCCAAAGAAGACTTCTTGTACTGATTTGGCTTTTGCATTGGATACACACATTTCTCTGTTTTGAAGCATACCAGAGGGAGCAAACTAAATGCATTTACGTGGAGGAGGTTTCTGAGAAGACTGATGCTGGGGTATCACTGTAAAGGTAAAAAAAGGTAATCATGTTGATGGTGTCTCACTGGCAACTGAGAATGAGAGAGATCCTAATGTCTGCTACTGGAGTGAGGGTGTGCTCTGTGTTTTGGGAAAAGTTTTTAGCTGAGAGAGAGGGAAGTGCTTTTGTATCCCTTGGACCTAAGTGACTGCGCAAAGTGACCGCCCAAAGTGACCGCCCAGCAATCAGCTAAGGCAGCAAAGCACATATAGGTGGCTGTCATTTTGTCTGGATAAGTGGCTCTTTCTCATGCTTGATAAAGATTGATGAGGTTCTGAACCCTTGCCAAAAATATGCCAGTGTGATTCAAATCAAATTTGTCTTTGGAAAGATGATCTATACTGCTTGAAAACCATTGAGATTGAGGCTGTGAGAAGGAGCAAGAATTTGGGAACTGGATCAAGCTTAATCTGGTGGGCTTGGGCAGTCCCACACCTGTACATATGCAGCAGGCAGATGTATCTGCGCCAAGCAGGCGATCACAGTAAAGCCCTGAGGTCTGCTCAGATGTGCTGATGCTGAGGAGCTAGGACCACGCACAGCAATTTGGTATAAAGTGGTTTAAGGTTAGTGGTTTTCCACCTGTTTACCTGCTCTAAACAAGCTCTGAATATGTTTGCTAAAGCATACAGATAAGGAGTCAAATTGCTAGCAAAAATATGCAAAATGCATGCCAGAGCAAATATATGAAACATTCAAAAAATATTTGTGCAGGCAAATAAGGGGCTTTGCAGAGCAGTAGGAGGGAGAAACTTTACACCATCCTCTGATGTTTGCGCTGCGCTGTTCACGTGGGAGTAGTTACCAAAGATCAAAGGTCACATTTCAACAGAGGAAAAGAATAATGTATTCATACTAATTCACATAATTATTTCCAATTAGCTAGAAGATAAACATAACTGTCATTTATACATTTTATAGATTCTGTTTTTGTATTTGTAGGTCATACGATGAAACCCCACAGACATTACAGACTCCACCTTAAATTTAATATCCCATGAGGACAATAAGACCGATATGATGAGAAGAAGGTGACTCCTTGGTGTTTGCACCATTAACTGACCTAATAATATAAGGATATCAAAATAAAATTGAGTCAGTACTTTAATCAGTGATGTTCCTGTAATGGAATACCCATGGAATGACCATATAATCATACCATATAACCAGCATGTATGTCTATCCATATTTCAGCTTGGCTTTCCTAGAAGACAGATATTTTATTAGGGAAGATATGAAACGATTATTTGAATTTTATTAATAACTATTTTCAGGTTACCTAGTCAAACAACACTCAGAGTCACCTACAATACATTGCCCACAAACTAATTTTATGCAAATTACTTTAATTTATTAAAAAAGCATCCCTTACTATTGCATCTATAATTCTATCTAGCTTCCTATAAGATTGGACATAATAGGTGGATGTCATGAAGGAAGAATCATCCATCCTCTCCAAGTTCACAGCAAATACCAACTGTCATTCTTTCTAGATAAAAGTTTTAATGTGAAAGTACTGTTACAAATGCAATCCAGATTTACCCATTAGGCAGTAACCACAAATTCTGCTGCTGACTTTTGAAAATTGTCCCAGGGCTGAAGAACACAGGACGTGCATAATAGAATAAAGTCTAAGTAGCTGACAGGCAGAAGCACAGATGTGATAGTACCTCCCAGATGCTCACAGTCCCATTTGAGGTACAGCTGGTACTGGTGTGCTTCTGACCTGAAAGGTGACCCAGAAGTCCCTGCTTACTTGCTTCCACCCAAATCGTTGAGATGATGTAAGTCCATCCCTTTGTCCTTCACCTTGGGGCCAAAAGTCAATGGAAGCCATTAAAGAATTGCAGTGATTCAAATATTTATTTGGGGTTGAAGAAGAATTCAGGAAAGGCTGCAATGAACAGGAAGGGCAGGGAAAATTTATTGTTTAAAAAACCCAGAAATTTTGTGTAAAAACAAACAAGATTTTCAGCTTTATAGCACCTTGAAACAAAAGCTCTCCTAGCTGGATAATCTGAGTTGGATGTGCAAAGACTGTAGTCCCTCAGGGGGCAGCTGCACCATGTGGAGCCTTGTCTGTGAGACACAGTCTCTTCAGGGGTGTACCTGCTCTGGCATAGCCTTATCCACAGCCACCATCCCTTTGAGGTGCACCTGTTCCAGCAGGGCCTTCTCCAGGGGCCAATGCCTTCAGAAATAGACCTGCTCCAGCATGGCCTTACCCACAGCCACAATCCTTTCAGAAGTAAACCTGCTCCAACCTGGCCTCACCCTTGGATGCAGTCCCTCCAGGGGTGTTCCTGCTCTGTCGTGGGCTTACCCATGGCCACACGCTTTGAGGTGCTCCAGCACGACCTCATGCACAGCCACTTGTGCTACAAGCTGCACCTGCTTCAGCATGGATCATCCACAACCACAGATGCTTCCAAGCGTACCTTCTCCTGCATGGACTTCTGCTTGGGCCACAGCCCCTTCAGAGGTACCCCTGCTGCAACACAGACGCAACCGCAGATGCAGAGTGTCTCATCCACAGGGGATGGTCTCTTTGACTCAAGTTCACACTGGAGTTCCAGCCTGTCCAGGACAGCAGCACAGAACCAGCAGCAATGCCCTGGCAACCTGCCAGCCCAGGCCCATCACCACTGCTATTATCAAAATATTCCCAGGAACAACACTACAGCAAGGAGCGAAAGCAAGAACTGCCCGCTGATGGACATTGAGATCTAATACACATCTGGGCAAGCAAGGCCCATGGCAAGCACAGGAGCCTGCCAATTGATAGCTAAACAGCAATAAACTAAGATATAAAACCAATGTAGCATATTTCAATGTCTGAATGTCCCCTCCTTCCTTCTTGCCCCAGCTTTCTAACAAAAAAAACTGCACATTTTTTTCCAAAAAACTAAAATCTTGCTTCTTAGCATTCTCGTTATTACACCGTGATAAACCTCTGAATGTCCCCTCCTTCCTTCTTGCCCCAGCTTTCTAACAAAAACCTGCACATTTTTTTCCAAAAAAATAAAGCTTGCTTCTTAGCATTCTCATTATCACACAGTGATAAACCCCTAATCTTTCACCAGAAATAATTACTGATACTATTTGTTCAAAGTATTCCGTACCTATATTATGAGATAATGAATCATTCCTGATAGAATTCAATACAGCTTCGTATTTGAATGTTCCATGAAGTGTTCAGCACAAGGACACTGTATTTTTAAAAAATTATAAAACCCAACATATTTAGGAGCAAATCCAGCTGATGCTATGCAGTGGTTGATATTTGAGCCAACATGTTCACAGGCATATAATAGCACCATGAAGAAACACTAGGTAAGGTTTTGAAACAGCATAACTGCTTTCCAGCTAATTAGTCTAAACGCAACATGCCACCAACTGCAGTTAACAGTACTAGCTCAGTAATACACCAGGGATTTCTGCTCTGTTACACAGTACAGACTCCCCTGCAATATTGTGCATCTTACATTTTTCAGGTGCTTTTCCATGTCTCCTGGTTGTACATCAATTTTCATGTATCTGCAGATTCACACTGAATAATTGTAAAAAACAAATGCTGTATAAAGCATCTGGAATATGTGCAAAACAAATTGGTTAATTCTAGGTGTTTCTTAATCTATGGGACATTCCTTGCAGACATTATGCTCTGGGGCTGGGATCATAGACCCAGAGAATTAAAATTTTGTACCAGTTCCGTCCTCCTTCTTTGAAAGATGGGCTGGTAGGTGGAATAAATAAAAGAAAACAAATTCCCTGTTATCATTCATGGCTCAAGTGTGGGTAGGCTCCGCCTGCTTTCTCATGACTTGAGGTGGGACCCTGAATGTCAAACTTTTCTTTCCTATTTGGCTCCCTGACCAGAGGTGGCTTCAAGGCTCAGCAAGGACTCAAGCTCTGGTAGACAGTTTTCCTGTCCTTGCAAACTGTGGCAAACACACACTTTTTGACCATACATGAGAGCAGTGAAGGATCGAGGTGCTCTGGCTCGCTGCTGAAGGACTCTGGTGGCTTCCTATGAACTGTTTTACCCCATCGTCAGACAAATCAAGACCCGGTGTGCAACTGGGCCCAAGGGGGAAGCTGGCCCAGCAGAAATTATTTTGTTACTTTTTCTTTAAGCAGGGCTTTTGGGCACAGAGCAGCTGCTCAGCAACACCACTTTGCTGTAAGGCTTTTGGTGGAGCAAACTTGGCAATGGAACTACAATAAAACCAGAGAAGGGACATCCCTGAGACAGCAAACCCAAGAAGAGGAATAGTGTTTCCTGAATTGGCATCACTGCACATAAGGGATGGAGAAGTAAGCTACAAAAGGGATGCTGACTATAAAACCACACCACTATATCCTTGGTGCTGTTTTTTAAAAGGCTTTTCTCAGTAACCCAGCTCATGTGCCAGCTCTCTGACAAACTGTACAGTGGGCTTGTCCATGTGGAAGTCTCCAAGAAATAACATATAACGATTACTTGCAATATAAAGCACTGGTAAATAATTTGGCTTGACTTAACCTTGATACAATATTTTTAAAAAGAAAAATCATCTGAGGGTCAAAGGCTGAATCAGGACCCAGCTGATCTGCATCTTTTCCTGGGCCTTTTCAGCACAGTCCACAGCCTTGGGCTAGTCACTTCATGGCTCCATACCTTCATTTTCCTCTCTATAGAATGGACTATAGACATTCCTGCCCTGTGAGGTGTTTCAAGGAAGTTTCAGAAGAAGGATGCTATTTATGAGCAAACAGCCACCAACCAGTAAATAACCTCATATTGAGTTTGATGGCTGCCCACCAATCAGTATCACAATTATCAGTGTGACTGTGTGCAGAACATCCAGTAATATCTGTCTTTAGGACTGCTTTCACTCCCCTTTCATGAACAATGCATTAGCCTGGCATTTTCAACCATTCTTTCTTTGTTCTAAACGTCTGCCCTCTCTATTTTGTCTGCTTGGGCATAAAAATTAAATAAACAAACCAACCTGATCTAGTGATGATTCATTTGGGGTCCAGGACCATACAAGTGAGAAAACATGCAGTATTTCTTCATGTTTATCACCACTGGGGACTCTACCTCTTTTCCAGTGAAACCTGCTGTGTTATGCATGCACCTCACCTTGCCTGCACATGGCTTTGTTTGCTTATACTGTTCTATGCCTATCTGCCCCTCCTGTGTACACATTTATTATATAAATAACTCTGACTTAGTGACTTTTCTGTGATCTACCCATGACACTTAACAGTAAGCTGCTCAAGTTCAAAAGTAATGCACTGATATTAGACACAACGATAAAACTCTCCCAAAACAAGAAAACAAAAACATATAGCGAATGCTTGACCTTGGTGTGGTGGAAAATCATGTGTGTTCCCATGGTTGTGCAGATGCTCCAATGGCAGTGGTGGTGCAAGCATGACCCTGTGATCACCCAAGTTGAACAGATAGGCTTCAGAGCAAGGGATGTGGCACTGGTCTTCCAGTGTCCCTATGAAAACATGAGGAAACTCAAATAAGCCATGGAAAGAACAGAAATAACCAGGTCACCACATAAGGATTTATGACATTGACCATGAAAATGCATTGACTCTTTGGAGTGTTTATGTGCACTCTTAACAGGAGCTAGAACATGCTTCAAAGACTTGTACAACTCATGGCGAAGGAATGACATTAATTTGTATTGATCCATTTTAAGATAATATTAGGAGGCATATTGTTATCCCATAAATACATTCATAGGTGTATGTGGTTTTGACTATCGAGCAGATTGGCCCAAGGGGAACTAATTGCAAATTGGACTATTATCTGCGAGTCAGTGATATAATGTCTTTAACATATTCACCTCAACTATTCATTTTAATTTAATGTATTGTAATATTTTATTTTATGTTAATAAATTGAGTTCTCTCTTCAGATTTTTTAAAGACCATTGTTTTATTCTATCATACTGTAAAAGAAATTATCATCTATGTAAGAAACAAACTCATTTTCTATTAAAATAATTTTTATTATGCTTATGCCTTGATATTATTATCAAGGTCCTGTTTGTCCTTTCCACTTTTTTTTTATTGCAGTATGAGCTTTTTCAAGGGCATCATCCTGTGTTTTCAATTTTAAAAAAATCAATAGTATTCTGGAAACCAGAACATGTTATATCTTAAGAGTTATATTTACTTAAGGCACAAAAAAGAGGCAGTTATGTAGGACATATATTTTAACATCAGATTTTTAAAACATATAAAAGCTCACTTTCCTTGCATTATATGCAGAATATTCTAAGTAAAAAATATACAATATATTCTATATGATAAAATGTAAACCATTTGGCAGTAAGCACAGTGTCTCAATTTTGTACTCTTGAGTTATGTGAGAAATTAAAAACAAAGATTATTTCTGGCAGTGTGCTCCTTGCTTTACAAACTCGAGACTTTGGTTACTTTCCAACTTACCTCCCTCTAGACCTCTTTCTGTTAAGGACAATTTTATTCAATGCTGGACTGGTAATGTTCAAAAGCCCTTTGATCTCAGTATTATTCTCTCCATCTGGCAATGAGCTTGAAAAACACCAAAATCATTCAACTGCTCTGTCTTTTGTCATCTCAGTGGCATGCTTGAGGCAGCGTTTCTTGTCTCATATATCAATGAACATTTCTATCTGCTCCATCTTCTCTACCAAGTCATGGTGAACATTATCAGAATCTTGGCCTCCTGTCTAACACTGCTAAAGGAACTCTCAAGGAAAAACATCCTACCACACAGTGAAAGCACTTTCCTGTAATAATGAGTTAGAGTTTCTTCTGCAGTTGTTCTTGATGCTTTGAGAGGCCACCTAAGACAGAGACTAGACAAGAATAAGGAAATAAAGGTAGGTATTTATTTGAAGGGCTTTCAAAGGTACCCCCTGGGGAGCCAGAGGCTTTTGCCAAGATGGACCCAAAGATGGATGAGAGGTCACAAGTTCTTCACACTTTTAAAAGTTTTGTTCATTTGCATATCAGGGTTAATTCTGCAATTAAAGCTTCAGTTAATGATGTAATTTCCCCAAGCTTGCCCCCATTTCAGAAGCTTTTGGTTTATACTTTTTGGGCCTAGGAAGGTCTGAGTGTCCTTGGAGAGCAGGCCTGGAGAGAATTTGTAATGTCTAACCAGCAGGAGAGAGCAGCAGTTAACAGGCTACTAAAAAACTTCAGTTACACACTAGCCAGTATAGGATTTGAAAAATATGAAAGTTAAAACCTAAGGCATCATTCTAACTATTCCTTTACAAGCCTTTTGCTCATTGCTGATACCCGCCATAAATGTCACATGACCTTCTAACTGGTTCTTAATTGCTATCTAGTATTTCCCTATAGAGACTGAATTTTTTAATGTTTCTTATATACCTGTGACAAATACACTTTGGTGGAGTCTTTATGTCTCTCTCTTACCCACAGGAAAGCTACAAAAGGATCCCGGAGTTCAGGAGTTAAAGCTTAATGGCTCCTGGGAAAAAGTGAATAGGAAAAAGAGACAGGCAATTGCTCTCCTTTTGAGCTACCATCAGGTCAGCTGAAACAAGAATGTGAAATGTTCCAAACAAAAGCAGGGATCGGTCACTTGAGCCATACCAACTGCTGGAAAATCTGATGCCCTTTCCCTGGCACCCACACAGCATGGTGATGAATTGGCAGCCTACTGACCTAGACAGTTTCCTGCTTTGCCTAAGCCTACAGCCATCCCCGGATCCACATTCCCATTTTGGCAAACTAACATGGGAGGCACAGGTATGACAAAAGCCCGGTGGCGTTACGGGTAGTCCTCACATCAGACTTGTAGGTGCCAATGGGTCTTTACTGGTGGTAATGTAATGATGCAGGAATGCTGCTACTGCCAGTGATGACAGCAAGTGACAGGCTTTGGAGATGTTGCTTATATGCCTACAGTATCAATTATTTCCTACACCCTTTTCTGTAGCTGTAAGTAACTTGTCAGTGTACTAAGGATGCAACTTTATCTCAAAGTATTAATGCTGAGCATACTGATTTCAGATTCCCCTGAATGAAAATTGACCTTAAAAATATATTAAATAGTACTAAATATCTGTAGGTGCCTGAAATTTATTAATAAATAGTGGATCATGAAACAGAGAAGACAGAAAATAAATTCTTGTTAAGGAATCATGTATGTCATATGATCAGAAAAAAAGAAGTTTTATTGATACCTCTGATCAATTCTGAAACACAGACTTGCTCTATGTATCTATCTATTAATAAAAACCATTAGCTCCTCCCTCTCATTCTAATAACCACCCAATGTGAGCTTAGAAGCACCAATGAATTTCAGTACTCTGTTGTATCCTGGAGGGTCAAAGCAATTATTGTGAGAACACACCTAAAACATAGGAAATTTACCCTTAGCAATCCATTGTTTTCTTTCCCAGACATCTTCACTACCTTCCCTTCTACACCCACTTCTGTTTTCTGTGAGGAACAAAGCTGAGGAGAGGAGATGAGACTGCTTTCTACATAAGATAGAGACAGAGAAAGGCAGCTCATGTCTCTTGGCCCAAGTGAAACCTGCCCTTCAGGACCAATTCCAAGTTTCAAAGTAGACAAATCCACCTTTCTCACGGCATTCATTATGCTGTGCACTGGAGGACAAAAGGTTAAAGAGGCATGTATTTCCATACATCCTGTTTATGCGAATTGCTAAGGTCAGGCCTGAATTCTGAAGATATGAGGAGAGACACTGGAAGAATCTTCTCTCCAAGGGAAGATCCCTAGGGTTTAGAAAATAATTTCAGAAGTCCTGTACAGTGTCTCACTTGACACATGGGCTGTAATTAGAGCGGGCTTTTCCTCTAGGGACAGGTCTACATGCCCATAAAGACATGATGGAACAGAGAACAGAGGAAGGTTCAGAGATTTCAAATCTCTTAGAGGGACTGGGTCATGCTGAGCTGTGCAATACCTAGCAAAATGAAAATAGGAGAACATTTTCATTGTTGTCATTGTCCTTCCCTTTCTCTACTTCTGTTCACCATCTTCCATGAGGCGCAATACACTAATTGAACAGCAGAAGGATCGTAGCTGTGCTATTGTTTTCTTTTCCTCAAATTATTTAGCCGCATCAAGGTTTAGATTACACTGTAAGTATTCCTGCTGAGGTCTGTGTTTAGCCAGCAGTTTGTAAAGCAGCAGCAGCAGCACAAGAGCCTTGATAGCCACAGGGTGCTGAAAATCTCTTTGTAAAAATAAATGATCATGTATAGGTCAATATTTTTAAAGCATTCAGTCTACAGTATTTAAAATCTTAACCACACCCACCATTGTCACTGGGGTTTGAGGAAAGTTAGGCTGGATATGAGAAGGCAACTAAGTGGCACAAGGTCTCTGAGAAACCCTGAGTCAGCTCTGTGCATTCCTACTTGAGGTCTCTTATAAGACATTTCTTGGTACACAAAACACAGATTTGGAGGATGAGTGGGTAGTCTCCATTTACAAGTAAACATTAAATATGCTACATTGTGTTCTTTGGAATGGGATTCAAGGCTGAGCCTCCTAATTTCCATCCTAGTGGAAAAACCATCAGGCACCTGAAACATTCTCACTACAGACAGTTAATACCTAATTACCTTGGGCACTCCCACGAGTAGCGCAGAAAAGAGGCAGAAAATGAATTTAAATACTAGAGTAATGCCTCATAGAGTAAGTACTATAGCCTGAGTAGTACAGACTGCTGATTATACCCTGCCTTCCTACATTTAATGAGAAAGAATTGATTGAAGCACCTAACCTGAGCAAATAGATGGCTTCTTAATCCTCTTTACAGCTATGGATTAACTGCTAAGTTTTCTTCCTGAATACTTCTGAGTTGTCAGTTTAGGCTGCTCCCTGTCCCTTTAGGATCCTCACACAAGATCTTAAGCTTTGCCTCTACATGCTGCAGGAAGATTCAGCATTGAATTTAAGGACTGTGTGTACTGTTGCTGGGGAAATGGCATGAAATGTATATTAAAAACTTTTGCACAACTTGTGTTACGTGAATATACTTCTGGTGGTTAGGAACTGTCCCTAACTCTGATGAAGTCAGCAGTTGAACCCGCACTGAAGGCAGAGCTGCAGAGTCAATCTCAGCATCGTGCTGGCCAGAGATCTCCACTGATGGAGCATGTCCTGAGATGTGATGTATTTTCATGGAGATTATGAACAGAAGAGTGAAACAAAAGGCTCAGGGATCATGGAGTCTTGAGGATTTAGCCAACACAGATCACAAAGTAAGGAAAGAGAAAATGAACTTCACTCATCAAGTGCTCCTCTCTAATGAGAGGGCTAGTTGAGCCTCATTTGACTAAAAGCTTTATTACAGATTGTGCACATATCAGCCACAAGTCAGTCATATAAATTGCTGTGATTGCTGACTACAGAAATCTTTCCTGTTACCTAAAACGATCCTTTCTTGAGGAAGTACTAGAGTGAGACAGGTGCTCATCCATCACTATAGTGTAATAATAAGAGGAAAACAATAAAGGTAAATATTTAATGGAGTAACATTTTAATGTATAATATAATACAATATGATTTAGAATTATATACAATATAATTAAAAAGCATCATTAACTCTTGATAAAATGAATCAGTTTCTCACACATCAGCTTCATGGAGTAGAACAGTTCAAAGGTCTGATCAGCTCTGGTTTACTTTCAGGAGACATCAGGGTGTATTCACCTCAGGTGTGATGCAAAACAGGAATCTGTAATTGTGGGGGCTACACTGTAGGCTACAGACCTTCAAAGCTTTTTTATCACCTCACCTCAGCTCATCTTGAATATTTTTCTCTCAGGGTGCTGACATCACTTATATTCATGCTCTTGGATGATCATAGCTGGTCTGCATGAAACATAACTCCGGCATTGGGTCCTGTGTGAAACATAATGTTATTGTTGCTGTGCTGCTGTGCTACTGTGCTACAGATTTAATTGTAAATATCCACATGGCCCTCACCCTGTACACAGATGGCTGACTTCAAGGGGTGCTATCTAGTCATTCACTAGATAAAACTGGACTGTGGTTAGCCCTTTCCTGGGGCAAATTGCAGCTAATTGATTGCAAAGAAAAGATGAACAATTCCGACGCAGTACCCTCCCATACATTCATTGTCTCTTGTTCATTCCTTGACAAGGAAGTTACAGTTTTGAAGGATTAATCTACAGCCTGTCCAGACCTGTCAAATCATGTGCGCTGAGTAAAGGCTTGCTCACCCTTCTGGCCCCCTCTGCCAGTCCCCTCCTGGTGACATCTCAGGTTTTGTAGCACGTAGAGGCGGCTTCTCCCTTTGTTGACCCCCTGTGTCATATGCAGCTGGCCAGTGTTACCAGCTCTTTCCTGGGAACAACGCTCTGCGTAGGTCCTGTCTTATCACAGGCTTTTCCAGCATGATTCTCATGTCTTGCAAAATCTGATTGCAACACATTCAACAGCTCCTCTTACTGCAGTGTTATTGATGTTCCTCTAAACAGATGCAACTTGTATGTGAGTTGGGAAGTAAACATAATCCTGGCTCCATTTTCTCAAACGTCTGTCTATCTTTGAATGGAAAAGACAGACAAGCCTGAGAGGAGTGTAATGTTAGTCAGTGTGTGCACTGCAGCAGCAGTCCAATGCTATCCCCATTCTCAAAGATCATGGGAAAAGTTTGGTACTTTTTGTGCTGATTCAGTGCAGAGCATTTTCGATTGTTTCCTCTCAAAGTAATGCCGTACTCAGTGCATGTCATTCATTTACTAATTCAGTCCTAGCTTATATTTTTCAGCAATTCTTTTCCTTGCTAATCTTTCACATATGCATGGGTGGAGTACTCATGGTAACTCAAACCTGTCCAGCAAGAAAGAAGTCACTGCATAAAAGACATATAAATCTCCATTACACATTTAAAATCGTAAGTGATGATGTATTCTGGAGTTTCAGAGTCATTTCAAGAGTTTTTCAATACCGTATTATTAAACTTTTATTTAGAGAAAACCTGTTAGATTATGTTGGATTTTTTTTAAGAAATGTGTTAATTTGGTAACATTTTATTAGGCACAGGATATGGTCTTTTATACTAAGATTATTGTGTCTGGTTAATTCACAGTTCCAAACAAAAAGAATTCAAGTTCTTGTTCTATTGTTTAATTAATTTATTTCTTGTTGAATTCAAAGATTAGGAGAAACATTTTTGCTGTTACAGCAATGTAATAAGCACCAAATTCTCCAAATTATTCACATGCTGGGAAATGTCAACCTCAAGCATCTTTACATTTTGTTACTCAAATTTTCAGTCATAATGTTGAACTGACAACATTTTTTCTCATTGCTTTCATTTTTCAAGTTATGCATAGAAATCAATGAATGTTCATTAAAATACATATCCACTTTGGACTCCTTGCATGATTTTTTAGCTTGTTATGGAAATAAAAGTAATGCATAATTAAGAGCAGATAGTAAAAAAAATGAAACCTTACCAGAGCTTTACATTTGCAAAATGATCCAGTAAGAAAGCCAACAAACACAAGAATGCCTAAAGTAAAGAACACCCTTGTAAAATAGAAGTAGCAATTGATTTTAGTCAAGAGAAACATGCCTATTTTTTGAAACTTCTCTATGCTGACAAGTCATGAAATATTTTGATCAGAAATGAATTGAGTAAATTGATATATGTACCATGCTGAGTATAATCTGATTAAATATTTAATTTAAAAAGAATATTGTAACATATAGGATAAACCTCTGTTTCTTAGATATATTTTAAAAACCTGTGAAAGTTAATTATACTTCTAGCACAAAAAAAGGTAAAATATGCCACTAAGTTATAATTCTAATAGAACTATAACAGGTCAATAAAAAATGGAGTCAAATTCTTCCATTGCTTACAGAAAGAGCTGATTCTGTCAACATTCATGAATGGCCTTTCAGATGTCTGGGAGGAAATTCCACTAAATACTTTTTTGAGTAATTGTACCAGAATATGGGAAAGGGACAAGTCTGGTGCTCTTTTTCAGGGTGTGCTGTTTTGCTTTGCTCTTTTATACCACAGGAAAAGTGGTTCCAGCTAGGCTATCAACAGAGCTTGGACACCTTTAGGAGGACATCTCACTCACATTGCTCCTTAGCACATTGGACTGCCCTAGTCTGTTAACATCTATGACTCACTTGTGTCTATGACCCTGTTTAACATATTTTATAATAAATTCTTTAGTGAGCTGGAGTTTAACTGCTTTAGACAACCTCTGTTAGCATGAATCATTATTATCTAAACATTCAAAGGTAGAACTGGATCTACATTGTCTGGTTTCAGCACAGTCAAACCTAGCTTGCAAACACATTCTAGCCTGGAGCTCTATCACTTAAAAACAAACTTGAATTTGCTATGCCAAAAGCAGAACTCATTAGTCAATCTTGAATTTCAAATCCTGGCTTGTAATAGGGAATCGAGAGAAATAAAAGTTTTAATAAATGTGAACACTAAAATTGTTTGAGAAATAATGCTTGTGGTTATCAAGGTGTTGCTTTGTCCTTGCATAATGAATGTTCCAGGCAGCCCTGATTCTCCCACCTCAAAAAAGGATATGGAAGAGCTGTAGTAGATAGAGAGAAGGCCAATAAAGATGATCAAAGGTATGAATGACTTCCAGGGGAGGAAAAATTACACAGGCTAGGAAACTTTAGCCTGGAAAACAGACAGTTGAGGGGATATATGATAAATTCATAAAAAATTGGGAGTGGCATGGGAAGGGTGAATAGGCATCACTTGGTCATTGTGTCTCTCAATGGTAGAAGTAGCAACATCAAATTAATCCATAGGTGGTTGATTCAAAAGGAACAAAATGAGGTGGTTTTTTCATGCAGAGTGTGTTAATGTTAAGCACTACTTGTGAAAGGGTTTCTTGAAAGTTAAAGCTTGCACAGGTGGAAGGCCAAAATGGAAAAGTTCATGGAACAGATATATCTATAAGGTCACAGAGTACACGGTGCTCATGAACCGTCCACATCTCAAGGGACCAGTCTGCTGCAATGCTTGGGAGAAGCATGACTACTCACTTGCCCTGTTTTCATAATTTTTCACCTGGTATCGTGTTCTATCCATCATCTTGGTCTGGCCCAACACAGTTATTCTTATGTTCTTTGTTTATTAGTTGATCATCTTGAATATTTATACAGCACGTATGCACTTTTTTGGGTACCTAGCCAATAATTACGAGTTTGTCCCTCAAGATTACTTCCTGAAGAACATTGCAGAAAATCTGCCAGAATGGAAATAAAATACGAATTAATATAGTGTGATCTGCATTTCAAAATGAAATAAATAATAAAATACTAGTCCAAATGTTTGTAGCTTAAATATACACATATGTTTTTACTAAGTCTTCCATTATGGTATAAAAAATTTAAGAGATTTTAACGCTGCTATGAAAATGCTTTATTTTTCACCATCAATGAAATTAAGTGCCAAAATATATTTTGAAAAGTCATTATATTGGAAAAGGAAATAGTATGTAATGAGGGCCGGAAAAGCAGACAATTACGGGTTGAAGAATCTGACCTATAATACAGGTAGTATTGCTGCTAACAATTATTTGGACCTTTTTACATTATTCACCTGCTTGAAAATCTAGTGAAACATACTCTGATTTCGATCAGGGTCTTAAAATTTAGCATTTGGGTATGCCATTGACAGACCTCAGCGAGACACTGTAGGGGAGGTATTTATTTGTTTTTGGTGGATCTCTTTTATTTATCTGGTAGGTGAAATCACTCCTCAGTTGAAAGCAGAAAACTGGAGTGCAAAATTGATACTAGTTTCAAACTCATAGTTAAGCACATGTCTCTGGTCTGATGATTTCAATTTTTTGGGGGAGATTTGGGATGGAAAAGGGGACAGACTACATGGGCATTTAACCCTGCCCCACAAGACATCCTGTCTCTAAATTGGAAAGACATGGATTTGATGGATGGACCACTCAGTGGAATTGGCTGGATGGTGGCACTCAAAGAGCTGTGGTCAACATCTCTATTGCTGAGTGGAGAACAGTGACTAGTGGCATTCCTCAGGGGCAGCACTGGGACCAGCACTGGTCAACATCTTTGTCAGCGTTATGGACACTGGGATTGAGGGCACCCTCAGCAGGTTGTCTGCTCACACCAAGCTGTGTGGTGTGGTCAGCATGCTGCAGGGAAGTGATGCCATGCAGAGGGATGTGGATGGGCTTGAGTGGTGGGCCCATGTGAACTTCATGAAGTTCAACAGGGCCAAATGGAAGGTTCTGCACTGGGGTTGGGGCAATCTCAAGCACATACAGGTTGGGCAGAGAATGGATTGAGAGCAGTCCAAAGGAGAAGGTTTTGGGGGTGTTGGTTGACAAAAAGTACAACGTATCTCAGCAGTGCATGCTTGCAGCCCAGAAGGAGACTGTATCCTGGGCTGCATTAAAAACACGGTGGCCAGCAGGTCGACAGAGGTGATTCTCTCCCTCTATTCTGTTCTTATGAGACCCCACTCGGCATATCATCCAGCTGTGGGGCCCCCAGCATAGGAAGGATGAGGACGTGGTGTAGCAAGTCCAGAGAAAGGCCACAAAAATTACCAGAGGACTGGAGCACCTCTCCTATTAAGAACTGGGGTTGTTCAGCCTTGAAAAAAGAATACTCCAGGGAGACCTTATAACAGCCTTCCAGTTACTAAAGGGGGCCTACAAAAGAGCTGGAGAGGGATTATTTAATAAGGGCATATGACAAGAGGGAATGGCTTTAAATTGAAAGAGAGTAGGCTTAAATATAAGGAAGAAATTCTTTACTGTGAGGAGACACTGATTGCCCAGAAAAGTTGTGGATGCCTCATCCCTGGAAGTGGCTGGCCAGGCTGGATGGGGTTTAGAGCAATCTGGTATAGTGGAAAGTGTCCCTGCCAGTGTCAGAGGGACTGGAGCTAGATTATCTTTAAGGTATTTTCCATCCCAAACTATTCTGTGATTGGATGATAATTCAAGTGGGTCAGTGGTGTGTTTGTAAAGGAAATGTGAAACTAACCAGCAAAACACACCAATGTCATTGGGAAAGTTGACACTTTTGCAGAAGTGAAAGCAAAGGACTTACATCTCCTTTGCTTCTTACTTTCTTTGAGGAAGAGGGAAGCATTTGCCTTGGTAACAGGGACTAAAAATCGAAGTAGCAAACAGACAAGTACACCTGTTCAATAGTAATAGAATACATGAAATGAGATGTCAACTGGTATTTCTAGAACTGCTACTCAGTCAACAGCAGCTTCCTTCCTAGTGCTTTCTCCTGCCATTGGGCCCCATAGCATGTGTCCCCAAATGACCCACTAGGAAGTGTCAAAGAAATCTGACTAGGCTAATCAAAGACATCTGACTGCTCCAGAGGGCAATACGTGGGACAAGACAGCGTGTTAACCTCTTGGGGAGATGCTGGAGGGGAAGGACTGTTCACTCCCCAAAGAAACAACACTTTGAACAGGCTCCTAATATGCCTTTTCTTTTCTCATATTTTGCTCATATCATCCAACTGTTAAGAAAGCATAAGACCCGACCATTTACAATAGAATAGCATAAACTAACAAGATAAAGAATCAAAAAGTAACAGCAAATGTCTGAGTAGCCTTTTTTTTGAAGGCTGCAACTCACCACAACTTGCATGCAGACTTGCATACCAACAACTCTCATTAGTGCACAAAACATAAAAACGCATCAAAAAAACCTTTGAGATACAGATGGTTTGCTTCACTGTTTATATACATATATATCTTCAGCAATGGATTTACTTTCTGAATTTAGTCTTAGACTTACTGTCCTTTGCAGCTCAGAAAATAACCTTTCTTTTAGCCTCAACAATAATATTTTATAACTGACACCAAGTGACAGATTAAAGCACAGTTCTACTTAATGAGGATATTCCAGTGTGTATGGAGGGAATCTGTAAGCACAAACCCACTAGTTAACAACATTCTCTAATAAAATTCTTTGTTCTACATTATCTCATTTTCTGTGGTCTTTCCTCATGTCAAAATTGGAGGAAATAAAACAATGGACCAGCTAGAATACAGCCCACTGCCTCAAACTTTCAAGCAGGAAAAACTGCTGTCATCAAAATAAAACCCAGCAACAGTGGTCTCTTATTTTGTGTTAAGTATATTGACCATCACACAAAAAAAATCTCCTACCAAAAGTTATAAGACAAAGACTCTTTCTCAATCAAGAGGGGTATATCGTTATTCTAAAAAAAGTCACTAGACAGTGATCTGTGAAAGCACTAGTTTATGAGAGATTGGTGACTTTTGGGAGAGGGGGAAAAGTGTAGGTAAAAGAAACATCTGAAGGTAGAGTTGGGCTTTTCTCTCTGCAGGGGAAGTTTGGTGGAAAAGATTAAGAGGTTGTTCCAGTAAAAGGTGGTATGAAGAGATGAAGTAGTCATTTAGAAGACAGGTGATTAAGTGAAACAGAGGAAGTTGAAGGCAGAGGGGCCCTGAAGAGAGACCTTGATAAATTAAAGGGCTGAGCAATTACCAAAGGTATGAAGTTTAACAAGGGAAAGAAAGGGAAAGATTCTGCACCTGGGATGAGGCAAACTGGGATGTACGGACAGACTGGGGAATGAGATACTGGAAAGAAGCACCATGGAAAGGGACCTGGGGGTCCTTCCTGGCTGATGGCAAGTTGAACATAAGTCAGCAGTGCCCTGGCAGCCAGGAGGGCCAGCCCTGTCCTGGGGGGCATCAGGCACAGCATCACCAGCTGGGCACGGGAGGGGATTGTCCCACTCTGCTCTGCACTGGGGCAGCCTCACCTCGAGTGCTGGGGGCAGTGTCGGGTGCCACAGTGTAAGACATTAAGCTACTAGAGAGTGTCCATAGGAGGGCCATGAGGATGTGAAGGGCCTTGAGGGGAAGTCATTCAAGGAGCAGCTGATGTCACTTCATCTGTTCACCCTGGGGAAGAGGAGACTGAGGGGAGACCACACTGCAGTTACAATTTCCTCATGAGGGGAAGAGGAGGGGCGGACACTGATTTCTTTTCTCTTGTGCCCAGTGGCAGGACCAGAGGGAATGGTCTGAAACTGTGTCAAGGAAGGTTTAGATTGGATATCAGAAAAAGATTCTTTACCCCAGGGGTGGGTGGGCACTGGAACAGGCTCCCCAGAGAAGTGGCAACAGCACCATGCCTGCCAGAGTTAAAGAGTTTGGACAACCCACTCTTGGTGTGACTCTTGGTGTGCAGAGCCAGGATTTGGACTTGATCCTTGTGGGTCCCTTCCAAATCAGAATATTCTGTGATTCTTTGAAGTGTGTGGAGGAAGGGGGTTTTAGGGAGCCAGAACTGCAAATAGATGGATGAGTCATGTTAACACTGAAGAAGCCGAGTTTAACATATTATGGAAATGGGAACCATAGAAAAAATGTTGAGAGAAAGAAAAGCAGCAAGAATGATTCAGGAAAATGATTTTGTAATGTAGGGAAATAAATAACCAAACCTTTCTGAAAGTTTGAAATAAGGAAAAAAATGCGGCTGATTGTATAATAAGCTAAACTAAAATGAAAATTCCCTCTCCTTCTAAGATTCGGGCAACATTGAGTAAAGAGTAGAGAAAGAAAAAAGTTAAAAACAATGTGGTAGTGACTGAAAGATAAGGCAGATCACTGAATTTCTATTTTAGAAGGACACCCGAAATAACTCCACATCATGGAAGCCAGATGAGGAAAATCTTTTCCTCTGTCCCCTTCTGGCCACATTGATGTATCACAGAGTTGTTAGACTTTATATGATTTCCAGCACATCGATGAATTCTGTAGGTCTGCTACTCCAGGCAAATCAAGTTCTCAGGATATAAACTCCTAACAAGTCAGGCCCACTGAAATCAGAAACATTTATTTACTTAGGAATTTATGATTTTCTCAATTCTATCTTCAATTTACCATCACAGACAGAAACCACATTTATAGAGGAAAATAAAATAGACAAACAAAAATTGCTTATATACCCTAAATCTTGCTTTTGACAGAAATCTTCTGAGCAACACCTTCCTCTCACCTGGAAAGACAGTCTCCCTTTAAAGATCACTATTTTTTATCTGAGGTCAAGGACATGTTTCTGGCTTTGCCTTGTAAAAAGTTTCAGTGACTTGTGAAGAATTAATTTAACATTAAGAGTAAAAGAGTCATTATTTTGTCTTCTTGTTTTTTATTTCTTTACAAAGCTGTATTACAATTAATCAATATCCTGTTACAAAAATATTCTAATTGCTGGGCATACACTATTGCCACAAATTATAGCAGAAATCCTATGGTCTTGTAATGCACACTTTAACTACATCTTGTTGCAGTAAATATTAGAAGAGGTTTATTACAGTAGCTGAGGGAGAGGAACCTGTGCATGTTCCACCCAAAGGTGTATAATTTTTCCATGAATTAAAGCAACCTAAACAAACAAGGGATCATTTTTCTGCAGTGTCACCGAGATTATAATTAAAGGACAGTGAACAACACATCTATTATTAAGATGGGAACTTGATAACTTTGGGGAAAGGACGTCTCTGATGTTTTGCTTACAACAACAAGGAGCTGGACTCAGTGAACCTGTAAATGTATTTTATAGCCTTATATTATGAATGTCAACTCGGAACTTATCACCATTTAGTCAGACTGGAGACAACAAGGACAAAGATTTGCTCGAATGTGTCAGCCTTTTGAATATCAAGCAGATTCGGACTGCTTATTAAAATCCTGTCACTCTTTAGCTCTTATGAAAGGAATTAAATATTTATACCAGGTTATTTAATCACTGAAGATATATCACTGTTATCCTGTATTACCTTAAATTCATTGCTATCTGCTTTTCATCATAGAATGGCTTGGCTGGTTAGGGATCTTACAGATCACCTAGTTCCAACCCTCATGGCCAGGGGTAGAGACATTTTTCACTAGACCAGATTGCTCAAAGACCATCTGACCTGGCCTTGAACACTTCCAGGGACAGGGCATCCACAACTTCTCTGGACTAATGCTAAGCTTCTCATCACCAATACACTCCAAATCCTTCTCTTCAGGGGTGCTCTTAACCCATTCTCTGCTCTGCCTGTATTTGTACTTGGGACTGCCCCAACCCAGGTGCAGGACCTTACAATTGGCCTTGAAATTCATGAGTTTCACGTGGGCTTACTCTTCAGGCATTCTGGATGGCATCCCTTCCACCCAGTATGTCAAATGCACCATGCAACTTGATGTCAGCAACCTTGCTGAGCGTGTTCTCGATCCCACAGTTCATGACACTAACAAAGATGTTAAACATCACCAGCCTCAATATCAACCCCTGAGGAATGGCATTCATCACTGGTCTCCACATCTAGCCATTGACCCCATTATGGATAAATCCCAGGCGTACTAATGTATTTTCAAAACAAAAGTTAGTAGTTAAGTCTGCATGGTCTTTAATCCACATTTATTATATATGGAAGAAGTAGAACTGCTGAGCCACACTAGTGATAGGAATGAGCAAATTGTTGGCAGGCAGTGTAGGATGATTTACAAGATTAAAGTTCCTATGTTAAATGTTTTAGAATGAAAAGAATTGAAGTATCAGGCAATTTAAAAATCATTCCTAATAATGACGAGTCTCTGAGATATCACTGTGTGGTGTTGCAAACCAGTTAAATATTCAAGCCAGCAAAGCCCTGGATACATCATTGGATACACAAATCAAGCATATGTGATTGACATTGGTCAGTCAATGTGTTTCATGGAGTGACTGACTGAAAAAAGATAATATCAATGATGGAAGGAAGATGGTGCTGCATGAAGGGGTGGTTAATGCAGCCCTCTATGATTAATTTAAAAATCCTGCTGTGATGATGGAGTCAGATGGAGAATTCCTATTGAGTGACACCCAAGGCACAGCACTACTCAGTTCAGAGATGTGCAGACAACAGATGCCAGATGAAGAACTTACATTTGATGGGGTGTGTTTGCCTTCTGTAGTTTACTGGTGTACAGAATCAATGTAATGACTAGACAGAAATCAGCTCCCAAATTTCTTTGTCAACAAAAAAAAAGCTATAGGACCTTGTTTCTGTTTTCACCATCATATGAACTTCAGAACTGAGCAGTCTGCTATGCAGGAAGCCTCACCATGGCAGGTTTACTTTTTTCATTTTTGTTTTTGTCTACACCAGTTAATCTGTATGAATGATGTTGCTATGAGCTCTCTATATCAATGGATTACCTACATTATTTTAAAATCTTTCAGGCAGGATATACAATATGAAAATCCTATTTAAGCAAAAAGATAAAACATTTCCCCTAGGAACAAAAGATGTACTTTAAGCCTTGATGGTACAGTCCTTTTTCACTGTCTGACTAAGAATATCAACATGTAATCTTTGGAGAATAATAAATAAGCCTTTGAGAGTAATAAAATTACTGGTTGGAATAGCTACTGGAATATCTAATGACCTTAGATTCTTGTAAACATTATTGGTGTTTTTTTGTAGTACAGAAACACCAATACTACAAAAAATGCTGTAACACCATAAAAAGCATAATGATTCCACTGAAGAGCTCTGGACCATGTTGCTAAACAAAGCTAAAGTAGTGAGATGGTCAGAGACAAACATGCAGAGATTCTTTAAAGCGTTATTTTCTCTGAAAAATATGGTTATTACGTCTAACTGAAGTAAGAGGGTACAAATAACAGTGACAGGGAACATGTGAAAAATGTAGGTCTCAGAGAGTTTCTGGCTTTTACCACTTGTTGCTTTGAAAAGGGAAAATGTTAATGAATCAAGTTCCATCTTGTACAGAAGATAAGGCCCTACAAGCAATTGCAAAGAGTAGGAGGTGTTGACGAGTGATATCTGCACAAGTGCCACTGGGAGAACTTGCATTGCTATTTGATTTGGACAGCGATAGGGGAATAAAATTTTCTTCATTATTATTTAGACTAATTCAAAACATTAGTAGTGACCAAAAGTAATTTTTACAATTGTTTGAAATAATCAAGTTCTGTTTTCTGATTATCCAAACATTTTTGTGTTTATTACATAAGGAAATCAAGAAAAAGGCAACTCTGTTGCAATATCTCTCATGTTAATGTGCAAACACACAAGCCGAATATCATACACAATATGTGCAAATGACAAACATCTAATTTGTATTGGCAGTTATCACAATTATTTGCACAAATTAATGTCATATACATCTGCATAATTAGATACATTCAATAACCAATTTGTTTCCAGATTGAAGTGTGCATTTTCCACGTGCAACACCGCATCCGAACAATTTGCTATTTTCCAGATGCTTTCATGTTTTTTATCTCCAAGATAAGCATTTTCCTTCCCCAAATAATACCCAGAGGTATATTTCTAAAGACAAACAGCTGTTGTTTTGTCCTGTCTGTACATCACCTGAAGGAAAGTCACCATTGTGGTATCTTCTATCTCCTCTTTTAGTATAAAATAGATATAATTAATATACTTACTTATACTTAATATACTTATATACTTAATACACTTAAAAATACTGTAAATCTATCTTGCACTCTACAGCCATCAAATCCCGGACACATAGTTTTCCTCCTACAGTGGAAACAACATGCAATTAGGCTATTCCCAGAGTAATTTTTAAAAGTAATTTAAACTGATGATGGAAATTTTTTTTTTTTTTTCTGAAACCATCACGGGTAGTATGGCAGTAATACTGAGGATGTGAAAGAAACCACAGTAAACAAAGAAGAGGCACTGGGCAAAGGTGCAGCCACTTGCTGGATCAAAGTCACGCTTCTGTCTCACAGCGGTGCTTTGGCCTCTGGCTGCAGTCCAGGAGAAAGGCCCAAGGGAGCGAGCTCCCCGGCGAGTCACGGCGTCTCTCCAAGCAGGTGTGACATCTCCTACAAAATCAGACTTGGCCTCACCCTGCCTGAAAGCAACTCTCTGCCCAAGCTAGGAGTATCTGAGTTAACTTCTAAACTCAGTACCAAGCCCATTTTTAATTGGCAAGGTAATCGTGTGAAAATGCTGACTGAACGTCACTCATAAGTACCAGCTTTTTAGTTGAGCACATTTGTAGGTGGGGCATACATAAGCATAAAAAGGCCTGAGGACAAGTTGGAAATTGAGCTCTGGCAGCCACATTGTCCCCAGATTACAGCTCATAGGAGATGTTCACCAGAGCTACATAAACTTTGCAAACTCTACAGTCTGGTAAATGCCATGAAATCTAGTGCTTGAGAAACTTGGCTTTTGCTTGGTGTTTGCATGTTGAATCCATATTTGTGCCTTTTCATTGTATTTTGCACATCTTTATAGGACTTTAATTAGGTTGGATTAAAATCTGAATTAGAAGTAGAATAAAATTCTAAATTGTGTAATTTCAAGCTAAAATCTCAAATTAAGTCAATAAAGAAAGTTCCCCACATCTTCACATTCAGGTCATAGAGAGGTCTTTGAAGTCAGTTGTGTTACAATCCTCTAAAACAGTGTTACTGGCCCAATTCTAATTTAAAATCCAGTTTTATGACATTCAATTAATTTCCATGATGTTTGTTTCTCATTTGCAAGTCAGATTAGGACCAAATTCAATGAGGTTTGCTGCAGAAGGTCAGATAAGACTGAAAAAGTATCTCCAGGCTCTTTTTCCTATGGAAACAAGTCTCCTAAATCATGTTGATTCTTGCAAAAGTATCAGGAATGATTATTAAACAGCAATTGTATTGTCTTAATTTTACCTGTTTGGTCTGCATCTTAAGTCCTGCATGAGCTTAAGGCCTCCAGAGACACCTAAGGTTTTAAAAGCAGCTGTACCAAATTAAACCACAGCTGGCTCAGTTCCCTCTCTGATAGTGGCCAATAATGGATCCAGGGAAGAGTATGTGAACAAGGTAGGTATACAGTGGCACGTTCCTAATGCGCTTTTACAGCCTACAGCAATCTTTGGCACAGTGACTTCCCAAGGAAAAACGTGACATGCTTGTTTCTTACAGCAGAGTGCAAATCAAGAGTAATTGCATTGAAATTTTGTGGAGTTATAAAAGGGTACACAACCAACAACAGTAGGTGTATTTTTTTCCCTGTAGACCCAGGCAAAACACTTGATCTAAATATCTTCCTGTCATTGTGAAGTTTAAATTATGTCGAAAAATATGACACTTTCATGAAAAATACCTCCTTACCTTATGGTAGTAGTAACACAGTTAGAAAAATAAATACTTTTGAAAGATAAATGATAATTATATTGAAATCTGCTAGAGGTTACTACATTTGAATTCTAATTATTGACAAAAGAAATAGCATTAAAATATCTTTAGTATTAATCATGTTTATGTTCCAACCATAACTTATACTGTAAACTTTAAAAGCTGTGTGCTTTTTTTTTTTTTAAATGAGTACACTGAATGAGAGTTTTAGACATATCTGTTATTCATTAAGAAGGTTCATGATGATTTACTGTCCATATAGTGCCCCAGGTGCAAATTGTGTGGATGGAACTTTGTAAATACAAATTTAGACAAGGTTCACACCCTGAAAAATTTGGAGCCTATTTGGAACAACTGCAACACTAATAATTTAAGGATTAGGCACAGGAATAGGTGTAAAGAGACAGAGAAGGTCAAAAAGGTTACCTGAAGGAGGTGGGATTTAATATGACATCTGAAACTCACTTGATTCACAGGTGGAGCAAACTTGTTCCCAGAAGAAATATTATCATGCATAATTTCTTCAAAATATTTTTGAAGGACACTGAAGGCCTTCATAAAATACAGGAGATAGACATATGAGCTGTTCATAACTAAAAATGATGATTTCCTATGACCGGAGTTTCTTTCCCTTTTGCACAAAACTGGGCTGTCAAATAAGTTCCTGAACTTATAGCTTTTGCTTTGCCCCAAACTAGTAAGGATTGCATAATTAGAGTTTTAATTTGCTCTAATCTAACCACTCCTATTTATAAATTTCAGGCCAAATTGGAGTGATTGCAGGGAACCTCACACTTTCCTAGAAATGAAAGACCAAAATTGCAGGGCAGTCCTAAACCATCTCTTTCCTCAATAAACATACATTGGAGCTTGCACACTCACCCCCTAGCCTTTTTCTTTGCTCTCTTTGTGAATTCTTTCTCTGTCCCTGCATAGAAGGGGTTGGCTGTGCCTGGTGGCCAGTATAGAACACTGGAAATGGTATAAGACAAACCCTCTGTCCAAGGGCCTTATGACACTTCAGGTATTGTTTGGGTTTTGTCATGGTGAATCTGCTGAACAGCTTGGACATGGACTCTGAAAAACTCTACGTGCTCAGGCAGCTAGAATTTGTTACTAAACATTAAAATCATTGCTAGCTTATAAAGCATCTATAAATTTTTACCTCAAAATATAATGCTGACCACAATTCCTGGTTTTGTGTCATGAAACTTATGACTTTAGTGTTTCAGAGCTTAATCAGTTTAAAACAGAATCTAAACCTGTGGCTTTTTTTCGTGTTACAATCTCGTTCTTCTAAGCATTAGCAATTGATTTTGATATTTTTTTTTTAGATAATATGCAAAATATTACTATTTTACATATCTATCTATTATCTATCACTTGCAGTCATGTGATACTGTGCCAAAAGTGCTGTGTAATATCAGAAAGAAAACATATAACTTTGCTAGTTTGAAAGTATCATTTCACTTTTCAGTTTTTTATTGGCAAACTAATTTTACATGATTATTTGAGTCAATTAGGTTATTTTTAAAGGTATACAGAGAAGAAAGGAAATCCCCTAGTTAAGAGAAATACTGGATGATAATAAACAATCTCCTGAAACATGTTTTGTTGGATACGTATGAGAAACAAAACAAATGCAAGCAGAAGCACATATCTATGATGTTAATGAGCTACATTTACAAGCTAGGGGAAGGGTATGCAATGCTGTATAGTGTACTGGATACTTGCAATCTTTGCTTTTGCTTTTCAGTATTTTATTGCTCTCTCTAGATACTTTGAAAAAAATACCACATGAAATTACATAACTGCAAATCGTAACTGGGCACCAATATAAGCCTGAACCCTTAGAAAAAACCGCCATGACTGAAATGCAGTTAGTGTCATGAAAGCAAGTAGGGACCTGTTAAATTATGTGTTTTAACACAGCTGTCTTCAAAAAGACACAGATTAAAAGGATACAAAAAATTATCCAAGGAAACAGAAAAAAAAAAAGTGAAAATTACAAAGACACTTTGTAAATTGTGCTTCTCTGGTGCCACCCAGACCACAGCTGGAAAGCGGAGATTTCTGCTAATAATTATATAGATTTATTCTTTGCTATAATTTGGTATTCATATGAAAAACAAAACAATAATGAAATAATTTAAAATGACCAACAGCACATCACTCAGTCTCTATACTTCAGAGGATACATAGACTCGCATGAAATGTCTTTACTTCACACTACAGCCAATAAAAGGAAGGAAATATAACCTAGGAGACATTTGCATTTCCCACAAAATACTGTGTCTGTAGAAAAAAAATAATTGTAGAGTGGAAATTGTTATTTTTTTATTAGATTTTCAAAAAAATTTTGTTGGTACTTCAGATCAGAGAAAAACAACAAAAGCAACAACAACAACAACAACCCCCCAGAAAAAGAAAAAGGAGAATGAAAAGTGAATAAGAAATGCTGGAAAAATACAGGATTTCACTGATGGCACTGGAAATGAAGATGAACAATAACCAGAGTGCCAAATGGCAAGTACAGTCTTTTCCTCTGGGCAAACTGGAACAAGCCAAGACAGCCCCAGAGCATAATCCTGTGAAGCTCTGGACCTGGCAGAGACAGTGCTTCAAACACAGGGCTAAGGAGGAGCAAGCACAGCTGTGGTATACGCCCCAGTTCTGAGAAGTGGCCTTAAACATCCCTTCTGCACTCCAACGCAGCCTGGCTCTCTCTCTTAAGAGCCAAAGCTGTTTCTGCAAATCTGTAGAAGAAAAAAGCAAGAGCAAAGAACTAATGAGTCACTCTCTCGTTGAGTAGCCATAAAAGCATTATCTGTGTTTAGTTAAACCACACTAACTGTTTTTAAAACAGATTTAAATGTGCTCAAGCCTATTCCCCATGTATGAAATTAATAAAAAGAAAACCCACCAATGGAAGTGTCACCTTCTAAGCTGAACTCAGGTCCCATGCTCAGAAACAAAAGGCTTGCCTTGCATGTTCAGTTTTCCCCAGTCACTTTCTAACTCAGTCTAGACTCTGATTTTATACTTACATATAAAAAATATGCTTCATGTGGACCTGCAAAGACCTTCTCTTAATTAACCAGGGCTGGAAGAGGAACTGTTTATTTGACAATGGAAATGCACCAGATCTCCATAGCTGAGGTCCATCCCTATAGACCTGGATAAGCCCTGCAATGCTGGTATCTCTCCAGTAAAGCTACAATCTTACGGTAAGCCCCCACATTCCCAGGACTTTCCCAAGTGCCCGTGTTTTGCTCTATATTTTTCCCACACAAACCCTTTTTTTCCAACAGACTCAATAAGCAGGGAGAGAGATACACAATTTTCATCACAGTGATCCAAAAACAGGGAAAATCCCATAGGAGAAAGCCAGATGTCGTCGCCTCCTGTCATCTCTTTTCTGGCTCACCAGAGCGGAGTGGGATTCCAGTCAAAATGGGGATCTCGGGGAGGATTTCCACGGGAATTAGGGATGGGGCAGAGGGTGCTGCGGCAGCAGGTGAACACGAAACCCTGCAAGACAGGAGGAAGATGTGGAATAGAGAGACAATGGACTGCTGGCAGTGTTACAAGAAGAAACTTCAAGATTTCTGTTACTGTTATTTTCTCTGTGAAATTTTGTAATAACATGGGAAAGGTGAGTTTAGGTTTAGGGATGATGTGTGTGTATCTGTGAATGTAAAATTTGAAAAGCAACCTATGGCTGGAAAATTATGACAGTAGCGTAACATATATCACAAGTCTTTCTAAAGGTAGTTGTCTTCTTATGTCTTCTGAAGGGTACCTATGATATATATTTAATTTAATCATTGTCTGAAGCTAACTGAAGCTTCTTCACAAAGCCAAGGGAATCAGGGCATGAATCCATGTCTGATAGATGTGGAATTAGGATAGTAATCTCCAACATTGAAAGCAATAGGCCAATGGGAGATAGAAGCTAGCAAACATCTTAAAACTAAGGAAACAGTTTAATATTTATAAAACACCTGCCCTGGAAAATAGCTAGAACTGCATAAACTGTATTGTACTTCAATGTGCATGACTTAAAGATGCTTTATGAGTCCTACTTTAGTAACAGAATTTATAATCAAGATTTTCAAAAAGGATTTCTATCTTAAAGAACCTGTATTGCCAGAAGGTATGTTTTCTGGCAAAGAAGAAAGAAGTTGTTTATACAGACTATTTACCAGGTTGTTTAATTCTACTGATTAGTGTGTAACGACTTCATAGTTAGCAACTGGGGAATAAGATGTTATTTAAATGGGAATGTCCTGACAGTTTTCCAAATCAGGTATCTTTCTTGATCTCACACATATATTGTAAAAAGTTTGTAGTTTGTCCAAAATTTTTGGCCTTAATTAGTAAGAAAATACATAACGATGCTTCTATGTAAATATATCTAGGTAGACCCTACTGATCTGTGAATAAAATTGGATGTCTAGAGAGAAATAAAGTAACACAGGAGTCGCTGGTCTTGCTTTGTCTGTTGTTCCTTTTAGCAGGAATACATGAGTGTTTCCAGATCTAATATTTGAAATCATAAAGAAGTTTGCTAATTATTTTTCTGAACCTTGATATGAAATAAAGAGATCAAAAGCTTTAAAGTACTAAACACAATTAGGAAATACTACAGCAGATGAAATTTCCTCATGAATCTCAAATATCTGATAAAATATTTCTGGCATGTACATACTACTATTACCATTTCAAAATCTGGTCTTGCAGAAGTGAGAGGCAAGTCAAGCTTCTGTACAGTGACTACACCTACATTGAATAATTCAGTTGCAAGAGCACGTCAGTCATGTTCAGATTCACCTGGCTGCCTGCTCCCTGGGATAAAGGCTTTAGCAGATGCACTGCTACCCAGGGGAAGGTGTGGCTGCTGCCTTCAATTTTTACAAAATATAAGTATCGATGAGGTCTGATTTGATTAATGAGCTCAGATATAACTAGACCAGACAGGTGGTATAAAATTCCTTTGGAGGAAAGGTACAGAATTGTATTCTGAGATATCACAAGAACATCCCCCAACAGCTTATTGCATCTTTAATTAGACTCACTGAAAAATATGGCACAATGGCTCTCAGATGGTACCCAACCCTGGTCCTGCACTAGGGAAGGCAGCTGGGGACAGAATGGCTGCAGAAGTGACATCCCACTTTTCCAGTGAAAGGCAAAATCAAACCTGTACTTGAACACTCCTCTTGGGAAAGATGGCCAAACTCTTCAAGACTTCAAAGTGAACACCAATAAATTTTAACAAAGGGTGGACTTGCTCCCTGCCAGAGACCTTCACAGAGCATCTTGTGGGCAAAGCACAAGACCACCCACAGACTCTGCACTGGGAAAAGCAACCTTTTCCCACCAATTCAGAGGCACAAAATGTTTGCTAGGATAGCATTCATTAACCTTAAGATCCAAAATTCAAAAAAGTGTTTTTCTGGCAATCTGAGGTAATTGGAGTGAGTCCAGAGGAGGGCCACCAAATTGATTAGAGGGATGGAGCATCTCTCATATGAGGAAAGGCTGAGAGAATTGGGATTATTCAGCCTGAAAAAGAGAATTATGAATAATCCCAATGCAAAAGGTTTGGGTGACCTAATTGTGGCCTTCCAATGCCTGAAGGGAGCCTACAAGAAAGATGGAGAGAGGCTGTTTACAAGGCCATGTAGGGACAGGATAAGGCAGAATGGTTTCAAACTGACAGAGAATAGGTTTAGATTAGATTGTAGGGAAAAATTCTTTACTGTGAGGGTGCTGAGACACAGGCACAGGTTGCCCAGAGAAGTCGTGGATGCCCCACCCTTGGAAGCATTCAAGGCCAAGTTGGATGGGGATCTGATCAACCTGGTCTAGCAGAAGGTGTCCCCCTCCATGACAGGGGGGTTGGAACCAGAGGATCTTTAAGGTCTTTTCCAACACAGGCCATTCTGTGATTCTGTGATACAACCCAAGACTTATTTAAAACCATTCTGTACTTCTCAGAAGAATTTTTTACACTTTGCACAAAATGGACATTTAGAAATCCTGGTAGATGTGCAAAAACTGTTCCTGTGTTTTGAAAAGCCCTAATATCCATGCTAACGTATAACGTAACAGACATATCTTCACATACCAATTTCTGACCACTCTGTGGCATATGTGCCAGTAAGTTCAGTGTGTGTGGGTATGCTGATGTACATATGGGAGTGTTCACACAAATGCACTGGTATGGCCTACTGTTACAATACTTCACTTTCCAAGATAAACAGTTTTAGTGGGAATATGCAGTAAAAATACTTACGAGGCCACAGGGGGAGATTAATGTCATCTAATTTATTGATTTTTCAACTACAGGACACCTTTCTCAAAGGCATTCTTTTAAAACATAGAGAATTACAGAATCACAGAATGGAAGAGATTGGAAGAGGCCACAATGGTTCATCTGGTCCAATCTCTCTGCTCATGCAGAACCATCCTAGAGCATCTGGCACATGATTGCATCCAGACAGTTCTTGATTATCTCCAGTGAGGGGGACTCCACAACCTCCATGGGCAATCTGTCCCAGTGCACGGTCACTACACAGTAAAGAAGTTCTTTCTAACACTTGGTGCAGGAAGGCCACTTCTCCACCAAGAAGAAGTGGAATTTGCTGTGCATCAGTTTCTGCCCATTACCTCTTGTCCTATTGCTTGGACAATTGCTGTACACCGGCTGAGATGGACAATAATAGGACCCTGAAATACAGCTGACAACATAGGATACAATGACATACATTTAAATATTGAACATTTAACATTGTTTATTAATTCCCTTTTTGGAAAAAGGTACAAATTTAAGTATACTTATAACTGCTTAATTACAACTGAGTATATGAGCAGATAAATGTTATAGAGATGAAGAATATAACTGTAACCTGACTTTGGTGTCTGAACTGTGTGGGAAACACAAAAGGTGGAAAGGCTCTTAGGTGTGAGAAAAAAGCAGGTTTCAGAAATAAATCAAAAGAATTTAGGAATCAGCTCTGGCTGCGAAAACTTGAAGACAGAAGAAGATACAATTATATAGCAAGCAAGGACACTAAAACAATGGTTAGAGTTTTCAGGTTTGGCTGAGATAGGTCTTGAAGTTGTAGAAAATATGCTTAGCAAGATAGATAAGTTAAACCTTAATAATGGAATATTGTGCATTATTATATAAGACATAACAAGCAAGTATTGTGTGCAACAGACATACGTGTGCTATTGAGGATTGGTTAAAACAGTTGTCTGTAAACTTTAGAAGCATGCTAATTGGCTAAGAAGCCTTTAAGAATGCTCTGTAAGCAGGAAATCTTTGGCTGCCTGTGATGACGTGAGCCTTGTACCATCTCTTGTGTCTCAACTTTGCATATGAGACGGATGCCAGAATAAAATAATAAAAAAGCTCCTGGAACATCTGTCCACACTCCCCGTCCCATTTGCTCTCCAAAAACGCCAACAGAACTTCAGCTTTTCAACCAAATGCAATGCAAATGTCAGTTAGAAGCATAGTCGGAGTTAGTTTTCCCATTAATCCTTAGATAAAAGGAAGCTCTGTGCGTAACATCTCCAATGACCCGCTTTACACTAACAGTAAAACTGTTTGCCTAATTTACAATACTCAGATGATGTGACACAAGTGCTCTTGCATATCCAATAAGGCACCTAACCTATTGACCAAATGCTCCTTCCAGTATTACATGAAAAGTGTAACCACTTGCCTACTTTTTAACTGAAAATCCATTCTTGCCTGTAATCTCTAATTTACAAGTGACCATAGCACCGCAGATACCTCTTCACATAGTCACGTGTCTAACAGTGAGAAGACAAACGCAAAGTGAGAGATAGTGTCAAGAGTTGCATTTAATTTCAAGGCACTTCAGAATATTTCTCATTCCGTTTGTTATTACCAGTCACAGAAAGGTGAAATACAACTATTTTCAAAATTTCTTTGTCCCTCTGTGACATTTAGGTACTCTGCTTGTGTGTTCCAAGCAACATTTTTTTTCATCACTACTCATTTTTTGATTCAAGTGATGATAAGAAAGGCAGATATTTCATCATGGATTCTCACTATCACTCAGTACACATGTTCTGCCAACACTTTATGCAGCTTTGGATGTTATGCAATATAATGATATTTGTTAAGTATATGCAAATTATCTTTTTGAATTCCCTGACCAATAAAATGTCCTAATCTTGAAAACATTTAATGATGTGCGTAAGAACTACTAGTAATCTCAGTTTAGCATGTGAAGAAATGTTTTCAAAGCTAGAGGACATGAGTGGGCTTGAATTTAAATTACATCAATATTCACGGCATAATATACAAAAAGTATAAATTATAAAATGGACTATGTATAAGCTTTCATGTGTGCAGGCTTGCAGCCTGCGAGAAAAATCAATAACAAACTTATTTCCATTCCATAGGGCTGGTTTCTTGTAAGGAAAGAGCTTCAGTATACTCTGATTCTTGTAGCTATTCATCTGACACTGGTACAAATTTTCAGATCAAGAAAATAGTATGCACAAGCATATAATTGTAGAAATTCACTTTGTCAATAAAAAGCTTATTTTTTACATTAGGTCTTTTACATGAAGTCTTCACTCCTTCCCCTCAACAATAAATCCACAGAATGTTGAAGAAACCTCAGTTCTCCAAAATTGAACTCCTTTTAGACTTTGTCAGGAAAAATCCTCAACTCTTACAAGATTTTGTTTTTACCCTATGAAATCTTTAAGATCATAAATATTAGGTAAATTGTCTTGAGATGATAGATTCACTACATAAACTCAGTTGTTGTGCACATTTCTTTCAGAAAAGGAATATATTAGAAATGGGGCTTTTGCTGACCACTGGAAAATTTTTCAAAAACTCCTTCACAATTTCAGTTTTTTTACATTGCAATTTAAACCCCCAAATAAATAGAAAGAAGCCAGAAATTGATCAGTTAAATCAAGTGCAGTCCCAGAAACATGGGTTGTTAGATTAAAACATGAATTAACAAACTACATTTTCATCCTGTTTATAAAAAAGGTTTTAGGAATTTAGGAGTATGACTCGTATTCAAAGGCATTAACCTATTCTAGATTTCAAGGTCAGAAGGCACTATTATTTCACAAAGGCCAAACTCTGTAATCTACATCAAGACCATAACTACTACTTGAAATATGCTAGTGTCAGATAATCCATAAATTAAAAGTACAGAATGTGCTGCCTATCAGGACTAGGGCACTCTGAGAGCTTTAATCACTAAGTTCCCTTTTGATTCCTCACACTGTCCACTCCTGACCAAGCAGGGCCCAGCCTCAATAGGAAAAGTGTCTCCACCCCAATTAACCTGATATTTAGGACAGTTGTAGAGGAAATAAAAAAATATGTAGCCTTAATTCTGCTAAGGCTGGGGAAGGCATTAATTTAGGATATCCTAGAACTATTTTAGTTAAGTATTGGTCTACTTGCCTTGGTCTTCTGAGGGCACGGCGTGTGATCAGCCCTGCTCAGGTCTTCCATGGAGCAGTTAATGTGCCTGCTCCCAGGTTCCCCTTGGCATGATGGCTTTGGGCATCTCTGGAAAAGAACAAGCTCACTGTTTCTCAGACTAGCAACAATTGATTTTTTTAATGTCCCCTGTATTTAAATATGTTATAAATCAACATTAATATTTCAAACACTCCATGGAAAATTCTTTTAATATCTTTGATACAGGATTGAAAAACATTGCCTTGTAAAAATTAAAGCTGTATATCACCTTTGAAAGCTAGAGTGTGACTTCAGAAGGTTATTTATTTATACACAGCCATATATTTATTACATAGCCTGCAACTTTAGCTATGGCTTGTTATGAATGTTTTGAACTGGCGACTGTGCCCAATAATAGGAATTCATTATTTTGTTTCCACAAAATACTCAATATAAGAAACAGTATTTTAAAAAATTTTATTTTGTATAAATAGAAAGGTCTCCCAAGGGCATGCAAAAGTAATAACTTAGTACTCATATAAATTATTTTCAAGACACTAACATTTTCAGACCATTAAAGGTACATAATCTAATTTGCAGACATAAACAAAAGCTGATACTGAATTACCTACTACTGGAATAAAAAACAAATTAGAAATATGCATTAAGGGTTGAAATAATATAAACTCATGGACTTTTTCTCATCTCCCCTTTAATCATTCAATATTATAGCACACAGATGTCTGTGCAGGTGTATAGTCTTTAATACAATATTTACAATATAATTTTAAAATTATGTACATCTCATAAGAGACAATAAGAGGAATGATAATGTTGGCTTTTTTAAATTTGTGAAAAAAATCCTTAACAAATGTATTTAATCTGCTTTTCTGCTTTATTACTCTGTGTCAGTATAAATGCATAATTTTAAAGCTGAACACTTCCAAATGACTTCATTTTTCCTAAGGAAAGAGTGGTTTTCAAAGGGTGCTATTGTTATAATTCTGATCTTTAAGCATTTGCATATACCTTCTTCCTGCAATTAAAACAATGGAAATAGTCTATTATTTTGAAGTGACATTTGAGATTCTTCTGTATAACTGTACTCAACCAGTTTGCTTTGAACTTGTGTGACAATACTATGAGACTCAATATTGCTCACGTGAGAGAGGCCTTGGAAAAAACCTACATTGAGCAGTTTCACATTTCATCACTTGATGAATCACTTGATTTACTTTAAGTCTTAAGGAATGTTTCTTATTACAGATATACTGAATTTATTTTCAGACTGAATTTTATTTTCACATATGTGTCTTAATAGCAGTTTTTGACACAGAAAACACGAAAGAAAAGGTGATGACCCAAAGATGTGAAAAATGATCCAAAAAAAGAGAAAATTAAGAGTTTTGTAAATTAAGTAGGCATTGAGACAAATCTTTTAATTCTGTCCACTCTTAATTATAGAAGTTAAAATCATAACTAATGTGCTCTTTTTCTCATTACCATTGCTTGACTACTTTGTTGGTGCTGTAAATACCTCTCTTATGTACCTACATGATGGCCCTGGCAAAGCCAAATATATTACAGGTGTTTAGGCATTTCCCACAAAAAATCTAGCTTCAGGAACTTAACAGGTCATGGTAGGTAATCACTCAATTGTTAATCACTGGAAATGTGGCAGCCCTCAAAGATATGTTTTTGTCACATTACTCTGCCTTTGCAGAAAGTCTCTGCTAAAAGTTACTTCTAAGTGCCATAAACACCAGCACTGGAAGTTTCATCTTTTTTTCTGGAGGACTACTTTACCAGTGGATTGCATCAGAGTCAGCCGTGAAAACAGGGAAACTCGGCAGCTCTGCCTTCTCAGTGCTTTTGTAGAAGGCTAGCTTTTAAAACTATTAGTGGTGCAGACTGTGTTTACATGCAAGCAGGATAGGATCTCTTGTAAGCAGTTGGTGCTGTTCTTGCACCAGGGTTGTGTTTGCCTCCACTTGCCACAAGCAGTGCTGGTCCTCCTCTGCCATCCCCAGCTCCTCTTGTAGACCCATGCAAAGGCTGGGCATGTTTCATGTACACAGAAATGACTCGTTCTGGGTAAAAAAAATAACGACAACACTTAAGCTAACTTTAAGTAGATAGCTTTTTCACCCTGACCAAGTATTTTGCTGCTTTAGCTACGATGATTGCCCACATTCAAACGTAATTGCTCATGATGCTTTGAGGTTCCAGTGCAAAATCTCACAGCTGGGTGAGGTTCAGCTTTCTCACCAAGCTGGCATGACTGAGCTTGCCTTGCTGAACTCATCAAAAATGATATCACTTGCTGCAACTCTCTTAAATTGGTTCAAAACATCTCTTCACCAACAGAATGCATTAACTTAAAACCGATATATTTTAGATTTTATTAGAATAAATAATACCATACACTTACAAAATCTCACAGTGTTCTGCTGTTAACGGTTAGACCATTCAGATGTGATATAGCACATTCAAAAAGAGAATAAGCTTGTGGGAACCACCTATGTATTTGTCCAGTTCTTGTAAGTGTAAGATGACAGTTTCACTTGCATACACATGCCTGAGGTGTATGGGGAGCTTGACAGACTTTGACTAAACACATTCACATGAAGAACAGTCCAAAAAAAGGAGAAAACCCATATAGTGTCATGCCTCTTGTTTGTTTGTTTGTGTGCGCTTTTTTGGTTTTTTACCTAACCAAAGTCATAAGAATATATGCATGTGCTAATGAGGGTACAGACCCTTGAATTTGCCTTCTGTAGACGAGACAAGTCTAACCTGAACTTTGTTTTCCTTACAGTCTACTTGCCTGCTTACAGACTGGAAACTACTTAAACTAAATCGGTTGGACTGCTGAATAATGCACAACCACTGTGTTGGCCTAACTCTGCTGTGTCCCGTTAGGCAACAGAGGGCATCAGTGGAGGTGAAATGGCAGTCACTACCACAAGGCCAGTAGTTTTATACCAGCTGAAAACAGCACAGGTGATGAAGAAAACTGGTCCTCTCCATCCTATTTATACAAACACTTTAGGAATCTATGTTAACACACACAGGGGAGAAGTGCTGAGAGCTTTCTGAACTCTACCACCAACACTAAACCACCTTCTTTTTCTTCTGTTTAGAAGAGGAGGGCAGTATGAATTTTGGTATGGAGGTGTTCATTCCTTCTCCTTGCTGGCATGTGCTGGGATTCTCCTGGAGTCTCTTTCCAACCTGTGAATACTACTCCTGAAATGGGGAGAGGTGCTGTCTACCAGGTGAGCTGAGGCACTCCTGTCTGCCCTGGGGCTGAGACTCCATTAGGCAAACACTCCCTGCTCATTACTAAGGAAAGGAGGCAGAACAAACACGAAGAAGGCCTTCACTACTCCTTCTCTATCTTCCATTCTTACCTTTCTTTTTTCTCCTTTTGCAACTTTCCCCCTTGTTATTTTTTTTCCAACTTTCCTCCTTGTTTTCATATCTCAGTTTTTGTGAATCATGTCCCTAGCTTATGCTGAGACATTCCTCAAAGTAGTGTTTATTTCTTCTCCACCACTGAAAAGAAAAAAATAATTTTTTTTAAAGCTGGCTTTTCAATGGAGCTTTATTTTTCTTTGGTATGCTTTTTCTTGTTCCTAATTATTTTCATATTTCCATATCCTTTGATTCATTTCATTATTTTATTTTGCTTCTTGTACAATCTTGTTACCTTACTGTCTCTAGTCATTAATTTCTTTTCTCTCCTTTCTGAATTTCTTCCCCACCTGTTCATTCAGCTCTTCCCTTATGTTCCCTTTTTACTCTTGCTATCCCTCCTCTAATTTCTCTGTAGTTATTTTTTTCATAATTTTCAAGCAGTGTCCTGTATAGATCGCTCAGCCTTTCACTCCCTGGGGATGGGAAGAGAGAGGACTGGGAGGAGACAAAATGAGGAAGGAGGTTGACTTGAACACACTGTTGTCCTGCAGGAAAAAGAAATGCTATCTTTGCAAAGTCCATAAACACAGTTTGACTGACTCACTGTATGCCATACTGAGCAGCAGCCTCCTTTCCTAGGATAATAAGAGCCTCAGAGGGATGGTGGTTCCCTGAAGTATGAAAACATGAAAGAGGACTTCCCCAAAGCCATTGGGTGGAGCACAAAGGATGTGGAAAGACTGGAGGGCTGGAGAGTAAAGATGGTGATAAAGGTGAGGAATTCAAGCACCATGAGTATCAACAATTGAATAAGGTGGCACTATAAATGTTTTGGCTTCCATTGACCATCAGCTGGTGAGGCTGGGGGAGTTTTGTATCTGAGTCTAAATAAGTCCAATACTATGAACCCTGTAATGAATTCCTACATCAGTATACAATAGCCAAGCAAAAGATGTGTATATTATAAACTCAGTTCCTATAAGTTTAGCTGGAAAAAAGGACATTTTTATTCCTAAATGTCTGAGACACAAACTTTTTTACTGCAGGTACAGGCTTGTTTTTTACAGATGGATAAATGATACTGTATAAAATACCTTAGTAATACTGATGAGTGATTTCAGGGATCTCTGGTTTTTGTGTTTGAGCACCACCATTTATATCAATGTCTGGCTTCTGTATTCATCCTTTTTTCTTTCTTTTTAACAAATCCAGTTGCATGTTATTGATTACTCACCCATATTTTCTTCCTTCTTTTCCTTCCTGCATCTGGATTGGCACTTTTTGGTTGCTGCTCCCTGTAATGGAAAACTATGAAAAAATATCTTTGCCCTTAAAATCTTTTTGCTTATTTTTTCATGTGTGACAAGATTGTACTCTTCTGCAACCATCTTCAAATTTTTACTTAGTCTTCTAAAAAGTGAGGACAAAGTCATAAAACAAGAACATCTAATTTGCATTTACTTTGCAAAGGTTTGAATTTCTAATAAAAGCTCCAAGAAGCAGTGTCAGGCCCATAAGGAGGACTGTTATCACCATATTTCTGATACTGAAATCCAGCAAAATAATGGTTTATGATATCAGCTGAAATCTGAAGGACCAACCCCTGGTTCTAATGTTTAGTTTAATTCTTCATACAAAAACTCAAGAACAAGTTTCAAGGCAGAAAATCCAGGAAGGTTTGCCCTGTAATGGACAGTTCATGCTGTCCACAGAGTCATGCACCCTCACAATGCAGTCTGCTGGATCGGCATATGTCAATTATATATATATATATATATATATGTATACAGATAATAATATAGACAGTATATGCTATTTTAATATAATTTGAACATAGGTTTGCTTAATTTTCTCATAATTAGCTAAAGCTCTTTTATTCTGTGGTAGTCAACAATGCAATAATGTAAAGATAAAAGCTTTTCAATGTCATTTGCTCATAGCAACACAATGAAGAAGGAAATTAAAACAGTTTAATTTTTTTCATAAGATGTTCGTTCTTTTGAATATCAGACAAAACTAGAGATCAAATGAAAGAGAAAAAAGATACATAAACCAAACTGATTACAAGAAAGGGTATAAATTAATTAGACCAAAAAGTGTTTTGGTTTTGCAGACCTCTTTCTCTATAATCTCAAAAAGCCATCTAAAATAATAAATGTTAAACGTGTGCCGAAACTAAAGTGCATGTAACAACTTGTCTATGCTTACAAATGGAATAATTCAAACAGAACATGGCAAGGGAATTAGAGAAATAAAGAAACAACCACACCTATCCTTGTAAAGCATGAAAACTGAATAGCATGAAAGAGCATGAGTGAGTGAAAGAAAATTGTATGTGTGTGTGTATAAGCTACTTAAGGTGATGATATTAAATTAATGTATCACTAATGCAGGGTGGATGAGGTGGACCTGGTCAGCTTCCTTTTTCCATGACAAAATAAGATCTGATCAACACATTAATTAAGCAAACATTTCATCTGTTAATTACTCTGTTATTGTCATAGTTTTAACAATTCGTGTGAATGCAAGCCACAATGCTGAGATTTTACAGGAAAGATCCTTATGACATTAACCTGATATAAGTGCAAGATTTTAATATGGGATGCAGTCAGGATGGAGAAACTCTAAGTGAATACTTTTGGGATTATAAATTTATCCAAGATGGACTCTACATAATGCAGAAATCACAAAAGGTCTTCTTTTGTGGTTTCTGTAGCCACCAAACCAGAACTTCATAACAAAATTCTATAGAACTTGAAAATTATCTCAGTAAGAACAGTGTGTCTTCATGAATGCCAAAGCATGAAGTAGAGACCAAGATATCTAATTCCATGTTCAAAGTTTTGCCCTAGTAATGCAAGGCAATGTTAAAAGTTTTTTAAAGTTGGACACATACTTGGAGATTATATTTGAGCATTATAAAGTAGATGGGAAAAAAAGTGACCAAATGTAAGCCATGTGGAAGTCATAATCAAGGTGAAATATGTGAAGTTATCAATAAGTATATACTGGTTATGCAATTTGAAAACAGCTTTTGGAGTATAACAGTTCTATGTATATTCTAGCACGTATACTGAGACTTAAGAGTGCTCCAACATCAAGCAGAGAACCCCAACCATATCCTGATGGAAAAAAAGGAAATCATCCCACGTTCCCATCATCACTCCTTCTCCTCTGTGTCCTGATTTCCACTGGATGGGAACTTGTGCATGTGGACAGCCCGTTGTATGACAACAGGTCACAATGTAGTTCTCGGCACAAGCACAAGGCCAAGACTTCAGGAAGAACTGTGGACACCCAAGCTCACCAGTTAAATCGTAGAGTCACAGAATGGCCTGAGTTGGAAGGGAGCATAAAGATCCTCCATTTGCAAGCCTCCTGCCGTGGACAGGGGCACCTTCCACCAGACCAGGCTGCTCAGAGCCCCATCCAATCTGGCCTTGAACACTTCCAGGGATGGGGCATTCACGACTTCTCTGGACAACCTGTTCCAGTGCCTCAGCATGTGCACAGTAAAGGATTTTTTTCTACCATCTAATCTAAACCTATTCTCTTTCAGTTTGAAGTCATTTCCCCTTATCCTGTCCCTACATGCCCTTGTAAAATGTCTCTCTCCATCCTTCTGGTAGGCTCCCTTCAGGCACTGGAAGGCCACAATTAGGTCACCCCAAAGCCTTCTCTTTTCCAAGCTGTATAATTCCAGAGAATGTACTGTTAGCTAAGACTAAAATTATGCCAAGCATAAAAATGTTTCTTCTTTCTTCAATTGTCATTAGAACTTCCAATTGGGGTGTCTTTGGTGTCATATAGTATACAGATGTAACAGTTAATCTCCATTCAAAATTATGAGAACTGCTACAGTACCTGATCTTTTGTCCTTTCCTACATTTTGGGTCAACTCCTCTACCAATAGGCTCAGTAATTTGTGCTTGAGTAATACTTTCGGTCTTAGGGAGTAATTATTCGTAAAGGTTTCTGGTCTTGGTTTAAGATCTTCAGCAGCACAAGTCTCCAACTCCTTCACTCCTCTTTTTTTAGCATGCTGAGCTTTTACAATCTCTCACCATGTAGAGTATCTACCAATTTTCAGATCCTAAGCGCAGCTTTTTAGCTGTTGCTTTCAAATTCTTTACCATAAGAATTAGGTACTTTGTTCTAGTAGTGTTCTCACCACTGTATTGGATACAAATGTACATTTTCTGGCTTTTTCTCCTAATCTCAATATATATGTCATTATATCTGAGGGTCATATTAACTCTGCTTTGTTGACTCCTAGCAGTGGAAATTTGTGTTCAGTTGCTGCTTCTGTATAACATGAAAAAGGCCAAGGTACTCCACACTTTCTTTGTCACTGCTTTTATTGGTAAGACCTGCCTTCAGGAATCCCACATCCCTGAGGTCAGAGGGAAAGTCTGGAGCCAGGAAGGCTTACCTTCAGTGAAGGAGGATCAGGTCAAGGAACATTTAGACACACTGAACATACACAGATCCATGGCACCAAGTGCTGGGGGAGCTGGCTGATGACATTCCAAAGCCACTCTTGGTAATCTTTGAAAAGCTGTGGTTATTGCGGGAGGTTCCCAAGGCTTGGAAGAAAGCAAATATTATTCCTATCTTCAAGAAGGTCAAGCAGGAGGATTACAGGCTGGTAAAACTCACCTCAATCCCATGGAAGGTGATTGACCCTGTAATCCTGGAAGCCATACCCAAACATATTAAATATAAGAATGTGACTGGAAGGAGTCAGCATGGATTTATGAGAGACATCCTGTCTGACCAACCTGATGAAGTGACTACCTTTCTGGACAAGGAAAAAATTCCAGCGAATATTGTTTGCTTTGACATTAGCAAGGCTTTTGACACTGTTTCCCAAAACATCTTTAGATGAAATACTGAAGTATGGGCTAGATAAGTGGACAGTGAGGTAGACAGAAAACTGGCTCAATTTCTGGGCTCAAAGGGTTGCAGTCAGATGCACAAAGTCCAGCTGAAGGCCAGGCACTACTGGCGTACCCTCAGGCTGGCACTGAGGGATCTGATACTGCTAAACATCTTCATTAGTGACCTGGACAGTGGGACAAAGTCATAAGTAGGACAGAGACTGTATCCTCAGAAAGTTTACAGATGACCCAAAACAGAGGAGGAGCTGATACACAAGAGGGTCACGCCAACATCCAGATGGGATGGGGCAAGGGGCAAAGAGTCCAGCAAAGGGCTACAAAAGTGATTAATGTCTGAGAGCATCTGACTCTGACATGGAATCAGAGGGTGAGAGAGCTGTGACTTCTGAGTCTGGAGAAGTCTCAAGTGGGATCTTGACAATGTGCATAAACACTTGAGGGTTGGAACAAAGGAAGTGGACCCAGGCTGCTCTCAGGGATACAAGTGATGCTTTAAGAGGCACAAGGGACAATGACAAAATGAAACACAGGAAATTTCACTTAAGCAAAAGAAAAACCTTTTTTACTATGAGAGTAGTGAAGCACTGGAAGAGGTTGCCCAGACAGTTGGTAGAGTCTCGATCGCTGGAGATACTCAAAATCCAGCAGGGCACAGTCCTGAGAAACCTGCTCCAGCTGGCCCTGCTCTGAATACAAGGTTTGGATAAAATGATCTCCAGAGGTGTCTTCCAACCTCAGTCATTCCATGATTTTGTGGTTCTGTAAATTACAGGATATAGGTTCAGTAGTTGACGTGATATAGTATTATATTGCTGGGTGCACACCCTAACTGTGTTCTTCCAACAAATAGGCACCTTTTATTTTAATATAATTTATTTTTTTATTTTCAAGATACGGTACAAGTAGAAGAAAACTTTAAAAGCCTTCAGGGGTAATTTCCCTAGTCTTTATTAATTGCCAATTGCCTTCAGATATCACAACTAATTTGATAAGAGAAAAATTGTTACAGAAATGCATAAAACACCGCAAGCCAATCATGTTAGGGCCAGAACAAATAATAGGACAGCTACAAAGATAGAAGGTAAAAGAGCTTTAAAGATGGGTACAAGACGCCTTCACGTAAAGTGACAGCAAAAGTAGGAGTGGTAAGTTACTAAAAAGGAAAAATAAAAGATTATGTGCTTATTTTTTAAGAATCTATTTTTTTATATACATTTTCCCCCAAAATGATAAAAGATATATTTGCTTGATTTTTTACCATCAAATATAGGACAATAAACTGGGATCCGTAGACAAGTAGTGACTGAGAGTAGAGGGGATCATCTCCACAAATCCCCTCACCACGAAACATTTCTGCAGGGGGACCATTTTACCCTACAGAGGAGTGAGGGAATTTGGGGGAATCACTTATGGAGAACTCAGTAGCTAAACTCCAGAAGAAAGACTCTTGGACAGTCTTTCAAACTAACACAGACCAGAATTAAAGGCTACTAGTAATTTCAGGTGACTGGAAACAAAATAAATGATTCATAGTTTTATGAAAGCTGTTTTGAGATAATTATTTATCTGAGTTATGGTAGGATAAAGACTGGGCAGCAACATGTTTCTGGGCATGTATATCTCAAAAATAATCACAGAAGTGCTTGAGGCACCTCAACAATGTAGACAAAACTAGGTGGTGGCAAAGGGCATTTCACATGCGAGTGAGTTGGGATAGAGGAATCTGGGAGTTCAAATAGACACTGTATATCTGCTGAGGTAGGAAGGTTTAGAGGGCCTCAGGAAACACTGGGGAAGCAGCATAGGAGGAAATAGGAAAGGTCTGTGGGGATTATGTGGCCTGTGAGAGCTCAGCAACCTTCCAGGCAATGAAGCTGGGGAGAGGCCTGAGACAGACCATGGAAGTTTCAGAAGGCTCTAGAGTGTCAAAAGGCTCCAGAATTCTTTTCCTGCTTTTGTCCTTGAAAAATCCCTCATTTACAAGCTGATTTGATTTCAAAATCACAGATAGCAGCCAACATAACCCGCCCCCCAGAGAGTTTTATGGAAGGGTTACATGCGTTACCCTCCCATGCTGGATGCCATGTTGTGTGCTACGCACATCTGCTCCTGCTGTGGGAAAAAGGAAAGGATGAGGCTGGGCTGGGGGCTCAGGGATAGAAGGGGGCTGCTGACCTTCAAATAAAGCCTGAGAGATGAGCAGAGCAAGATGGAACAGCTGTTGCAAGAAGGAGGTAAAACCAGCTGGTGACCATTGATCTGAACTGGTTCTTTGGAGACAACAGGCACCAAATTTAGTGTAGGTAGACAGGGCTGTGTAGTCATCCACTTCCTCTGTCTCTTACAAAGGCTGTTTAACACTGTCCCAGAAGTTGGCCACCCTATGTACCTGCTTATTTTACTCTATCCTAAAGCCAGCTGTGCAATAAGCATTTGTAAAACTTAGGAATCGACGTAATTTAAAAGAAAATCACTGGAGTGAGAAATATACTACATGTATTCCTGTGTGTAGCAAAATCTGGTAGATCAATGTACCCTAACCACCAGTGAAGTCACCCATCCAGCTGCAGCTATGTCAGCGAGGACATCACATGATTTTCAACGTCAGCTACACAACATAATACATCTTTACATAAATCTCTAAGAATGCATGCTCAAGACTCCATTTGACTGACTCAATGCCAGCTTTGACTTAGATTCTGAATAATTTCTACATTTCCTTAAATAATGTTTAAGAGATATGTGTAAGAATAACGAATTTTACATTTCAATACAATTCAACTAAGGAGCTTTCATTTCCCCTATCTTCCTGAACGATGATTCTTAATGGTCTTGATTAAGGTCATAGCTGACCTTGCAGAATGGATGGTATGTGGAAGGTATATATCCATCTTTTTTTTTTCAAACTGCACCCCTTGTCAGACTAGTGTTGATCACATATACAGGACTGGCAAACCCTGCTTCGCAGTGCTGAAGTCAACTAAAGAGTTAGGTAAACATATAGAGAAATAATCTTAAAGACTTAAACTAGTTCTAAAAGAACAGATGTTACTGGTTATACCCAACACGAAATCATTCAAATTAAGATTAGTAAACTCAAAATGATACATTATCTGCTCACCTTTCTTAGATCAATAATGCAAACAGTTTCTTTTGTTTGAAATGAAGTAATCTCTCCAAATACTTTAATTGCTTTTGTTTTTTACTGGCCACAGAAAACTGAGAAGGATCCAAATGTAAACAAACTTACTGGCCACAGAAAACTGAGGAGAATCCAAATGTAAACAGTCTAATTGGGAATTTTTCATTTAGAAGCATTAGCTAATCAGGTATGCAATTTTTTCATATGCTGTGGATAGTGCAGTAGTGTTACTGAGATCACTGACTATGTTTTCTCTTAAAATGTTCATTTCAGAGCACAGAATGAAACCATACATCGTATCATTTAAAGAGAGTATTTTTTTGCTATTATGGAGTTAAATTAAGAAGGTAATAAAGAAAAACTCTCTGAAGCATTTTCCTCTAAAACTTGTCACACTGATACATATGAGTTTGATCACGAGTGTATACTTTTGAACAGAAATAAAAAGAGTGCTCATCTCATCTACTCATCATCTAATTGATGCTCTAGAAAAGCCCTCATTTCTTCATCCCATATTTAGTGAAACAGCATCTCTTTTGCAAACCTTCTCCATTACTTTTGGCAGCGATTCTAGATGCATAGAGAACAGTTAGAAAGCCAAAGTACTGCCTGTATATTGAACCTGTCACACATATTGGTAGCATTGTGTCTTTTAATTGTAGTCACAGAAGCTCCAGTTGCCATTTGATTAAAACAAATATGTCATTGGCATTTCACCGACAGTCCTATTTCCACTAACTGAATTTGCTTAATGACAGTAACACACATTTACAGAAGTTCACATGAGCTAAAAGAAAAAAAATTAGAAAGGAAGGAACATTTTGCAGTATGTCAAAACTTTGTTTGTGAAAAGAAAGTTCACTATTTTTTATTTCAGCAGCACAACATTGGGAATTGAGTTTTAAATTTTTCTGCTCCCTTCTTTTTATTTTCCTTGAGATTAACAGTTATCTGTTTCCTCATTCACAAGAGATACTACTGCCCTTTTGCAGTTCCCAATCCCCTGCACAGAGACTTTTAAAATGTTGTAATTCTCAAAAATCATTAATATCTGCATATTTTACTGATCCTCAGGGGAAAAAAAAAAAAAAAGAGTAAACCCTTGGGATTACGTTGTTCCCAGAGAAGGGCATATTCAAGGACAATACATGTCCTAGGAAACTCTTTTAAAGACAATTATTTGTGTGAGAGGAAAAGGAAGAAGTAAGTTAGAGCTGCACAAATTTCTTTGTAAAGAGAAACCAAAGAAACACTGGGTCTTAGTTCTTTTCTTCTAAAAAAGATGAAATGCTGTAAAACAGTACCCTTCATACATGTCAATTTGCTACCTTTACTTACATATGAGAAAGCAAGACTCAACAGCTAATGAAATAGAATGAAAATAGAATGAAAATATACACAGTTGTCAAAAGAAGCCTTTTTGGCAAATGACTATTTCAGATTCTCAAGGCTATCAAGGCTATTTAAATGCATGCCATTCATTAGCTGAAACATTACATTTCAGGACACATTTTTAATTTTCTTTATACTATTTGCATAGTTCCTCTAACACAGTATAAATACCCTTGCATAGCATATTTGCATTTGGCAGAGCAAGGAAGCAGACCAGACATAGCACTACTAGATGTAGCAGTAGAAAATGTAGTAATAGAATTACAAAACAATAAAGCTACAAAACTAGTATCAGCTGTAGTAATATTTTCAAAACCTGTTTAGTCATTCTACTTTCTCCCTTGTGTCTGTAACATTACTTTTTTTTTCTGACATCCACAGTATATAAACATCACCAAAAGACTGTTTTCTCTAGAGTATTAAAGTTTTTCTTCTTGATTATAAGAAAATTAAGGTTTGAAGGCGTACTTATAATTTGTTAAATTCATACTTCCTTTGTTAAAATAACTATTTTTCTTAATCAGATGAACCTAAATAATAAATTTGCACAGAAAACAAGAGGAGAGAAAGACATCCTTGGGCAATTCTGTGTTTTCACATAGAATCCCAAATGGTTGTGACTAATTTTTGTTCTGGTTTTTATTCTCATGGGCAATTCCTGAGTTTTTCCTTATATTACTGTTTTATATAAAAATACTGAAAGTTGCCTTATGGAGTTTCCCTTCCAGGAAGATTCATCTTCCAGAAAAAGTTTTCATGTGGTGCTGTAGGAAAGAGAGGAGGGAGAACAGAGGAACATGTCTACAGTTCCATGAAAAGCATGTAGACTTACAGCTCTGTCTTCAACAGAAACCTGTCTGAAAGACAGACTAATGTATCAGAACTTAGCCAAATCTTTACCAGAAAAATAATAACATGCAACTTTGAACTAGATTCTCTCATTTGCCTCAACAAATTGTGTTTGATTCATTAATTGGAGTTAAACAATAGTTATTTTGGCCAGCATTCAGTCAGAATGCCACTTTTGCCTTTTGCAAGTGTTCCAGCAAGGTTTTTTCATTACTTTTATAGTAGTTGACACATATATTCTGATCAGAACTCTTAAAATAGATGTTTAGACTTAGGTTCTTCATATTAAATGAAATGAAATGAAATTAAATATCAAATTAAATATTAAAAAGCAACTACATGGTCTTAGGCTCTGCCACAGCAAAAATTGTTCAACAAATATCTGGGTATCCCATTCTGCAAAAGTTAATGGATTTTTAAAAACAGTATTCGTGAGGAAGCTGCAGTATAAAATTGAGAATAAGACTCACTTCTGTTGTAAGCCCTAGCTAGCTCTCAACATCATGGTGGAGAATGGATTACAGTCTATAATCAAGAACCCTTTAGAAAATCTAGTTCATCTACCTGTCCTTTGTACATCCACCAGAGAACATGACAGAGACTTCTTAGAATTTATTAATAAAGGTTTAGATCTTTAATAAAAAGCTATATCTTGGCACATGCTATGCCTGCCTGGGGAGAGAAGGAATGTTACTTTGGTCTGTGATAGAAAAAAGATTCAGAGTGTGAAATATTCTCAAATACTCTGATCCAAAGAATTAAAATATCAGGCATTCTAGGAAAAAAAATGCAAAAACAAAGAAGGAATTCCAAAACAAGGGCTTATGATACTTGCATCTGAGGAGAAGTTACTTTCTGATTCTAAGACAATATTGATGATATCCCTTCCTGTTTTCTGTCTTTGATACCTCCCAAACTTGGAAGAAAGGGAATTAAAATTCCCCTGAAGTCTACACTGTGCATCAAAACTTGTAAAAATTCTTTCCTGCCTTATGTACAAATTAAGTGAATCCACTATCCATAGGATAAGTTGAATTCAATAAAAGACAACGCAATAAATATTGCCAGCACATTAAAAGCAAGTATGAGTCTGTAAAACCCTTCATAAACTTCCTGAGCATCATATTTAGACAATGAGGGTTTCTTGCCTACTACTTCATTTGAAAAGCACATACAGGGTTTCCCTCTTTGAATAGTTACAGACTTTATAGACACAAAGCCTTTTGTAAGATCATTATGCCTAAAAATCATTCCGTCTTTGAATAGATAAAGATATGATTAAAGAATAATCATATTCTCTAAAACTTCTACTTTGATAGTTTAAATAGCCTTTTAAACTTTCTAAAGTACCTCTTCCTATTATTATATTAGCCTTTATTTTGATTCAAATTTATATTATTTTATAAGCATGGAACATCTTGTTAATACTATGCACTGTAATGCTGAACTTTCTCAGTCTTTACTGAAAGTTCTCCTGTGATCTTCCAGTAAATCCAGTTCCCTCTCTTTAAGTGACAACTCCAGTTGATAAGCCTTCAATTTAAACCAAAAATTCTGGATTTAGTCTCCATATGCTTTACTTTCTACTATGCTATTTTAGCCTATATTTTTAATTCCTGTTCACAATGTGCAATCCACCTGTTCCTGTCAACATTGGCTGGATTTTTCAAGTGTTACACCATCCACACCATGGTTTATTAATACCAAGCTTTTTTAAAGCAGTGTCACAAATAAAGATATTAAGCAGAACTTGTTCTAAGACTGGTTCTTGGAAAATATAATTTCTAGCCTCTACCCATCTGGACAACTCCCTTATCATTGTAATCTTCCCTTCAGCTACCATGTTAATAATTTCACAGTCCTTGTTTTAATTTCCACTTCCATTTGCTTTCCTTTGATATCAGTTTTAATTCCTTTGAGTCACCGCTTAACTTAAACATAGATTATTAAATTGACTTCATTGATCCCACCTGAAGGATATAAAAGAAAGATGTAAATCTACTTTTGCCAAAATCATAATGAATTTATCTTATTTAAACTCCACGTTCTTGGTTACTCTTCCATACAAAACCTGCATATTTCATTAAGGATAAATGAGGGATTCTTTCGGATATTCCATTTTGCCTTATCAGATACATGTATCACACATACTATTTTCTAATGGGAAGCAATAAAGTAACATGACCAAAATTGCAGCTTCTTTTAAAATAACTGTTGCTGGACACTATCCAGGCTGTTCAGATTTCACACAATACCTGCTTATTTTTGAATTCACCATGGATGTTATAATTTCCATTTCCTATTCTTGTTGGATAATCTTTTCTTCGTCATATATATAATTTCATCTATTAAAACTGGGGCAAAGTATTAAGATGTGTGACATTCAATGTCCCCTAATCTCTGCCTGATTCTCAGGATATGACCCCACTTGTCCCCTTCATTTTATTTCTAGAGTACTGTGGTTAGAAACCTTCTTATAATTTCGTTTCATTCCTTTGAAGGATCTAGCTCAGATAGATATTTTGCCCTTTTGACTCCATTTTTGTACTTTCTGACTTACTCACTGATAATCTCATTTCAGTAAATTCCTTGATCACCTACTATGTCCTGTTTGAGGTGTTTAGTGGTCCAGGCAGGTCCATAGTAATTTATTTTCTACAATTTTCTACTTAAAACTCAAGCTCAGACTACTGAAATTTTCTCTGTATGTGATTCCATGTGTCATTTGCATTTTAGTCCATGAGTGCCTCATAGTTGCTTTATTGCCTCAAAATTTGGAAGCTTTGATTATTACCAATCTTTGTCTACCCTGCACTTGAACCTATTGTGGGAGTTTTGAACCTACCTGGGCTTGCTCATTCCAAGAACACTGTCTCAAACTACTTTTCTCTCTGGTCAGTCCCCACTCTTGAATTTATGAAGATTCATGGCTTTTAAAGTAAGTGTAATATGGCAGTTATATTTTTCTTCTTAGTAAAGAAATCCTGTCTGGTATCGTCTCCAAGAACACCTAAGCTGCTATCATGGTATAATTAATACTGTAAACTATTAGCATTTTTTTTGCTAAACCCATGTCTAGGAAATCCATGTATCATGTATTTCTCTCATAGTTTCTGAGAGTTTTCCAACACATCTCCGACTTTGTTTTGCAGATTATAATATGTGTTAGGGAGTGCTCTTGGCTTTTTTAAAAACAACATCTTCTCTGAGTTCTTTCTCCCTATAATTTTTCTCTTACATGTAAGAAATATGACTAGGAAGTTTCAGCTTTGACACCTGTTGTGAGTAAAAAGGAGTCATAGGATTAGTAAAGATAGCACATGAAAAAACGTATGATGAGCAACACTCAAGCAACTCCTGTATCAGCCCCTCCTATGCAATTTTATTATGCATCTTTGATGTAAGACAAAATAAAGCTGGGCAGAACAAATACATCCGGTTTCAAAGTATTTGAAAAGTTGCTGTCATTCTGTTTTTCATCTATATATATGTAACTAGGAAAATAGAGATGAAAGCATGATATAAAACTAATTCAAAACTTTAAATGTACCCAATGTGTTTTTTAAGAAGTACAAAAACATTTGTCTCGTAACACTTAATGCCCTCATGTCTGCTATATCTCCAGGAAAATATAATAGACAGACACTATGAGAGAAAAATAAAATTAACCTGCCTTACCACACCCTTTTGAAGGCCCATTACATTCATACTATCTCTCACAGCAAATAGAAATTGATGTTTAGGTGGGAAGTATAAGAAACAAAGCATGTGTGTATTGTCTTTTCCCAGTATACTCTCCAACTCTGCCAATCAGTGTTTAGGGATTTCCAAAGTCAAGCAGTCAGGACTGTGCCTCTAGCAATCACTGATGAGCATGCCTTGTGTTATTTTTTCTGATCCTTTTTCTGACATATTTATGCTTCTTTTCTCCATAACATGACAGTACTAACACGCAACATTTGATCATTTACTGTAAAAATAAACATGCTTGCTTTTACTTGTTTTTATCTTATTGCCTCAGCATTTCCCCTGATAACTTTTAAATTCTCAGCTTGCAAGAAACTGTGACTAAATAGTTCCCATTATTGTCCACGTGTCATTTGTTATATTGCAAATCCCTGTCACAGTCCTTTTCCTCACCTATCTGACCTATTACCCATGGCCTCCCATTGTTGATTCTGGATTTAGTTTCATTATATGAAAACCACTTTTTATTTCCTTTCTTGATAGCTTCTCTGCCTCCTGTAGGTGCTGTCTGAGATGCCTGGACCAGCATGCAGTATTTTCAGTCTAAATTCCTGCATTTACACAGTGGCATGATCCTGTTTTTGACTTTGCATCCCTCCTCTTCCTTTCCTAATAAGTTTTCAGATTTCACTTACTTTCAAATGCCCCGGAGTAATGACTTGAGGTTTTCTGAGAAACAAAAATACCTTTACTATGAGGGGTTTCTGCATTGAAAGCTGTTCATGCTTTTTCCTGTAACTCAGGACCAAGTGTGTACGCTTGCAGAAAACAATCACTTATATTTTGGTAATAATGAAGATCAGTTAGTTAAACACTTGTTAAACACAGAAAAAAAGCTGCACTATTTTCCTACTCACAAGACATATTTTGTCTTCTACTACTCAATTTTTTCATTAGTTAAGCTTATGACACTTCACCACCAACCACTTACTTCTAAATTCTTTTGGTTTGGACAAAGTTTTTGAACTAGTTTTGAAAAATCTACTTTTAATGTGAGCTTTTTCCTTCCTTTTGCTCTTGGTTTTGGCCTGAACATGGCAAAAACCCCCAACTATAATGTTTCCTTCACTGTCACTAAGAGGTAGAAAATTCTAGATCCTCACCTCCAAATAAACCGATATAGCAGTCACTATTTTCCTGGCTTTTTACCTGAAGAGACAGTTTTTTATCCAAGTGTTAAAAATTCCCATGCAGTTTTAAATAAACTATTTCAATTTAACTTAAACATTCATGATCTGTATTTAAAATTATTTAGCTAAAACAAGAACTACCTAATAAAGTGTTTAAATTCCTAAAAAATGTTTTTCTATAAAAATTTGGAGGTATTTTTCTCTAACAGCAAAGAAAGAAATTACCTAGCATTTGTTTTAAATTGCACAATGAAATACCTGATTATTTCCCCTCTGAAAAATGCATACCAAAATCAAGATCTGCTGTGACAATAGGTATACTCAGATCATGAAAAGTACACCTTTTACTAGGCAAATAGTGGTTTTCATATAAGAATAATAATGAGAATTACTAAGTGCAAACAAGAAAAGCTAGCTTAAGTACAGATGATGCATTTTATTATTCTGTGATGTAAAACTGATATAAACTAAAATTTGGATAAATATTTAAATGAAAACAGTTTCAAAATTGGAGATTAAATCTTAAATTTCAGAGTATGCTTGCATTTTAATATGAAAACAAGAAGGGCAAAAGTGTGAGGCTAAAGGCTCCGGTGTCTTATTCAATCCAACCCTCATGTGGGAATGAGTAATGTGGAAAGCTTCAGACCACTGATAATAATTATTCTCTAAATTAAAGATGAGCTTTAGCCCATCTTCTTTGATGATTATGAAAGCCAAATTTTCAAAGCTAATTGGTTTCTCAGTAAGGGTCATTGTTGCTTATTGTTCAGGCACTCTTAAGGTAATTAGTATGCCTGACCTAAATTAGGCACATTTTGCACATTTTATTAACAATGCAGAGTAACAGAAACCCCTGACCAAAATATATGCTGTGACTCTGTCTTCTGTGGTGGCCTACCAAGGAAGCAAATTTCACATCCAAGGATGCTTCCAACATAAACATCTGGCTGCAGGTTCTGGGTTGCTTGAGTAGCAAAAGTTGCGCCATCCCACTGTTCAGGGAAAAGTGGCTTCCATGTTTTCCAAACCCTTTGTTGGTGTTACATTGCTTCATGTGTAGTGAGGAACTGAGCACAGCCACAGAGAAAAATACTCTGAACTACTAAAGGAAGCAGTAAGGACTGGTTTGCCATTCTATCTCAATAGTTTGCTACCTCAGCAGTAGAAAGTAGCTGATTTTTACAGAAAAAGAGTAGAAATCATAAATTATTGAATGATCTCTCCTACCTGTAAAAATATATATAATCTCTTCTAGCTTCCAACCATTTACATTTTAGAACTTTCTGAACCAAAGATGAAACTGCTTTTAATATCCAATATCTAATTATTCTGATATTTAGATTATGAGAAAGTATGCAGTCCTTCCCAGCTCATTTTCTCTGTATTGTTACCTATTGTGTATACCTCTAACATACTCCTTCTTTTTCCCAAGATCAAGAATCTGTTCCACTTAGTCTTCATAGCTACAATCTTCTCCTGTTGTTTTTTTGGTACTGTTTTTCCTTCTACTACTCCTTTTATGAAATAGCTTAACAGAACTGCAAATATACCCTTTTCAATATATAGAGGTAACTGTGGTTACAGATCATACATAACATCAAACATGAAGAGGTTTATGTTGTTTCTTTCAAAAGAATTACTGCTGGTTTATTTCCCTTTGATTGACCTTAGTCACTGACCTCAAGATATTCGCAGAGAACTATATAAAATCTATTCTCAGCAAGGTAGCAGCAAGGCTAGAGCCTGCCACTCTATTTGTATCACTTTAGTTAATCTTACCATTCTTACACTAATTTAAAATTTCAGTTATCAATTTAGCACCTTTTCACTCAATATGGTAACATTTTTGTTTTACTTTGGGTAGCCAACCTTAGATATGGCTATCAAGAATATGACTAATTCTCCATTGTTATTGTGTTACTATTAATCTCCTTTCCCACATCCTTTATGAAAAGATGGTCAGGTCCAGCTGCCAACTGCCCCTACAACACAACTTCCATAATTCTTCTTTTCCCCATTTAAAACCACCTATGATCACAGCAAAACCTCTACTCTGACTGCAATTTTAATTTGGGGTATTTTTTGGTGAAAGGCTTTATCAGACTTTTGGATAGAACTCTTGCACTGAACAGGTGAAACTTAGTGAATTGTGTATTGAGTCTGGTCTTACACTATGGTTGATTTTTGAGATGTGACTTCCCTCTATGACAGTCATGCTAACTCTTCTCCAGCATTTCATATGCTCAATGAGCCCACCCTTTAATAATCCCTTCTACTAACTGGACTCCAAGATAATCAAATTACAAGTAAGTTTTTTTGTTTAAACTTTTCCCCCAAAACTATCACGCATACCAGGGCTGTCAAAGTTTTACTTAAAACCATCGGAGGATTCATCCTTCAATTATGTGACTATTGCGGAAATTGGTAGGGTCTTTGTGCCCAAAATAGCATGAAACAAAGGGATGCTTTTCCCCCTCACATTCTTTTTGCTTGTCTCTAGACTTAAGGATGCACTCACAGGAACTTAAAACACAAGCATATCCATGCACACCGATGGTCAAAAGCAAGGTAAAGGAAGAAGGTTAATTCAGAGCTCCAGCTATGAGAGATTCCTCATGATCAAACAAAAGCCTTGAAATCTGCTTGTAAGCTCAGGGACACACAGCGTATAGGGCAGGGATTTACTGCAGTTACACAATGTAACTCTTCCGATGGGCAGGACAGCCCATTGTCAAATACCTCTCTGCTGTACAAATGCTTCCTGGTGATGAGGAAGGCGTGAATGACTCCAAAAAGTGCTTCGACTAAAAGACATTTACTCACTCAGGTGGAATTTCCAACAGGATTTTCGAACAGCAGAGCAACTTTGATGCAACTGACATCAAGGAAGACCCAAGATTTTCTGGGAGAAACTCATGGTAGCACAGGAACACGAGAGACCAACCCAAGTTGTGTCAACGCCGATGGCGTATCCAGCCCAGTGTGCTTTCTCTAGCTGTGGCTGTAAGCCAACAGCCAGGAAAAGCAAGAACCCAGCAGCCTTGGGCTGAGGGTGCCACAATCCCATCTCATTATTATTCCTGCCTATAGCTCTCCTTCCAGTATTTGCCCTGTCTTCCCTTGAAGTCCTGCTTCTCTCAACCACAGCAGCACCATCACCTTCAGTGTAGGGGTCCAGTGTGTTACTGCAAATACTGAACAGCATGTAGGAGGAGGAAAACACGAGTGGTACGAAGCCAGGCCAGAATTTAAAGATTGTTAATTAGGGCTTTGGAATAGACAGTCTGGGTCAACCCAATCTAGGCACCTATTCTGACAGATGTGGGTTTGTCCCACACTGACACTAAACAAAGAATTAAAAAGCTCAAAAATGAAGTTTTGACCACAAGGTAAATATTCTGGGTTGTTAGGTTTGGATGGAAATTATTGCAGGTCCAGACAATTCATTCCCTTTCTACGTCTGCAAGTGCTTGAATGGAGCATGAGGAATTAAAATAGAAATTGGGCCCTGTGCTTCCCACAAGGCTGGAAACCTCACTAAGGCAAAGTGGAGGGTCTGGTGAGGCTGCAGGGGGCTGCAGGCTCCTACTCTGTGCTTATCTGAACACCTGAAGTGGGACAGCCAGGTATGTGAGGTTGCTTCTTAGGACAAATCAGGCTCTACCAGTTCAAACAAAACAAAAAAAAAGTGTTACAGCCCTTTTTCCTCTGCTCCCACAGAGTCGGTATGCTGGAATTCAGTGCAGTGTTGTTATGTTTATGGTGCAACCATCAGCAGAGCCATCCTACAACACCAACATGCCCTGGAGTACTGCAGCACATAGCTGTGAATGATCATAAGTTATCACAGGTTACCACAGGTTATCATAGTGCCCTGCACGCAGAATGCTTTGTATGTAACCAGTTCGTCACACAGCTCTATGGATGCCCACATGACTAGAGGGGGAACATGGCCATGCTTTTAGGCATTCCAGCATTCTCATGCTCACACAAACGTGCACATCCCACTGCCACCGCCCGATGGTTTTACCCCTCCCCACCTTCTTGCCACCTACAGTCACTACTGGTGACGTCCAGCAGTGAATGTCTCATGCTGTCAGATGCAACTGATCCTTCCTTATTAACCTGAAACTGTAAGAAACAGAAGGTTTATTTTCCAGAATTTTTGCTCCTGAAGTGTGAATTGCAATGTACACAAATGTAAACAAATACTGCAGTCTACTCGATCCCCTTTTTGGCGTGCTTCGGCACCGGCTACAACTCAGAAATAAATAAAATGTAGCCGGCAATAGAAACAGAATAGAATTCCTTGCTTCAGGCTCAAAGGTCTTTTGAGTGCAGGCTGTTCCCATGGGAAGCCCACCTCCTGCGCGTGCAACCCGCGGCTCCGGGTTTGTTACTGTTATTTCGGCTTTTATTCACCTGCAGCCACTCCGAAGAGCTCCAGGAGCCACAGGCGAGCACGCTCGGCCTCACATAGATCAGTACAATCGTCCCAACAAGAAGAAATCCGGCCAAAAATCCAAAACTTTGTCTCTGGGCGCGGGGCACTTTGGCCCGCCATGGCGGCCGCCGGCCGGCACCGCCCCGACGGGAAGGGACGGGACGGGACCCGCCCGCGCGGAACCTGCGCCCCGCGGAGCGCGGCCCGCACGGAAAGGGAACGCAAGGGAAGGGCAGAGAGAAGGGAGGGGAGGCGAGAGAGCCGCGCCCGGGAGCGGCACGCCGGGGCGGGGGCAGAGCTGTCCCGGGCGCGTCTCCCCTCCGCTCTGCGCGCAGCCGGCGCCGCGGCGGGGCGGGGTAGCGAGGGGAGGGGACGGGCAGCGCCTCGCCGCGGAGGTGGGCGGCGGGCGGGCGGGGTGTTCCAGCGCCGTGCCCGGGACGGGCATTACCCAAAAGGCGAAAAAAAAAAAAGGGAGTAATTAAAGTCGCCGCTGCCGCGCGCGGTCCCACCCTCCCCACCGGCCGGCTCCTGTGGCAGACGGGAGGGGACAGCAGAGCCGGGATCCCGCGGAGTCACGCCGCCAGCTCCGCGGCCACTTCGCACTCGCTCCCTCGCCCGCCGTGGCAGCACCGACGGCCGCGGCTCCCCCCTTCCCGCGCAGCCCCGCGCACCATGGCCCCCGCAGCCCCCCGCCTCATCCTCGGCCTCCTGGTGAGTGAGGGAGCCAGGGCGTGGGATCAGTGGGATCAGTGGGTGCGCACCGGGGGGAGCGCAGCGGAGCGGGCCGGCCGCTCAGGCACCCGGCCGCGCCTTTCCTCCGCGCTGCTCCTGCTTCACCGCGGGTGCGCAACGCACCGGAGAGACTTCCGAGCGGGTGATCTCTCTCTGGCTCCTGACTCTAAGTCGGGTTTCTCCTCGGCGGGGCCCTTGCGATGGGCGCAGAGCAGCAGGGAGGCTGCGCGGCCGCGGGATGCACCTCGGGGGGCTTCGGCGCGAGGAGGAATGCAGTGGGATGCGCAGCTCGCGTTGGGACGGGTGGTCGGGTGCCTTTTGGAGCCTGCCGTGAGGTTACGCGACGGGCACACGCTCGGGTCGCTGATGCTGCTGCTGGTTATTCATAGAAAAAATAAACCGCAGTTCTTTTTATTTAAATCTCCCCCCTCTGCTTCTCACCTGGTTGTCCCTTTGCCGTGGGAAGGATTGTGCCACAGCGTGTTGAGCTCCTTTGAAAGAATTAGTTGTTCATGGAACACTTTTCAGCGATTTCCTTTGCCTTCAGTTTATTGTATTTGTACATAATTATCAGCTCCAGAAAGGTCTTTGCCGGGGAGAGCAGGGGAGTTCTCTCTCAAATTTTATTTTAATTTATAGTGGATGAGTAAAAGTGATTTGTCTTTTGTTTCCTACCCCCTTCTCTCCCTCTTATCATTGCATTCACAAAAAGAGGGCAGATGATCTTTTGAGCCTGTGAAAGAAAAATACTTGATAGTGTTGAAGAACTGAATTTATTATTTTAATATTAATTATATATGCACATTTTAATGTTACTATTTCAGATACTGTGTACCTGCCTTTGCAAGGATATTCAAGTAAAACCCAAAAAAATGCAAGCAACTTTACTCTTACATTTAATGAAAAAAATAAAAGATAAAAAAATTTTTCTGTCAAGCAGAAAAAAACAATACTCAAAGAAAAAAAATCCTGAGGTGTCTTCTTTGCGTAAAGTGAAAGGACATCACATCTTATTTTTACCTGATGTTTCCTTATGTCTTGATGTCCATGAATAACTATCAATTACTTTTGTTTAATTCCTCAATCGTTCTTTCTACTGACAGCAGACTGAGCTTGGCATTACTATTTAAAAATTAGATGTTATTGATTCTTAAAATATTTCAGAACAGTGTAAAAAGATGTTGCGATTTCAATAACTTAAAAAATAGTGCAAGGTCTTTCAGGAGAGAGTGTTTTATTAAGTGTGTGTTAATATGGAAAGCCTACTAATACATAAGAAGGGATATTTAAATTATTTGTATATATGCATATTTTTATATCTCTGTATATATATAAGGAACTATATGAAGAGCTTTTATGGCGCAGACACTGCATTTTTTTTTCTGAAGGGTCCTAATGTCTTTAAGAGTTTAAAGTATTTTTATTTAAATATTTTCTTAATAAGCATCACAAGTAATTTTCAGGATTTCCATTAACTATTTACTCCTTTATACCTTTAATTCTAAAGGTATGTGCAAAATAAAAGTGCTTTTCCATTTTTGCTGGACTTTCATCCTGAAAGAGTAAATGCACATAAAAGGGTGGATAGATTTATTTACATTTTTCTACATCTTTGTTTAATTGTCTGTGTGATTTTTGGATTACAATTTTAAACCTAGACATAGAAACTAGGCAAAAGCACACACATAATCTGAGATCAGGATTCATTTGCTCTATGCTGAGGAAAATCTTTGTATGTGATTCTTTTTAGAAAGAAGTCTGGTTATCTACTACTCATTTGAATTTTTAGGAGGACCTATTTTGTAACTGGTTATATGGGAGTGGACTGCAATACATGACATTTTATTTATGTCATATCTAATTGCTGAGGCTAGATTTAATTAGTTTGTTGAGAATGCACTTTGGAGATGCAAAGTGATATATATTAGTGCAAGTGTCATCATGTGGTTTTAATGAGACACTTGTCCCTTTAATGTTTAGCATCACCACAGTTCTACCAAACTGAGTGTTGATGAATTAAACCTTAATATTTAGAGACCTTGGATCTAAATTGGCCAGGAATGCTGTTGGAGGGAGTGCACAGCGAAGCTGTATTTTATCTTTTCTCTCCTGAAATAGTAGTGTGGGCAAAATCTTCTAGTTAAAGAGAACTCTTGCCGTTAATGTCAGTGGTGCAGTGATTTTAGAAAAAAAACAAAACATGAGCCATGGACAAATCCAGGAGCAGTAGTCAGATCTTGTTTCCAGTTTAAAACTTTCTATGCTGTGCTGCACAGTACCTGAATTTTTAGGGAGGAGTGCTTTCTGTGCTGTTTCACTCGCTTGTCGTAACAAACAAACAAACCAAAGTCAGCATCAGTGTCTAGTTCAAAATACCGTGTAATTATGTAGGGTTTTTTCCTGATTTCTTCATTTGTTTTCTAGGTGCTGAGTTTGTGCTGTGAAGCTTGCAAGAAAGTAATTTTTCATGTTCCTTCTGAACTAGAGGCTGACACGTTAGTTGGCAGAGGTGAGAAACTATGAGATTCCCAGCTTAACAACACAACATTGCACCTTTGCTGGAGATGTTATTACCAGTGGAGGAGACTTTTTTTATGGAATGGATGGATGACTGGACAGCCAGCTAAACAGCTGGATCAGCCTTTTTATGAAGGATACGCCCTGTGTTTGTTACGGATTTGAACACTGGCTCCATGCATCCATTTGACTTTTGCATAAAGAGCTATTGTCAGGGTACAGTATTTAAAACTAAAATGGCAGAATTTAATATTTTCAAAATTTGGAGTTTGAGGCTTACCATTTAAATAAATGCTTGATATTCCCAACTGCACCCATAACCCATGGTCATATGAAGAAGAAAGTCATGTGGACAATTGAAAAGATGAAAAAAAGAAGACAAAGCCCACTTTATCAGGCACCAAGAGGCTGCTGCTCTATGGAACACAGCTCAGCAGTGCTGGGGCATTCAGGGCATACGAAGGGCTGTGTTGCAGAGGTATCCTGCATGCACATTCTGTTTGGGAGAGTGCTCCCATCTGACTGGACAGTCTGTCTCAGTTTAGGGCAGCTTGCAGGTGACTGGGAGGAATGGGAGAGACCAAAAAACACCCCACACCTTTTTTTTTCAGACCAGTCTTTCAAAGGCAGCTTTGAAAGGTGTGGCATAGGAGGCGCTAAAGGATTCTGTGCTGCTTGTTTGAGGATTTAGAGGTGCCCTTTCTGAGTCCTATGACAACAGGGGAATATGCTCCAAGTCTGCAGTCCTAATCCACATTTCTATAGAAGGAACAAATAAAGTGAATTGGTAGTTCATCACAATTGCTCAGAAAATCTAGCTTTATAATGGAAATTAATTGACCTTACTTTTAAATTTTAAAATGAAGGCTGCTACAGCTGTGTGAGTTTTCATAGACTTCAACATTTCCGTATGTAAATAAACTTAATTTATAAAAATAAAACTTCATGTTACTGCAGTGCTGTGAAAGAAATTGCATAACATGGAACTTAAACTTCTTTTCCCCCTAAAACTTTTAACACAATCATTATAGCTCAAATGACATTACTTAAGCATTTATGGAGAAATATTTTGCATTGATACAAGGGCCATACCTTGACAGTGAAGTTAGTCAGGATTTTCCTGGCTACTATAAGGGTTTTTTATATCTTATACCAGAGGTTTTAAAGAAAAAAAATCCCACAAAGCTATAGCTAACTGAGCGTAGTGTTGACTCATATAACCACCAGAAACAAAATCTCCAGCCTGGTATTTTTGGAAATGAAGTGCTGTAATAGCAGCGTAAGGTACATTTAGGTGAGGCTATGATATTCTCTTCAATACTCCATTTGCACTGTACAGATGAAAGAGGATGGGAGTCACTGCTGCAGTACCATAGAAAGTCTGGGAAATCTTTATTTGTGCGTTTAAAGGACAGACTCAAGAGGAAGAAGAAATCACGTATTTAAAATTATGCTTCCCGCTTGTTCTTGCAGTTTTGAAGGCAAAATGAAATGTAATTTATTGAAAATGTCATCTTCATATACAGGATGAAATTCTGAATCCTTGTGAATTTTGCAAACAGCTTTCATACAGCAGTGTTCCACCCGCTATGATACCATTGAAAGAGTAGTGCAAAGTTTTCATTTTGAGAATGTGACACACGTCTTGTACTCTGCAATGATCATTTGTCTGGAGTTTGAGTCTCTGACTTCCATCCTTTTCAGGGTACCAAATCATTCTTGGTTAGGGCTGTGGTTATATCCTGATTTTGGTTTTTCTCCAGCTGTAGTGCTAAACTACTTGCTGGTGAACTGAGTTCACTGAAGTACAAAAAATCTATTTTAGCCACAAGTGATAGCAAATGCAATGAAAAATACCTGGGAAGTATGCTGAAATTACCTATATGGGACTCTATCACATACATATTAAAAAATTGCTAATTGTTTGTTCTAGAGTTAGTCTTTATCTCTCCCATCTGTCTGCCTCATAATTTAAAGGCCTTTGTCCTCCAAAGCCTATTAAATCACATAGTACCAGTCAGTGCTTTCCTCCTGAGGGCAAAACTTCCGAGATGTAATATCACCATTGGGCATTTGCATTAATTAATCGTCTTCACTGATATTGTAGGGCATGGAGCACGAGGCAAATGTAATAGCTACTGGTCCAATAATGGGCATGTCTGCAATGTTTTTTGCATTTAATGTACATAATTTCATCTCTGATGCTTCTATAGTTTTACCAGTTTCATAGTGTTTTGTGAGCAATATCCACAAAGCAGCCATGTCCTTTAGGAAACACTGATGAACAAGAGTGGAAATTAATGAAAACTTGGTTGGATCTGAGTGCATAAATAGGTTTTAAAATCTGTGTGATGCTTAAATACTGAATGACAAGCTTTTGAAGACTATGTGTCAATAAATATAATTTTTACTTGGGGCATGGGTTTCTTTTGTTTTGTGAGGGATATTGGGTTTTTGCTGTTTGAGTTATTGTCTGAATATTTTTTCTTACAGTTGATCTGAAAGAATGCCTTCAGTCTGCAGAGTTTATCAGTTCCAGTGATGGTAACTTCAAGGTTCTAGAAGATGGTTCTGTGTATACAACGTCTGCTCTTTCTCTGTCTGCTGAGAAAAAGACTTTTACCATATTACTTAAGGACATTCAAGAACAAGTTCAAAAGAAAATACACGTTAGCTTGGTGGAAGAAGAAAAAAAGGTTAAGTTCTATTTCAAGATACCTTACTTATTTGAAATACTTTTTCACAGAGTACAGCTTCATGCCGAGTATCTGTAGTTGAATTTTAGAATTCAAATAATCAGGCAAAATACTGGTGGAGAGTGTATTTTTATTTAGCAATCGTTGATTACTGTGTTCCTTTAGTCAGCAGATTTCCTTTCTCAAATGGGAGATGCTAGCAAGTAGCATAATGAGGAATGTCAAGAATCTTAAAAGCCACGTTTGAGGAATTAAACCAGATATTATTCATGCAAAGTATTACAAGAAATGAAAAAGCTTGGAATATTATCACAGATATAATCAGAAATGAAGACCTTGGAAAAACAAATTGTCAGTAGGAAGACTGGAATGGAGGGAAAAAGATGGAAATGCAGGATGGCAGTTAAGCAAAAATATATGCAGTTAAGAATATATGGATGTATTCTCATCTGTCTTTTTATCTTCTCGTCCCAGACACCAAAGACCAGGCATGCTAGAGATACAGTTCTCAAGAGAACCAAAAGAAGGTGGGGCCCTATTCCATCTGTCATGATAGAGAACTCACTGGGACCTTTCCCACTGCAAATACAGCAGGTACATTTTGTATGAACCTTAATTTTATGACCCATGCTAGTTTTGTATGTGACTTTTATGATGAAGAAATGAGTTGTGTTGTATTCCCTACCGATGACATTCCTGCTATTATTTCTCCATCTTGTTCTGTCCTGTTCATTGTATATTTCATGATCTTGTGCCTGAAATAACTTGCAATCTTAGTTGTTGGAGTGAAATGGAATTGTGCAAAAGTTGAAAAAAGGAGAGAGACTTACTATCAAAGAGAGCTCTTTAGCCTGGAAATCAGTCTGTGTAATTAAAAGAAAAGCAGCAGCAAACAACCCTCCACTAAACATTGCCTAGAAAAAGGTTTTGTAAACACAGGCTGGGGTAAATTTTGCCTGCTTGTCTACATCCTTTCTGGAGCTCAAGGTGTGTACCTTCAGCCTTGAAGACTGAGTATGGCCTGTGTTGTTCAGAAAAGTACTTACTGGAAGAAAACAAGTAGGCGTGAAAGAGAAATGCAAGAACTAAAGTTATCATAGATCCATCTAGCCTTCACTAGATTACAGAGTGCCTGGTAGCAGATGTGTAGAGACAAGTGTAATAACAGAGTCTGTGTAGAGCAATCATTCTTCTACTAATCTTACCCTCCTAACTTCTGACATCCAGTAAATAAGGAAAGTATTTTGAGAGAAGGGTGTTTATAAATAGATAAGTCTAATGTTGCCTCCTTGGTGCTTGTAATGACATGCAGATGCTATCTGAATTGGCATATCTCTTGGACTATGTGGTCTTTCTTCCTCCTTTCCTTCCTTCACTTTTTTCTTCTTTATGTGCAAACCATGTTCTCAGTGAATGCACTAAAACTGAAGTCTCTTGAACAGCTTCAGAAATACGCCCTCTGTATCTGAATATCCCTCGTGTGCGAAGTATTCTAGAGAGATTTGATTTCAATTTTTGTTTCTTACATACTGCCATTTCTCTAATTCAATAGTTCTAGATATTTATGAGTTTGAATTAACTCCCCTTCTCATGTACACGCATTATAAAGGAAGGCAGTCACATGGCAGGCTGTTCTCCTATTCTGTGAACTGTAAATCAAGTTTGTTTTTTTGTTTCAGAAGTTTTTGTTTGTGCTAAATATGATCATGAAAAGGAGGAAATGTATTGAGATGCTGTTACTGTTTTTCCTTGGGCTTAAAAATGTCTTCTTATAGGTCCAATCAGATACAGCTCAGAACTACACAATTTATTATTCTGCAACTGGACCAGGAATTGATCAAGATCCAAAGGGTTTGTTTTACATAGAAAGAGAAACTGGAAATATCTTTGCTACTCGTGCGGTAGACCGTGAACAGTATCCAAGTTTTCAGGTACACGCCTATGTTGTGTAAATATAATTAAATAGATATATTTTCCTTAATCTGTCATGCATATATTTGACTATTTGACAGTTGGGTTGCAGGGGAGATGGCAGAAAACAAGATCTGGAATCACATGAGTGATATCCTTGGTGTTGAAGAGACAAAATCAGTAGCAAGTAAATAAATAGCTGGTCACTTGGATCTTGAGTTTTGCTTTTCTCTGCTTAATCTCTAATTGCAGCATAAATATAGTGAGCTATTGGATTTGTATCACTTCTAGGAAGAATTTTTCAGGGAATGTTTAAAATATCTGCAGAAAAACAAAATAAAGGTAAACTCTAGACAGCTGTGGTTTTCTGAGTCACGCTGTTCAGTTCTGTTAACAAGGTACACTGCTCTCTCTACTGGCTGAGAAGTGTAAGAAGGCAATTAGTAGAAACAGCTTCCAAATAGGTAATTTTCAGTACCTATTGCTGCATTTTATTAGATTATGTTACAATGGGCAAATAGTTTTGCTCTTACTCTTGTTTTGTTGTAAATAACATCTAAATTTTGGTAATTGAGGTTGCCTTGTAAACACCTGAAATAAAATGTGTTCAAGAAACTTGGAAAAAGTGATAGAGTTGGAGGAGGGGTCAGGGAGAAAGTGGTTAAAATACTTGTAGTGTGTGAAGAATGGAAGGGGGAAAGATTGGAAAGCATTCAAAGGTTTTGTTTTGCTTTCACTCTAAAGATACCAGTCACATCCCCTTCCATGTGCCTGAAGAGCGTGTTCTTGAGAAGGATGGGCTTTGCACACTATATTTCATTTCATTTTATTGACTCCTCCATTGAACTAAAGCTGTAATAATACTGCATGTTTCTTAAGCACTGAATTTTTCTTACAGATCATTTGCTTTGCAACCACTCCAGATGGTTATTCACCGGAAGTACCACTTGTGCATACAATCAGGATAGAGGATGATAATGATAATGCTCCATATTTTACACAAGACCTTTTTGAATTTTGTGTCCCTGAAAATTCCAAACCTGGTAAGAGTTGTTTTAAATCACTGAACACACTTACCACTACTCAACTCAGTTACATATCAGTATGACTAGATGTAATCCCGCCTTTTAAGACATTTCAGTGGGATTTCCTGGGGAGTATTATGTTACAGCAAAGGCTGAATTTGCAAAGAGCAGCTGAAGATTTCTTAATGATTAGAAATTCCAAATTGTCATCTCAGTCATAGTGAAAAGTGTTGTTAGAAGAAGGTTTTAAAAACTGTGATTCAGTGTACCTAAAATGATTTGAAAAATTTAAGAATGTTACTTATCCAAAAAACATCTGTTTCTATAAAATGTTTTTAAAAGTCTCTTAAACAATTAAAAGGGTGATTTTCTAAGGTGTAAAATTCCTGTGGTTAAGCTTACAGTGTATGTCCAAGCTAACGAACTAAGGTGGGACTTTTCCTGGGAGAGGGCAGGGTTGGAGAAAGTTTTGCTTTTGCCCATACGTGTAAAAGGCTGGGATTTGCCTGTTTCTTCCTGTGCTGTGTAACAAACAACAAAAGCCAGGAGAATGATGGACCCCAGAAAATAAGGAATGCAAGAGCCACGGTTTCCCATTCCCCATTCATCTCCTAGGCCAGGATCATAGAGTGGGGAAAGTCTGATTTGCTTCACAAAAAAGGAAGCGAGGTGTCTTCCCCATTATCCCAAAAACCCACTTGTATTTCATTCTCCGAACTGCTGTACTTTTACTGTGTGAGCTATTGATTTAAAGAGAAGTTCCAAACCCACTGGGGCTATGGGGTGTGGTACAGCATTGCTGTGTGAGGTGGTAGTGCAGTTTGACCCATGTCAGAAAGCTCCAGCCCCCTGACAAGAGCTTTTCAGCTGTGTTTGAGATGCTTAATTGGAAGTCAATGTCAAAAACACTAATTGAAATAAAAACTTCCATTATTTCTTTTGATTATTCTTTTTTGACAGCTGCAATAATCACAACTTTGTCTAAGAATGAAAAAAAAAAGCCCAGATGACGAAATAGATAATTTTACACCATTACTTTATTTTTGCTGCTATTTATTGTGCTTTAGATACCATTTTCATTTAGAGCTAAATGATCAAATAGCTATTTTCACATGTTTAAAACAGAAATACCCACTCAAATAATTTTTTACTATTTGCAGATTTTTCTGGAACTAAAAATTGCTGTGTTGTGTTCACAGGTGTTGTTGTTGGAAAAGTGATTGCAGAGGACAGAGATGAGCCTTATACTCTGCATACCACGTTGAAATACCGCATTGTGTCACAAACCCCACCAATTACCCCAGCGTTTTCTTTACATGGTGACACTGGTGTCATCTCTGTATTACTGCCACAGCTGGACAGAGAGGTGATCTTTCCTGGAACATTCTCAGCTGTCATCTAGTGCACACAGATAGCTTCTTAAGCTCTTGTGAGACCCCACCTGCAGGGCTGCACCCAGCTCTGGGCTCCTCAGCACAGGAAAGGCATGGACTTGTTAGAGTAGGTCCAGAGGAGGGATGTGAAGAAGTTCAAATCCAAAAGTTGGAGCACCTCTTCTGTCAAGACAGGCTGAGAGAGTTGTTCAGCCTAGGGAAGAGAAGACTCATTACAGTATTTTAGTTCTTGAAAGGGGCTTATAAAAAAGGAGAGTGACTTTTTTTGCATGGGCAGATAGTGGTAAGACAACATGAAGTGGTTTTAAACTAACAGAGGAGATATTTAGGTTAGATGTTGGGAAGAAATTCTTTACTCAGAGGCTAGTGAGGCACTGGAGCAGGTTGCCCAGAGAGGTTGTGGATGCCCCATCCCTGGAAGTGTTCAAGGCCAGTTTGTACAGAGCCCTGAGAAAACTGAGCTAGTGGATGGAAGCTCATAGGGTGGAATCTCATGGCATTGGCAGGTTGGAACTAAATGATCTTCAGAGTCCCTTCCAACCCAAGCCCTCCTATGATTTTATGAAATGCTGGCATGGAAATCACCAGACGTAGCTTCTGTTACCCACTTTTTGTTAATGTCTCTAAGGACCTTCTGAAGCTTTTCAGAGACCTGTAATTAGTCCAGAGAGTTTCTGCATAGATTATCATATTCTAGCTAACCTTGGCAGAGAACTTCCTACTGCTCAGCTGTTCAACCTATGACTTTTTTATTCTTTCTGTGTTCAGGAGTCCCATAAGCTACTTTTTCCTCCTAATTAAGATTGATTTGCAGTGCTTCTTGCTTCTTCACAGAGAAGATGAACCAGGTTCTCTGGAAGTAGTCAATCACCCCTTATTACCTAGAAATATCTCCAATAGTTGAAACCTAAACAGTAATATACCGTTTCTTAAAAATAAAGTGCCACCCATTTATTTTTAGCAGCTAGCTTTCAAGCAAATAAGATACAAGATTTCTTTTTTTTGAAAGAATGTCATGTGAGAGATAGTTTATTCTAGAAGAAAAATGACAGGCACGTGTAATTCAAAATAATAATTCTAGCATAAGACAGTCATTCTAGAAAACATTGCTACAGGCACATCTTTTCTGAAGATTGAAGGAGTTATATTATGGCATACTTACATTATTTCATGGCTGAAAGTCCACATAAAACAGAATGTTGCAAAATATTGCACATGCAGATACAGTGCTCAACTTTTTTAGCCAGAGCAAATTGCAGTGATTGTGAGTGTCACTGTGACTACTAAGGAAGTTGTCACAGTGAAGAAGAAAGGGTTGAAAAACTAGTCCACTGCCTATCTTTTAAAGATAAACTTATGAAATACAACATGAGATTTCTTTCCTGCACCAGAGAAACTGAATGCTACTTCCAGGCATTCAGAACTAGAGTTATTGTCTTGATTTACAGACTTAATCTTTTTATGCCTAATCCCTCTGTACTGTCTTGTGTTCCCTCCCCTCCACCCACACTTTTCTTCCCCTTGGTTGTTCACATTAAAAAAAAGCTTTCTGCTGTTCTGGCTCAAGTCAGGGATTTAAGTGGTCTGCTTATCAGGGAGCCCCTTGGAACTGATAAGGACATTGACTCCTTCAGTGCCAGACTGAGAAATGGCAGGCATTGCCTTATCCTGTATTGCCCAGACAGAGGCTGGTCGCAGCACAGTTTTCATTCATCCTCAGTGAAATAAGAGACGTGCATCGAAACACTTTACCTGCTGGCAACCTAAGGGAATACTCTGTTGCTCCAAAGGGCAGACAAATAACAGCTGAAAGTGTGTCGTCTGTATCTTCCAAAACTTCAGGTTTTTGGAAAATAATGCTGATGTTGTGAGAAGCTTTCTTTGATACAAGATATAGCATGCACGTTACTAACAGGTGTTGAGCTCAGCACTGCTTAGCCACGGAAAAATATTTTGCTGCTTTTCCTTTTGAGCTATAGTGAAAAAAGCCCCAAAGCGAATTGTCTCATTTTGTGAGGAGCACTGAATTTAGAGCAATGTTGTGCAACAGGAGTGAAACATTTAGTTCTACTCCTCTGTGTAACTATGCAATTTAAAAAGTGAGTATGACAAACTTCTCTATGCTTTTATTCTTCTTTTTAGCTCGTACCCAGTTACACTTTGTTAGTTGAAGTGAGAGATATGGCAGGTCAGCCTTTTGGTTTGTGCACTACAGGAACAGTTGTCGTCAAAATTGAAGATACAAATGACAATGCACCATCCTTTAAACAGTTACAAGTAAGTCTGCATAAGTAAAATGTCTTTATGAAGGTCAAAAAAAAAAAAGTATTTTCATCCCCTTTCTAATTTCCTGATGGACAGTCCCTCAAATATGAAATCTAATGCCCTGAGACAGTTAATGCCAATATAAATGTCTTTGCTTATTCCAGCCATGTATATGATTCAGGGCAAAGAGTATGTCTCAATAACAGTGTACACATCTCATAAACTACAGGAGATTTTGTAATACAAAATGTATGAAAAAATAATTCATTATTCATAAGGATTACATGTAGTTTACCCTTTCTGTTCACTACTGTAGAATATCATCAGCAATATTAATTGAGAATCACTCTTATCTGCTCTTCTTCGGCTTGTAGAGAATAACACAGCTCTTTAAAAAGATAAAAAAATACAAAAAATCCTTTTATCTTTTGCCATCTGAGTATAGATGTATTTAATCCTTCTTGGCTTTTCTTCAAGTTCTTGTTGGTTTGTTAATTTATATATTTTTTAATTTAGCCCAGTGCCTTTTCTAATTCTCAGCTTGATCATGTTGTATGCAAATTAGAATCTATAGCTGATGTAACTGAGGGAAACTGTGCTAATTTACCTTTCCTGGAAGGAGAATTCCAGAATTAATTATGTCAGTGATAGTTTGAGTGTATGAAGAAGCTGGTATTTCAACTGTGCTGTCAGGAAAGGTTTACTGTTTGATGCAGGGTATAAGGAAGGAGTGGGAAAAATATACTAATTTATGGAAACAAATCAACAAAATAAATCAATACAGCAGTTTGGTAAATTGACCCCTTAGGTTGAAGTAGTCTTATTTAAATATGGTGTTCTTCTAGTCCTGCCTCATGCAACAGTATTCTCTGATTTAATTTTTTTTTTTTTTTTGTGTACTCCAAGTATGAAACACGAGTGGAGGAAAACAGAGTGAGCGTAGAAATACTGAGAGTCTCTGTTGTTGATCTTGATGAACCTGGTTCACCTGGCTCAGGAGCAGTATATGAAATTATAAGAGGAAATGATGACCAGGCCTTTGAAATTACAACAGACAAAAACACAAATGAGGGAATACTGTGTGTTGTTAAGGTAAGTAAAAATTGAAGGGCTAGAGGAAAATTTATGGATTTTCAAGTTTTGGGTTTAAAACCAACAATCTAGGAATTATTTTTATTCAAAGAATATCTGTAACTCAGGCTCATCAGACTTTCTTCTGACCTGAACTCTCTTGAAGAGCAGATTGCATTAGGCACAGCAGTTGAGGCTTGTGTGTGGCACATAACACACATAATTCATCTTCCAGACTGTTCCTCAATTTTGTGTGCTTGGAATCCAAAGAATTTGGTTTAAAATTTCAGAAGAGCTTGATGCTTTTGCCTGGTTCCACAGCTGGAGTTGTTTAGACTTAGAGATGTAACTAAGGAATGCTTCATGGTTTTTAACAGAAATAAGAGAGTGGCAAAGCAGGGAAAGGTTGAGCACCTTCTCCAGTCTTGTTCTCTCAGGGAGTTAAATAAGGGAGTTAAATAAACTCACTATTTCAGCAAAAAGCTCTCCAGGTTTTATTTTGCCGTGTAAACCTGACTTCAGGTTTACTTTTCTGGCATGTGAGGAAGTCCATATACATATAAGATTTTGGGTCAGTTTTGTTTGTTGTTATAAGTGCTTTGCAGATATGAGGTAAAATGCCAATTGCATTGTACTCTAGCACATCCCTTTGCCTCTTCATGCCTCTTTTTCATTACTTGTTAAAACTGCCATAAAAGGTAACTTCTAAGGAGCAGAAAAGATTAATATTAAAATTTGAAATTGTAGAGATAGAGAGGCCAGTAATTTTTTTATTATTTTCATTATTGTGGGTTTTTTGTTACTTGTAATCATTAGAATTTTTTCTAAAGCTCTGTCCCTGGTATATGAACACAGTTGAAATTTCTTACATTTACTGTAACGCTGTAGTAGACTAGCGAATATTATGACTTTAGGATAAAATTAGCTCTATTAAAGGCAAATGATGACTTTGGAGAAGGTGTCTCAAGAATAAATGGTAGCTACTTAGTGCCAGCTCCTTAAATTCTCAGGTGGATTTGTAGCTACTAGAAAGAAGTGTGATTGGTTAGTGGTGGAAAGGAAATACATGCAAGCTAAAATAATGGCCAACTAAATATGGAAGAAGAAAATCTTCCACAACATTTAATTGCTTTCTGGTCTTTTAGTAATTAATTTTCGGACTATTTATCCAAAATTTTGCAGTGGTACTGCTTGTCTTGTTAGGGGTATTTTCTCAGGCCCTTTTCTTTGACTAGCTTGAAACTCAACGTTTTTTTTTAAAAATCATGTCCTTTTACTCTGTCTCAAGGTGGATATTTGAGGATAGCTGGCTTCTTTTGTAAATAAATGTGGTACAGTTTCAGCTGTAATAATGGCGTGGGGAAAATAATGTTAAGTTTTGTACTGTTTGAAGGAAAAAAACCAACACTCCACCTTTGTTACAGGGACTGGACTATGAAACTGCCAAGCAAAGGGTCCTGGTGATTGGAGTCAACAATGAGGCACCCTACCTGCTGGCTCCCCATTCACAGCAACTTTCCCAGAGCACCTGCTCTGTCACCGTGCATGTCCTGGATGTGGATGAGGGACCGGTGTTTAAACCCTGTCTGTTGCGCTTGGACGTTAAAGAATGCGAAGATATTGGGACAGCTATTGGGAGATATGTAGCAGAAGATCCAGAAACTGGAAATAGTGAGGGCATAAGGTATGAAACAACCTTACTTACTGGGTTATTTTGGAGTACAGCATGGGTGGGATAAGGGAAAGGGGAAACAGTTGTTGAGGCTGTATGTATGCGTGTGCACCTGCACACCCATCAGTGTATATGAATACACATATCTAAATATGTGTGTGTGTACATACACGTGTGCTACATTTGGGATCTTTAACAAGACAAATTATTCTTCACAGATACCGGATACCACCTGGCCAGTGTAACTGGATCAACATAGATGACAGATCAGGTGAAGTCAGAACTGTTAGGGTCTTGGACCGAGACATAGGAGAAATGAGACGAGGTCAATGCAATATCACAGTCCTCGCAATAGACAGAAGTGAGTACTTAATGTTGGCATTTTCTGTGGTCTATAACAGATGTTTATGTGCAAACTTAGTGGGACAACTGTAGTGGTTCAGACCAGTGGCCCACCTAGTCCATTGTCTTGTCTTTGTGATAGCTCTGTTAAATGCTTAGAGAATATTATTTAGCAGGGAGAGCCTTTAGAAATCAGGCAAGATCCCTGTTTTGAGAAGTTATCTGCCCTGTTTAAAATCCTTCAGTAATTTTAAAATGAGAGATTTTCCTTTGGATTATACTTCTTCTATTTCTTGACTATTCTTTTTTAAATGGTATCTCCTGGCATCTGTGAGCTAGACAACAGAGAAAGTAGAGAGGACTTTTTGCAAACAAGTTGTTGACCTTGCAGCAAAAAATTCTAACTCTGTCCAAGTCTGCATATTAAAGTTAAATGTAAATAGTACAAATCTAAATTGCGTAGAACTTCTGTTGTCTATGAAGTAAACGTGATAAAGGCATCTGCAATCAACTGTTTAAAAAGTAGACTTGATGTAATTTCACTGGGATGCATATACAAGCATTGACCAATTGTGTATTGGAAAAACTGTAATTAGGAGGAAGAGTTCATTCACTTCTTGCATGTAGACTGGTGGCATAGTGTATGCCACTAATGAATGCCTGGTGACTTAGAGGGTAGAGGACAGAAAGAAGTCTCCTGTTTCCTTAGTGATTGTGTTCCCAGGGGAGGTGAAGGTAGGGAAAGTATAATTAATTTTCTCCTTCCTGAAGTTAAAAAGCTGGAAATCTTCACTTTCTCCTTTTGTCTCTCTTTGTCTTAGCGTCCTTTAATCCTGGCTTATGAGCTCTTTCTCCTCTTATCCTTCTGTTAGAGTAGTATGTGTTCCCACACAGACCCACCTGCTCAACAAAATACAGTCTGCACACGCAGAACATGGAGATGTGGGAGCTGCTGATGCATCTGCAACCAGCCAAGCAAAAAGAAGCAGCCAAGAGAGGGCTGTAAGAACTCCCTCTCTCTCTGGCTAAATCAGCAGTTGCTTTCCACCTTACTTCTAAACATGGGTATTACAGTTGATGATATTTAATTGTGAAAGTTTGGACTAGAAAGCAGTATGTGAATGTTAGAAGTAAGTGCTAAACCTAGTTATTTTATCTCTTAGATGGTAAAACCGGCACTGGAACAATTCAGGTTTGCATTGTGCCTGGCAACAAGAACTTCCCACGAATCACTCAAACGGACTATATCATGTGCAGAGACAGAAAACCAATCTGCCTCACGGCACAGGATGGAGATGAGGCTCCTTACAGCGCACCCTTTGTGTATCGCATAACTGACCGAAACCTGGCTTCCATGTGGAAGTTAACTCCACACGATGGTAGGTTAAAGCTTCCTCCTCCTCACTCAGCTGCAGGTTGCCAGAGGAGGCTTTGCTGTCTCTCCCTTGCATGGTCTGCAAGAATGGATTGGATGAATCTCTGTTTGGAATTGGTGTAGTCAGTGGAGCTACTATGGGGCTCACTGATGGTCTTTAGTGGTTCCTCTAGTTCCCCTCTAGTGGTAAGGGAACCATAGAGAAGATGGCACTGTTGGCATCCCAAAGGCAAGGGGAAAGATACCATATCTGTCTCTTAAAGCATAATTAAGAATCTGTCCCCAGCATCCTTGGGTCAGCAATCAGCTGCTGTGTGAAGTTATGATGTAAGAAGATTAGGAGAAAGAACAAAACCCGATGTAATGCATTGCATCAAAGGGGAACTATAAATTCATAATTTATATGGAACTGGAAAAGGAACTATAGATTTATAATTCATAAACTATTTAAGAATAAAATGGCTAGTATTCCAAAGAAAAACAGAACTTTTCTTAGTCTGTTATTATGGTGGAGAACTGGAAAACTGAAACTATACCTAAAATTGATTATAGGCTGACAAAAAAAAATTCTTGAAGTTTGTTAGTACTGCTATTACCCAGCACACTTTTTGTAAAGCTGAGCTGGGTGAAAGAAAGCCTGACTATCTCCTTTAATATCTTTTTTATTTTTATAATTTTTATAGAAGTAGATGAACAATTTATTAGCAAAGGAATCACTGTTTCCTAAAATTTGTTGATTTAAAAAGTTATAGCTGGTGGTGGTTTCCTGGTGGTTACCAGATGATGGCAACAAGAGCAGCAACATGCAGTTGCTACTATGGTGACATAAATTAGTTGAAAAGGGTCTGATTCTGAAGTGCTCCATCATATATTCACTAAAGAAAGGCAAAAGATGGAAAAGTCTGAAAGCAAAGACATCGAATTTCAGGTTTTATGTTAGGCAAATTGAAACCCACATTTTGGATGATACATGTTGTTTCATATAGCTCATCATAAAACAGCCATTATGTACATCAGTGTCAGTCTTGTACATTTTTTCACAAGTTATTTCTTTTGCCCCCTTAAAGCATACGGTCATTAATCATTGCCTCTAAACAGGGCAGCAGATTAAATGGATTTTTTTTCCCCACTGGAAATAGTCATTCTCACTGAATACAGCCATAGAACTAAAGAGTAGAAGAGGTATAAATTAAGTTTACAATTAATTATTCTAATCATGCTACCAAAAATCTTTTTAATAAATGTCAGTTTAGTTGATGGTCTTTACTATTAAGCCCAAGTAGTGTCATTTCCTATAATGAACTAAATCAACTTCAGAGTTTCAAAGCATGTGTTTTCAGGAGGTTGTAGAAGGTATGCTTTTTCAGTTCTAACATTTAAAAGTTGCTGAAAGTATAAAACCTTTCAAGCTGTAGTTTTGTATCAACACATTTAATCTAACTTTAAGCTAATTTATGTGGATCTGGTAGCAGTATAGCTGTAACAGAAGGGAAAACTGTGATTATGGTCGCATTTGTAACAACTGAGTTGCAGGTTTTGTTGACCCTAGATCTGGTTTTGTCTTTTTTTTTTACAGATAATTCTTGGTATCTTTCACCAAAGAGTGATACTCCATATGGAATTTATGAAATTCCTGTAAGTGTGACTGATAATGGAGGAAAGATAGGCGAGAACATTGTAAGAGTTAACCTCTGCGATTGTGTTACTCCAACTGAATGCGACGGCAGAACTCGTCAGCTTTCTGGTGGAAATGTTACCCTTGGTCTCTGGGCCATCCTTGCAATGATCTTAGGATCATTATTATTGCTGCGTAAGTACACTTCTTTTTAAACACAAAGTGCAATTCACTTAGCTATAAAATTAGCTGAGAGAACCTCATTCAAACTTGCTTCGAACATTTTTCATTTTGCAGGTTATATAGTTGTTGTCACTGACTTAATGTACCTGTTCTATTTTTATCAGTATCACATGTTCCTGCTCTCATCTTGTGCTGTAGTTACTGTGTGTAGATTTTTGTTCGTTTGTTTATTTTGTGTGAGATGCATTTTGCACTTGAACCAAAAGACTTCAAAAAAGTTCGTGAGTTCTAGAAACATTTCTGTTTCTAGGAATGCTGAAATCAATTTCCCAGAGCATTTTGTGATTTTTCTTGTGTTGTGGATTAAAATATGGAGTATCTGAGACACGGGATTCCACAAGGGATTTTACAAGAGCCCAGATAATCATGGAACCATTGAATATACTGAGTTGGAAGGGACCCATCAGGATCATCTAGACCAAATCCTGGCCCTGCACAGGACACCCCAAGAACAACACCATGTGCCTGAGAGCATTGTCTAAACGCTTCTTGAATTCTGTCAGGCTTGCTGCTGTGACCACTTCCCTGGGGAGCCTGTTCCAGTGTCCAAACACCCTCTGGGTGAAGAACCTTTTCCTCATATCCAACCTAAATCTCCCCAGACTGAGCTTAATGCCATTTCCTTGAGTCCTTAAGTCCACTGCTGACGAGAGTGAAGAAGAGATTGGTACCTGCCCCTGTGCTTCTCCTTGTGAGGAAGCTGTAGACTGCAGTGAGGTCTCTCCTCAGTCTCCTCCAGGCTGAACAAACCAAGTGACCTCAGCTGCTACGCATATGGCTTCCCCTCAAGGCCCTTCACCATCCTCATGGCCCTCCTTTGGATGGTTTCTTAAGAGCTTAATGTCTTTTTTGTATTCTGGCACCTAAAACTGCCCCCAGCACTCAAGGTGAGGCTGCCCCAGTGCAGAGCAGAGCAGGACAATCCCCTCCCTTGCCCAGCTGGCCATGCTGTGCCTGATGCCCCCCAGGACAGGGCTGGCCCTCCTGGCTGCCAGGGCACTGCTGACTCGTGTTCAACTTGCCAGTGGCCAGGACCCCCAGGTCCCTTCCCGCAGCTCTGCTCTCCAGTATCTCATTCCCCAGTCTGTATATGCAACCAGGATTGCCCCAGCTGAGGTGCAGTAACATTAAAGGGCGGGTTGAATAGTTCACAACAGACCAAAACCTTGAGTGTATGTTGTACTACTGGAGGTGCCCAAAACCTCGCAGATTCTGAGAAGGGTAATATTGCTGTTAACCAGTGAGACAATGATGGTGATATATAAAAGCAAACCCAAGTCTTTTTTGTTTTTTCCCACAATCATATATAGTCTGACTAATAATATCCTTAATAAACACAGAAGACATGCTATAGTAGTTACTATTTCAGGCTTCAGGTTTGGGGTTTTTTTTTCTTTCCTTCTTACCCATTTTTTGTGGTAATAGTTAAAATGTTTTGCTCCTGTTAAATCACAGCTAGCTCTTCTTACTTAAGTAGCTAGAACGCTGGGAACTGGACATGTTTTGAAGGCTAGCTAGATCAATGTTTTATCTCAACAGGGCAAGTACCCAAATTTGGGATGTAGTCTGAAGGTGGAATTTTCAGATGTGGGAACATGAAATAGAGGAACTGGTGAAATATCATCTACCTCTTTTTCACTGCCTCTTGACTGCAGCACTTGCAAACAGATCCTTTACTTGACTGTGGATAGGTTTTATTCTGTGTATCCTCAGTGCTGTCATGGATGTCTTCTTCCCATCTGTCAGCATCAGGAGGCAACCTGCTGGAATCACTGATGCAGATCTCACTGACAGCTGATGCTACAGAAGCTAAATTAGCTTGAAAGTGTCTCTTGGCCGATTTTCACAGAAGTTCATATGTTCAGAGATCAGATTGCTCAGTGGGCAGTTAAGCAGAACTGTTCTGTTCTTCGTGGGCTTCTTTATTTTTAAGCTAACAAAAAGTGAAGAAAACAATGGTTCTCTGCATGAAAGGTTTAGTCATTTGTTTAGGAGAGGTATTAGTTGTACATGATTCTTTTATTCCAAGTCATTTCTGGGTGAGTCTCTGACAGCAAAAAGCAGTATTATTAAGAAGAATAAAATCAATACAAGGGATTATATAAGACTGTTCTGTAGCTTAGTGCTGGAAGTCTTCCAGGGTTCTGCTGACCTTTCCTGTGAAGCAGAAGTTTCTGATATTGTGACATTTAGCTTGCATATTAGTTCCTTATAATTTGACATCTGCATATTCAGAGATGAAAAATATCTTCTGTACTACCATATTGTAGGCGTAAGATGCAATTTTTCACCTGGATTTGGATCTAAATTTTTCATTACTATGAAATTGTGTAAGTCACAGTGGTTTCATAAATGACTCTTGCGTTTCTTTTGGGAAAAAAGGTTGTGCTTTAGAAAAATGAAATAATTCAACAATGCAGTGAATACTCCCTATGCTGTTTGAAAAAAAAAGTGAATATATACAGCTCTGAGTATGGGCATTTTTGGAAATTAATTACTTTTTGAAACCATAGTTGATGCTTAGGCCCTTAAAATTCATTATCTAATATAAGTAGATCCCATTATGACATAAAGTTTATGGTATTACTTCCTTTTTCATAGTAATCCTGATCACAATTTGTGGCTGCTGTGGTGCTGGGGTAATGCACCGGCAGGTGACTGATGATTGTGCCAATCACAATTTAATCATTTCAAACACAGAAGCTCCAGGAGAAGAAGTGATGGTAAGTTGTCAGTTTGTTTCAATGGAGAAACTTCCAATTAAGATGTCCGTAGCGTTGCAGTTTGAGAACAGGACCACCTGCAAGTAAGTGATTTGGTAAAGGAAATAAGCAATCAATGTAGGGGTCATTAGATGTACTTTGCTATTTAACAAGAATTTGAAAAATCTTACTTTAGGCACAGGTGGTAGCACCATATACATTTAAACATACCTTGTAGTCGTTAGGCTGGTGGCTTGTAATTCTTCCAGATTTTAAGGATTTGGTTGGAAGTTTCAGGTGAACATTTTAATAACATTTTCTGTCATTTTTAACAATGAGATTAGATGGAAATGTATTGTTTTGCTTGTGTTGAATATGTGTTTATGGCAAAACGTTATTTTTCCTTGGAGAAGGATTTTTTTATTTAGCAGATAGCTGTTGTAAATTGCATGTGCAATTTCTGCCCTTCCCCTGAAAAATGACCCCAAATGGAGTTGATTTCATAAACAGTCCATGTTTATGCAATTTTTCTTGCTTTTGGCATCTAAACTTCTTTCCCTCTGCCATGAACATAGTTCAGTCCAGCACTGCGTTCATGCACAAGAACTTCGCTCTTTAGACTCTACCTCTTTTCTGTTGTACTCCACCCCCTGACATTGTCTTCCCCAAAAAGAGGAGATAAGTTTAAAAATGATATTTCATGTTGAAAACCAAGAAATCTTATGGTGGCAAGTGTCACATTTCTTGTTGCCTGTGAAGCATAATGTGCCATTATAAACTAGTATATAGATTATATACATTTCACTGGGATAAAACCGTAGTTTTTTGATCTCACCTCGTATTTAAATGGAGATAACCTCTCTTTTCTCTACTCTGTCATAGTAACCTTTTCAAAGATGATTTATTGATCTTTATACACTAAGATCTAAGGATAGCCTTTTGTTCAAAATATCACAGTGCCAAGATGGAGACTTTTCAATTTTCAGTTGTGACTCTATCTGATTGCCATTTCATCTTTTGAATTAAAAAGAAAAAAAAAGAAGCAAGGAAAAGATATCCTCACTACTGTTTTTTTGTTTTGTTTTGTTTTGTTTTGTTTAGGATCACAATATAATTCCTCTACAAAATACATGTGATCAAGGAGGGTATGGAGTAAAAACAGGAGAGCAGCAAACATTTGAAATGGTAAAAGGAAGAGGGCATACCTTGGAATCAGTCAAGGGAGGTGGACATCAGACTCTGGGATCAGTTAAAGAAGGAGGAGGACAGCCTATGATGGATACGTGTAGATACTCCTACTCAGAGTGGCATAATTTCACACATCCTCGTTTAGGCGAAGTAAGTATTCTGAAACTGATTTTCTTTGAAGTGTAGGTTATGGTCAATATATACAGACTTTTCAAGGAAGACATGTAAATGTGCTAGGAAGGTGGCTTTCTGGCTTTGGTTTCACTTCATTTTTCCTCTCTTTTGCTCCTTTGCATCCCCGTCGGAATATTGCTCTTTCAAGGAGTAATTCTTGACATATTTCAGACATAAGTGTAAATTACTTTCTTTTTTTGGCTTAAACTATATGCAGTGTGCTATTTTTAATTTTGAATAATTTAGAGTAATTACTGAAGCTTTTGTGAGTTTTTTTGAGAATGTCTGTTTGCTTTTATTCCAGCTGCTTGCTTTGTGCTAATTTAAACCTCATACTTAACTTAGCAGTGGAGCAGGAATGAATGTACAGCATTAGAAATGTAGTCACTCTGTTTCTTGGAGATTAAAAAACTCTCACTACTTGCCTAACTAGTTATGTATAAATCAGTCTTCTAATTTTCAGTGCATTTTAGTTGCTTAACAGGTCATTTAAACAGGTTCTTCCTCTTTTATTGTTACTTACATGATGAGTAGAAATTATTTCTTTATTAAATACTTTTATTTTGTAGTCTTAATGATATAGACCAATCATGTGCATGTTTTTGTATGTAGGAATCCATTAGAGGACACACTCTGATTAAAAATAATTGAATGAAAGGTAAATCAAAAAGAACTTATTTTTTTGCAATATGTTTAGGATAACAATTTAAGAAAATAATAAGATCTGTTCTGTTCCTATCCAGAAGGTGCACCTATGCAGACAGGATGAAGAACAGAAGCATTCTGAAGATTATCTCCTTTCATATAACTATGAAGGAAAAGGATCCTTGGCTGGCTCTGTAGGCTGCTGCAGTGATCAGCATGAAGAAGAGGCACTTGACTTCTTAGATCAGTTGGAACCCAAGTTTAGGACATTAGCAGAAACATGCATCAAAAGATAAATGTGCCTTTCACTGTGCTGAAAAAACCCTGTAAATAAGTGGCTGTCATACTTTTGTGATATTAGGTACTTTGGAATTGAGGGGGGCAGAGGTTTATCCAAATTAAGACAGACTGGTGAGAGTGTAAATAACTCTTGCTTTAAAGTTACATTTTCTTACACTGGACACATTCTATTAGAAAAAAGGGATTAAAAATATTTTTTCTTTAGGTTAATATAGTAATGCTAGTTTCTACTAAGATTGCATTTTACATTCTTTGTGATTACTCACAATGCAAAACTTGGTATTCTTTTAATTAATTATCCAGCTTCAAAATTTTCTTGTATTTGGCTTTGGAGAAGGAAAGCTTTGTAACTCACTTTTTCTTTGTTTTCTTTTAATTTTGTAGAAATGAAGCAAATAATGTTGGTGGATATCAAATACCTTGTTAACTTTTAACTTATAAGAACTGAGATACGAAATATTTTTTCATTTTGGACATAAAAATACTCATGAATATATTAGAAAACTTTACATTTTGATTGAAAATTAAATATATATATATATTGTATATATGTAAAATAATATTCAAAAATATATTTTTCTCCTAATGGGTTACCACCCATCAAACTAGCTATCCTAAGGGATTTATGGCATCACCACATAGGGTATCAGCATTGTATGCGAGGATGTATTTTTCTTTTAAGGAAATAAGAGATCAAAAAAAAAAAAAAAATCATGCAGTAGAGGAAACAATCATACTTCAAATGAACGCAGTATAAATCTCATGTTTACTTCACATAAGTTAGTACCTCAGTTGCTTGTGAGCTTTTAAATCATATCATTGCAGAAATGATGACCATTGCTGAGAGTTTTGTCCAGTGGAGCTACCACTACCTTTTCTACTTGCCCTGGTACGGACTTCATTAAAGTGTTTCTTTTTGGAAGTAGAACTTGACAGAAGATACGGCTCAAATGGATTGAGCATACTGCATTAATAATGTGGTTTAGAGATTTCTTGTTATTGAGATGCAAAATTACACTGGGAGAAGCCGTCTGTTTTGAGTGTAATACAGGGTAGTTGTAGAGGTCAGCGTTTACACACCTCTCTGGCAGAAACCATCTGAATCCCATTTGTTACTGTACTAGATTAAGCATACATATACACTATATATATATATATACAAACACACAAAAGTCTGAAATACCTTTGGCAAATGACAGCAGTGGGACCTGAATGCTGCCATAAGCAGCAGGTGGAACTCCACCTCTGCTTCCCAGGTTTTAAGTGTTTTTTTAATGTTTGCACTCCTGGTTAAGTAATCTGTCTTCTGCACTCTGGGAGTTCTCTTGTGCCTTAAAAGAACGTCTTGGTGCCTATGAGAAACTTGTGCAATTACTTATTTCTGTAGCTATAAGTCTGCTTTTAGGATTTGCTCTGTAAACATATGCCTTAGGGATATTTTAAAAAATTTACTATAGCTAATGATCTGTAAAAGGAATAATTGCTAACAACCAAGATCCATGCTGCTCTAAATTTCATTTTCTGCTGACTTCCAGTGATTGCAGTTCATTCCATATGAATTATGGTCAGTGAAAACCCATAACAGTATAAAAAGTTACAAACATTATAAAATAGTACTTTTAAAACCTTATGTTTCACACTGTAAATGGGCTTCAGAATATTTCTAGTAAGAACTAGCTGTGGTTAAGACTTCATAGACCAATGTTAAATATATTTTAGTGTATCATTTGAAAGTCGTAATGAATTCATCCTGAAGTAGATACACTGCCACTGGCAGGAGTGACAGTCATCAGCAGCAAAATGCTAGATGAGAAGCAAGGTGTTACAAACTTACTTCATTTAAAAAATGTGTGCTAACACTTCTCTTCTGAACACTGCTCATCTTTATCACTAACATAAATAAATTCTGTACATGGACAGTCAGATCTGTGACTGATACAAGTCAGGATTGCTCTGCTGTTGCCAGTGGAGCTGTGCTGACTTTATGCCAGGTGAAGATCTGTTCCCTAGTGATTTTCTTGCTGCTTTGTGTCCTGCATCTTTATGTTTAGTTATTAGCTATATACTTTTTAAGGTAATAGTAATGTCTCCCCCTCCCTCTCTTAATGTTTGGTGGTGTTCTTGTTTGTTGGTATTTTAAATTATATAAAAATCCTGTGGTTGAGAAGGACCTAGGATAAATAACGACTGCACTCTTTAGAAAATTACTTGGAGGGTGGTGTAGAGAAACCCCTGCAAGTATGGTTTCTTTCCTCATGAACTATAGTAGTAGTACTTCTCTAAAAGAATAGACCAAATCTGTATGAGCTTAAATTGAATCAGTGTTGACTGTTTTAAGTAGATGGTTGCCAACTTACCACCCTAGAGTTAAAATAATACATTATTTAAATCAAAATAATGCTTTTCTAGTCTAATTTACCTTCAAAATGTTTTATTTGGTTTTGTTGGTTTTCTTTTTTTACATTTCAACAAACATAGATAATTCTTTACCCATTTTTAAACGAAGTAGAAATTTGGAATAATTTCTACTCCTTTGTCTCTTTTAAAAATTAAAAATCCGAGTTTAACCAGCTATTTCTGTAAAACCAAGAATAGATGTGAGATACTTCACAAAAAGTACTGTAAAACGTTATTTTCATTTTATCTTCTAATTACGTGAATGGAAACTTTGTATAAAGCATTAAAGTTTACAGATACCAAGTACCTGGTAACATTTGTGTAAAGCTTATAAATGGAATATTTCAAAATGTATAATTCACTTGTTGTTACTGTCTTGAATTGCCTTAAAAATTGTGAAGATTTCTTCCCTTCAGCTAGGTAATCTGCAGTCTACCTAGCTGTGTCAAAATTGTCCTAACATCATATTTTTAGGTATATTTTGTACAACAGTGAGTAATAAATTTTTGCAAAGTAAAAGGACGTTCTATAAAAACTCTTCATTTCTTGCGTATGAACCAGTTTATGAAGATAAGGATGCCTGTTTCTGAAGGGGATTGGATTTTTAAATTTTAATGCAAGTGGTTTTGGGCCACTATACTGCTGTGATGCTAGTAGTACTTGTCCATGCAGCATGAGCCATAGGGTGGGTCTAGCTGGAGTTTATACTTGGCAAATTCAGGATATTAAAATTACAAAGCATTACTTGGTCATCTTGATGATAAAATACACAGTGCCTATTTTGAAAACCTCATAAGGAAAACCAGTAGCAGCAGATAACCCAAATTTTAACGTTTGGCACATAAAGCTGCAGAATATCAGTATAGTGGGGGTTATGCTATTGTGATCAGGACACAAGTGGAATGTAAGGTTTGGTTATCTGGTTTCAAGGAAAGAGAAATTCACAGAATGGCTGAGGTTGGAAGGGACCCCTGTAGGTCCTCTGGTCCAACCTCTTTGCTCAAGCATGGCCACTTAGAGCTGGTTGTTCTGGACCACGTGGATTTTGAGTATCTCCAAGGATGGAGACTACAGCCTCTCTGGGAAACCTGTTCCAGTGCTCAGTCACCTTCAAAGTAAAAATGTGCTTCATGATCTTCAGATGGTGCTGCCTGTGTTCTGGGCACCACTGAAAAGAGCCTGGCTCTTAACTTCAGGTACTGGTATACATTAATAAGTTCTCCCCTGAACCTTCTCCAGGCTGAACAGTTCATATTCCTCAGCCTTTTCCTCCAGTCTTTTCTGCGTGGAGAGAGGCTTCAGTCCCTTCATTGTTTTGTGTCCCTTTGTGCTGTTTCCAGTATGTCCATGTCTCTCTTGTACTGAGGAGCCCAGAACTGGACACAGCACTCCAGGTGTGGCCTCAGCAATGCTGATTAGAAGGGAAGGATCACTTCAACCAGGTGGCAATGCTGCAAATGCAGCCCAAGATGTCATTGGCCTCCTTTGTGGCAAAAGCACATCGGCTCATGGTATCCACCAGGGGCCCCAGGTCCTATTCTGCCAAGCTGTGCTTTCCAAGCAGCCAAGCTGCTGCTTATGCCATTCCAGCAGGTATCAGGGTGGTTAAAATGCCCCATGAGGACCATGGGAGGCTGCTTCTGGCTGCCCATGAAAAGCCTCATGCACTTGCTCTTCCTGGTCAGGGGATCCAGGGAAGACACTCACTACCTTGTCACCCACATTGTCTATTCTTTAATGCTCTTCTCAGTGGGCAAGCAGCAAACTTGTCTAGAGAGCAGGTCAGATTGACAGATGGGTCTCTCTGTCCCTCAAAGCAGAGAGTCATCCACTGCTGTCACCCACTTGCTGCTTCCTTTTGGTGCTTCTGCATGGCTCAGGGTCAGCGGGCACAGGTGCTCCTCTTGAGAGCACACCTGGTTCCTCCTTAGCTTTGAGAGCAGTGAACCTGCCTTAATATTCACTTCTTGTCTATACTGATGCCACTGATGTTTTTCAGCTCATACGAAGGATGCACCTCTTTCCAGCGCTGTGTTTTTTGGTGCTGTGGGACTGTAAGAGGAGGAGGAGTAGTGAGGTCACACAGGCAGCACGGAGAGGGTCCGTGATGCTCCATGCTGCCTCACTGAGCAGCCAGCATCAGGGGGCTGAGCTCAGCGTTTGTGTGCTGGCCATACTCATGAGATGGAGGTGGTTGCATCCTCTGTGCTGGGGAGACTGAGCTGTGAAGAAACTGGTGGGAGGGGAAAGAAAGAAGACCTGAAACTGAGTTGAGTCACCTCAATCTCAGTCAGCCTCAAGCTGGGGCTATACTTAAACATAACAATGAAAATTGGATTCAAAGTCTCTCACTGATCTTGCATTTTTCCTGGTTTTATGTATTTTCCTAAGGGGAGAGTAAGGGGGCAAAGCATTCTTTTACCTGGAGACTGTTACAAAACATGCTGTTCTTGCTCTTCTAATCCCATTCACAGCCTCCTGAATGAATATAAGACAAACATTTTAGGTTAAAAGAACTATCTTATTAGAAATGTACCTGAGATGAGAAGGGCACCAGCTTGTCTAACAGAATTGCTACTGAAAGTAGACTACCACAAAATCTATCATTGTTTGCCATGGTTTTTGTTTTGGCCTTACAAATTTTGTGATTTGTCTTTTTTTTTTAGGGGACAAATGTGTGCTTTCCCAAGAAGTACTGTTGATTTTCACTGAAATATTTATTGATTATGACCTTTCAGTATATATTCAAGTGGGACATAAAAAAACCCCTTATGTATAAAAATCAGATTTGGTGGATTTAAAATTGCCCAGGTAATACTGATGATCACCAAAGTTAAACAAGGAGATCTACAGACTAATACATTGTTTTGAACAGCTTTCAAACATCTGGAGTCTTATTTTGGCTGAGGAACCTTGAAAACTCTATGCAATTCTTTCTATCAGCGAATACCTTGAAGAAATCTGCAACTCTGAAGTACTAGCTTCATATGTTATAGAGAACCAACATTACTTATTTTCAAGCAACTCCCCAAGCAATTTGTTCTGTTCTCTGATCCCAGCCTCCTCATACTATTTTGGGACTTGTCCTCTTTAGCTCTAGCCTCCAGATCCCTTTCTTACCCCAGTTTTCTCTTCCCCTTTGCTTTTGTCCTCAGCCTTGGCCTCAGGACGTCTCTGCGTGAATGCTCACTATGTATAATTTCTTACCTCTCAAAAGATCTGTTTTGTCTTTTTTCTTTTTTTTTTTTTTTTAATATGACAAACACCTTTGTTGCGATTTGCCCTCTCTTGTTGCAGTCCAGCTTCTGCATAATCTGAATCTGAGTGGGCTGTCTGCACACCAGGAGAGGTGTTACAGGGTCTGTGAGGAAAAGGCAAAAAACTTAGCATAAGTATTTAAAAATGTAGACATCTACAAATGAGATAATCATAATGCAGTGAATTTCTAGTTAGCAGACATTTAGATAATGTAGTTTTGGATCAAGTTCCATTCAATCTGAAGATAAAGGTTTCTATTTGGTCAAGTGAATCTCACCTCTGTATCTAATTTCAGCTAAAACACCTATGGTTACAGCAGCAACTGAAAGGAAAGCCTTGGTCAGCTTCAAAGATCCTTAGACAAAGCACATTTCAGAAAGGTCATTCTTTGCATATGAGCCAACAGACACTCATAGGCTGTGTGCAAATTGCAAATCAGACTCACGATTTGATCAAGTGGGACAGGCATGATACCAATACACATATACCTGACAGTGGAATAACCCGTGGGAAATAGTCAAACTCTATTTAAAAAATTAGAGACACTGAAACTTTGGAACAGGAAGGTTGTGTGTGTGTGTATGTGATTTTTTTCCCCCACTTTCTAAGAAAGCGTAAGATTTTTGAGCAAAAGTTAAATATGCTGCTGAGAAAAAAGTCAGCCTCTGCCTAATGCCAAACAACTTAGATTTTCAATGCAAACGATCTTTATCACTTGAAATTACTATGAGTGACTGAAAGTAGTCTTGGGCAAGCAAGGAAGCATTATGCAACTCTTTAAATACAGGTAACTTTGCTGGATCAACCTATAATTAAGGCATCCCATAACTACAACCAAACCACGACAAACTTACCACATAAATGCTAAAAATCAAATAGGCTCATAAAGTCCCAACTCTTTCCTCCTTCTCTAAGGAGGCTGTAATTTGACCAGATAAAAGAGTATATGATGAGGGTTTATGATCCACCTGTGCTTGAGAACACAAAAGCTATTGGCACCTTTTCTTTGCCTCCCTAACACATGGTTTTAAGATCATCTTATATCTTGGGTTTTGTTTTGCACACAGCTCAGTCACTACCTCAGTAACAAAACTAAAGGGAGGAAGTTAAACATGTAACACTAATATAAAGCAAATACAGGAAGCCTTTAGGTAGTAATCAAAGGATACCTGATTTTCTCACACTACTGATAAATTCTGTAGTAACATAAGAAACCTTTGCTGACAACCAGTGGCTGTCTGTTACTGAAGTTAAGGTTTTAGTTGTTTTCTCTGAAATTAACCAGATATCTAGAACTCCAGACTCACAGTGCTGTTAACAGCCAGCAAACATTTACACAACAAAGAATCCTTTACAATTAATAATCACAAAGGGAATAACAATGTCAAAATGAAAATTTAAAAATCATACCATTATGTGGGGTAGCACTACAAACAATCCTAACCTCTGTAGTGTTAGCTTTATTAGTTTTTATCTTACAGAAATTGTATGGGGGAAAATTTTTTGGATAAAATATTAAGCCTAATGTACATTTAGGACAGAAAATCCCAATTTTTTTCTCTAACTAGTGATGTTCTATATAATTTGTTTCCTAGGACAGCTGTCTCCTTTGTTTGTGTACTGGTGACAGTATAGCATGGATCACACTGGTCTGTAACATGAATATCAGGAAAAAATGGAAAAAAGCATGCTTTACTCTTACCAGAGAAATGGTGGCAGGAAGATGTTAGAAATAGCTGTGCCCTCTTCATTCACTGTAAGGCTCACTTTTCTTTGGATGAAGTCAGGTGTAAACAGTGAGTAGATGAAACTTTATTTCCCTCATCATTATTATTAAAAGTATATCATTTTTCCAAAAACTGTTCTGGTTTCTGTTAGATGTTTGCATTGGCAGCCTATCTCAGTACTCATGTATCAGACTAAGATATAATACTCAATGTGAAGATCTCTGAGCCACCACTTTTGGAGGAGTATGCATTTCTTCCTAAGTACTCCACAAAGTGTTTAAAAAACCCATGCCATCTGCTCTCAACACTTTTGCAGTATTCACCCCTTCAATTAGGAACATGTGAGAGGACAGGTCAACTGAATTGCTCACTAAAGGATGACCTTTTGGCAGGAATGAGTGTTCCTGGTAGCAGTGTTTGCCTCAATTCTTTCATCATTCCCTGTAGTGAGGGTGCACACCTCTACACCGTTTCCAGCCTATGCCCCAGCTAAGCAGCCCTTGCTGCTGAGCCATGGGCAGGCATTGAAGGAGGTGCCAAGCCTGGGAGAACATGCCAGGCCAGCTCTGCACTGTAGAATATTTCTGAAAATGGGTTTGCAGAGTGCAGCCAGCAATGTAATACATGCCTGCCATGAATGCAGCACTGTAAATTTTCTGGAATTCGATACAGTTATGGAAAAACTGCAACTCCTAATATCATTTGAGCCTAGTGTCTCCTATGACAGTATGCTGGAGTAAACTGCAGGCCACTATTCTGATAAATACAAAGTTTGGAACTAATTTTCTAGACCATTAAATGCTTCCTGTATTTTTCCAGGGACATATGTGTGCACACAATAATATAAGCAAAAAAGAAGAGGGAAATATGTAGATGAAGTGAAGAATGTCTTTGATGTCATTTTAACAGGAATGATGAACCTTGAAAACTGTTGGGCAGTTAAGCAGTTGCAAGGCAGTTACTTCTGTTTGAGAGATAAGAGATGGTTTAATTGGTCAAAAAAAAAAAAAAGTAGGGCCGGTGTTGTAATAAAATAAACTACTGATTTGTTGTTATTGCAGATGAAAGTTTGATTTAAGCAGGAGATAACCTGTGCAGTCAGCTGATCCTGGAAGCTGTGGTTATGTTTTCAACTGTGAACTTGTGGAAGGTGTGGAACAGTGGCTATCAGTTCCACATAAATTTATGTACATAGAAATCTGTGAGTACAGAGTCTGACAGACCTGACTGACAGAGTACTCCCTGTCCTGACATCTGTGCATGAAGCTCTTCATGCTGTGCTGTTACTGTTAACAAGGACCACAGCTATGACTGAAAGTTGTTTCTATTAATGATGGGAGCAACAGTAGGGTAGAAACCGGAACTGAAAAAGACAGGAAACAAAATATTATACAGCTATTGGTATGATAGGGTAGAAATGTACTATAATGTATGTAAATTCAGATTAAAATGCAAGTAATTAATTGACTTTTTTGGCATTAGGATAACAGATCCGTACTCATCACATCCATCACAGGATGTGCAGAACATGTATTTCCTCTATATGGCCCACTGCAAAAAAAATATAGGCAAAACACTCAACATTTATGCCTTAATAAATATCTATGGCAGCTGGTGTGGGGTCAGTAGCTCTGACCGAGGAAGCTGTGACTGGTCCGGAGAGATGGTCCTGTGGAGGGAGGATCGTCTTCCTGAGGCCCAGTGTCTTCCCTCAGCTGCCAGCTAGGAGGGCCCGTGCAGAAGCTGTCAGCTCTTTAGTGATTATCAGCTCATGATTTCAGCTCTGCAGGGCAGCCTCCAGGCCAGACCAGGGAGAGAGAGACGAGAAGCTCGTGTGGCTGGTTCTGCATGAAGGTAGCTTTATTGGTCCGTACTCCAGTGAAGGGGAGGCCAGGGACAGGCTCTCTCTGCCCTCACAGGGGCAGGGGGCTAGTTTTATAGGGATACAGGGGGTGGGTGTCAGAGGGTAAAGGCCAATGGGCTAGAAAGGATCTACATAGAGTCTCCCAGAGGATTCTGGCTCTGTCTTCTTCTCGCCGTAACTGAAGAGTAGCTGCCTTCCCAGGGGAGTTCTGCTGGGAGGTTTCGGCAATCTCCTTATCTCAGCAGACGTCCCTCCAGGGCAGTGGCTGGGCATACCCCACAAACATCTACATACAATATGTCCTAGAATGAATCAGAGAGAACATTGATCAATAACTATCATGAAAACAGACCTAAATTTGAAACCATGATCAACCCTTTTACTGTAAGTAAACTGAAGCATTTTTGCACAAGTTAATTATTGCAAGACACAACTGAAATGGAGTTAAAATAAAATTTGGAAATGATTTTCCATCTGCATAGATCTGCTTGGTTAAAAGGGAGCAATCGCTTCCTTTTAAAATATTGTTTAAATTCCAACAGCTGGATCATTATATGATAGTGCTTAAAATTGCTGGCATGAGGTGAGTTTTCCAGACCCACCTTGCACACTCCATGAAAGAGTGACCAGGCTAGTCCAGCAGGGGCTGTAGGAATCTCAGATTACTTTTACATTAGCAAACGATCTGTCACACCAACTCTGGATCATCATGTTAATGTGTTTGGTGCCAAGGCCTCTACTAACACACTGAGGATGATTAGGGTAGTTTCAGGTGACCTCACTCAGGATTTAGCCTTGTTCCATGACTGGAACATCCCCTTCCGGTGATTAAAGGCCCTTTGAGGGCTGTGCACTGGTTGAAGCTTTGTATCTTCATTAGGAGTGATGAGTGTATTTAATGTACACACAGAGCATAGATTTTGGTTGAGTTTCCTCCTAAATGAATCCAGTTTGCTAGTACCAGAACTGGTCTGAGAACTGCACCACCATGCAGTAAGCTGGGGTGACTCGGACAGTTATGTCAAAGCACTACAGAGAAACAAGTCAGTGTAGAAACTGCTTTGATGACTGGGGCACTCTTGCCCAATGCAAGATTTGTATGAGCCAGCAGTTTGTCAAAAGCATTTGAGACCTGGCAGCTGCTATAAACCTCTCTTCTGTCTAACACAGTAAGAAGCCATCCTTAAATTAATACTGCCTGAGGTTCATCAAGGACTTCTTATTGTATTTCACTAAATTTAGAGGTACATGGGGATATAATATTTTTCTGGTTGCCTTTAGCAACAGCTACCATATTTGTCTGTGTCACTCCACATGGAAAGACAGATTCATTGCAATAAAAGCAGAAAGGAGACAGGTTTAATAATTTAAAATCATCAAGTGACAAATTTGTTGATATAACTTAAGGTCATATTCACCCCGGGCTGTGAAACTCAAATGCACAAGGAAAACAGGATTTGTTTGTCTGGATCAGCTTGTAAGTCTGTAGCTGTGCAGAAACAGGTGAACATCTTCCTAGTGAAGCACAGAAAACTTTTGATGACATAGTAGCTGCAGAATCTGGGACAACTGATAACATCATAATAAGAATGAAAAGAATATTAAAAGTAGTTCAGATCAAGACAGAAGGCACATATCAAAACTAGTTAGCTTAAGTGTAGATAATGGCTGTGTGAATATGAGTTGTTCAAAACAATTTTCAAGCCAAGTTTAAAAAAATGTTGAAGTATTGCACCAGGTACCTCTTTCAGTTTATATTAAAAAATCATTAGCATTTTAATGCACTGAGAAAGAAATTATTCATATTTACAGGAAGAATACTATCTTCTTCTCTTTGTATTCTGAAATGAACTATTTCTATTTCTCAAAATGGTATTTTCTATGTATTTGTCTTTGTGATTTATATAAAATGCTCCTTTACCTTTCAGGTAAACACAGGAAAGAAAAGTTATGAGATGAAATGAGCAGAGAAAACATGTATTCCAGCAACCCCTTCAAAATGCTAAAATTATTAGTTGCTCAATGAACAAAATTGATGAAAAGAAAAGAAATGAGGAGAGAAGGGTGAAGCAAGATGAGTGATGAGAAAGAGAAGAGAAATACATTTAAAAGTATTGCATCCATCAGCAGATGTACAAATATCAGGTTTATATTGACTTTATGAAGCCTCTATTTTTGTCATGCCACTTGCTTTAAAAAGCGACCTGAAATTCATATATATCTGTTCATGAGGTTTGCTACTTGATGTGATTCGACACTCTTACTGTGTATTGTTCTGCTGCTACAAGGCAATTTCCTTTTACTGTCCAAACATGTCTTACCAACATGATTTAATTGGCTCTCAACAAAATTGCTATGATAATAAAAATTCTCAAAGAACAACGATTGCAAAATTTCCCACAACAGTGACTCAGTTGTGAACAAGATCAAACATAAATGCAATAGAAGAAGAGAAATGTTGAGCAACTGAAGCTGACTATTGCCACACGAGACACCCAGTAAAGCTAATTTTGCCAAAAGACATGAGTCTTGAATTTACTCTTCTGGAAAGGAATATTAAAATACAATGTCCTGTGAGGCAACTGGGCCAACACAATCATCAGAAAATAATATATGAAAGGAAGATTAAACTCTAAGGAAGATTAAGCTCTTCAAAGTGAATAACCAGTTGCAGAACACCAAACTACAAACGTGATTGGTGAACGCCCGGAAGCAAGAGTTCAGAAGCTGATGGGTGGATCTTTAGTTTAGCTTGCTTAGGTCCGCGTCATCAACATTATCTCTGTTTCTTGTCAAAGTTCTTTGTTTCTCCATTGTATCTTCTTTTTCATTGTCCTGGTTTCGGCCCTCACCTGTCAGGGTCCCTCCCCACTGCCATGTAGCCCTGGGAGAGGGGCCCTGGGGGGGAGGCACAGGGTTTCCCTGCCCCTGGTCAGCCTCGTTCCCCATTGGTTGTTCTGTGTTCCCCTGCGTGGGCAAGGACCCTCAGGTCCTGTGATTGTAACAGTTCCTCGGCAGAGCCCCGGCCACGCGGCTGGAGAAATAAACATCTCTCTGAAATATCTAGCAAGAATCGGTCCCTATATATTTCTTTTCCATGGGCCTCCTTGTTTGATACGTTGTGTTACAGAATCCTCACTGTAACAAATGGTGGTGAAATGCGGGCAGAACGATCCCCAATCCCTAAGCGATTGATGTGTGAGAGAACCCTAGAAACTTTGGATTCCTCTTCTTGTTTTTGTTTTGCTATTCCATATCTAAACTGTGTAGGAACTGTGGAAAGACTCTTGGCTCTCAGAGCCGCATATGGATGTTTATCTTAAACTTAAAATGATTCTTGAACAACGATTTGTAAATTTTAGCTTAATTCAAGCTCAAAAGGAACTGAAACATTTCCTTTCATGGTTGTTTAAGAACTTTTTCTATGTTTCTTGGGATTTAATTTTTACCAAAGACTTTTGGAACACCGTTTGGACACAGTTAATTTTTGAGTCAAAATATATGCTGATGGAAGAATATTTTCATGAATATTATTTAATTACTGAGACTGTTGAGCAATGTCAGCTGTGTCTTAGCGAAGGGAAGCGTACCTCAGAGTCCGTGCGACCCAGGCCATGTGGACCGAGTGCTCTCCGAGCAGCAGCGAGGCAGTTCCTGCGCATGGGTGGAGCGACGTGAGCTGCAGTGTTGGCAGTGGAGCGAGGCGTGGCGGGAGCCTGCCCGGCCCCGCGCAGTGTGTGGTGGAGTGAGCCCCGTGAGAGGAGCCAAAACACGTGCTGGAGCAGGGTGCAGGGGGGTTGTCGCTCGGGGGCCCGGCTGAGACGTGGGTGCAGTGCCTGGCAGCGGCAGCGCGGCTGAGAGCAGAAGAGATGGCGTGCAGGGAGCTGAGCAGTGCAGCCTGGCCCGGCCTGCGCGGTCCCGAATGCGACCCCGGGAAGAGCGTGCAGGCACGAGCAGCCCCGACAATTCCAACATGGGAGCGAGCGAAAGCAAAAGAGAAAGCAAAAACACAGCAAGACAGAAAACAGCAGCCGCTCGAAAAAAGGGAAAGATCACCGTAGCTAAGGTTTTAGGAATAGTAAAGTGGTATAATGTTAAACAAAATTATGGTTTTATAACAAGATGTGACAACCAGCAAGACATATTAGTTCATAGAACTGCTATTAAAAAGAATAACCCTGAAAAATACATCCCAAGTTTGGGAGATGGAGAGGTGGTGGAATTCAAAATTGTACAAGGTAGAAAAGGGTTACAAGCATCAGAGGTCACTGGGCCTGATGGTGTTCCTGTAAAAGGCAGTACATATGCTAAAAATCGTAGTGATGTTAGACAGTATAAGCCCCCCCTACAGTCTCCCTTTCCTAATCCCACCTTTCCCTTTTACCCTATGTCCTATTACCCCCAATGTATTCCCAATCTGTTTTTCCACCCATGGTTTCCCTCACAAAACCATGCCTTTGCCAATTGTTTCCCCAAAAATCCCTTTCCAATGCCGAGTGGGGGATGAAGAGGGGGAGGGAAGAAATTAAACACTCTCCTGCCTCAGTTTCCTCACAAAGCATGCCCGGAGAGTCCTGTCTCCCTTCTGTAAGCCTTAAGATGTTCCAGAGAATCTGTTTGGACATTTAAAGACTCAGGAGGGTGGCTTGTTTTGTTTTGAAACTGTTCTTGTTATGTTTATCCAGTTGTTTTCAATGTTAAGCTTTAAATCTCTTTTGTTAAAAATAAACGAGTGAAATGTCGGGGTCCCTCCCCACTGCCATGTAGCCCAGGGAGAGGGATCGTGGGGGGAGACACGGGGTTTCCCTGCCCCTGGTCAGCCTCATTCCCCATTGGTTGTTTTGTGTTCCCCTGCATGGGCAAGGACCCTCGGGTCCCGTGATTGCCTCAGTTCCTCGGCAGAGCCCCGGCCATGTGGCTGGAGAAATAAACATCTCTGAAACATCTATCAAAAATCGGTCCCTATATATTTCTTTTCCATGGGCCTCCTTGTTCGATACATCGTGTTACAGAATCCCCACTGTAACACTCACCTTGAGCAGTGAAACACACAGGAACACACAGCCCATGGGATGGAATAGTCCGTGGGACAGAATAGCCACAGCTGAGTATGAATTCCCCTGACATACCTGTAGTGTGGACACTGCCCTCAACACCAGGCAGTTTGCTTTACAGATCTGTTCCTATTCATCTGCGCTGTACCATGTAGACAGAACTGTGATATCACTTTTTTTCCACTCTTGTTCATATCAAGTTCATTCCCAAATACTTTATGATGTTTATATATAAAATAATAATATTCTGGTATAGTAGCTATCAGAGGAAATGAAGATTAGAAGCAAAAGAAATTATGGCAAAAATTCCTCTTAGTGTTAAGTAGTAACTCTTGAGCTTCACAGGAAAAGTGAACCAGGCTGGAATGCATGAACTTCACTATTACCTAAGATACAAATGCATGGAAGAGCAAATTGGTAGTTCTCTAAGTTTTGTGCTCTTTCAGACTTGCAGAATTCATCTCTTGGGCCAATTCCCAGTGAATCAGAACAGCAGTGGCTTAGACAAATTCTTTCACCAAGGTATTAGCACAAACTATTTCAGCTGCTTAAAACACATCAGGCAGGGAATTCACACCACTAAAATGAAGGCTGAGAGTAAAAATGCATAATGGTGTGATGTGCTGGAGAAACAGTATGCTTTTTGTATTGCAGCAGCTAATTTTCTTTGCCTCAATCCTTCATTCCTGTAAGAGGGCTGGTACCAGCTACTCCAGATAATAGTAAGACTCATAGGTCAGAGGTTCACTGTGCTTACCCCATACAAGCAGATAGCAAACCAAAAGAGCCTACACTACAGAGTGTGTACTCAAATGGGTTTTGGCTAGAGTACAGTAGCTTGTATGGTGCTGTGGTAGGGGTTTGGGATGAAATTAGCATTGGTAAGTTTGGGGTGTTTTTGTTATTGTTGAGCAGCACTTAGAATCAAGGTCTTTTCTGCTCCTTGCCCCACCAAACTAGTGAGGAGGTTGGGAGTGCACAAGAAGTTCAGAGGCGGCACAGTTAAGACAGCTGACCCCAACTGACCAGAACTGGGGAAAGAAGAAGGAAGAAGGGACATTTGGAGTTGTGGAATCTGTCTTCCCAAGTAACTCTGACGTGATGAAGCCCATTTTTCCTTAAGATGGCAGAGCACCTCCCTGCATATGGGAAGTGGTGAATTAATTCCTTATTTTGCTTTGCTTTGCTGTGTGCACAGCCTTTGCTTTCCCTTGTAAACTGTCCTCTCAACCCATGTTTCATACTTTTGCTCTTCTTACTTTCTCCTCTACCCCTCTGCAGGGGCGTGAGCAACCTATTGAGGTTAAACCATGACAGAAGTGAACCAAAAGAACATTTGATTGGAAGGTGAAGGACAGCATTAGCTGTGCTGTACAACCCTGCCTAACACGGCTGGGTGCTTCTCCAGTCAATAGATGTAGCAGCACCTCAGTATTCCACCTGGATTTTTATCATATGGTGCTACTTTTTACACTGTTTCTCTCGTGTACTCATAGGAGTGCAACTGTTTTCATCCATCGTACAATGGGAAGCATGACTTTTTTCTCTCAGAATATTATAGTTTATGTAAAACACGTCATATTTCTTTATTTCATGTTACTACAAAGGGAAAGATTTGCTCTCTATTTCAGTTGAGTTAATATGTTCTTCTCTTATCCTAATACTCATATATGACAACTGAGTGTCTCTACTGTGTTGATTTTCATAATTTTCAAGTTTCAACAAGCCATTAATATTTTAATTATAATATTCTCTCTAATTTGTTACAAGCTGATTTTCTCCAAGCTCACTTCTTAATTTATTACCTAAGAAATATTCTATAGGCAAGAATTAAATCATATCACAAGTTTGCTTTAAAGAAAAAAAACAACATAAAAATTAATGCAAACCTAGCTACATGTACTTACAGAGATAAAAAATACTTGTACCAATTCATGCTTAAAAGGAACGTAGTATTTCCAGAGCTGACTTCCACTAGATCTAGCCCTTCAAGTTTTCCCAAAGAAACCCCTGCAGAAAAGAGCACTAGAATTCCATATTTAATGTACTTTTATTTGTAGAAGTTTTTAAAAAGGGCATTTAGCTACAGACTGTATACATTCTTGGTTTAACTTTGGATGACAGGATAAAGATCCTGAATCAATTTTACAGCTAAATGTACTCCAAAACAGTAAGTACAGAGTGCTTCAAAGTTTTCTTTCTCCTGTCCTACAACTTTCTACTGCTACATGTCCATTTCTTCTGCTGTCAAATCTCAGGAAAGAAGTTTAGCTGAGGTTTTTTCAGTGTTTTTTGAGGATCTTGATGGCAGTTATTGATTGAAAGAGAACTTGTGGACCTTGGATCCTCCTGTAGAAAGTGCATGTTCTAAAGCTCCATCTTGTGCTGCTTGTCAGTAAAGCTCCATCGTGAACAAATCCACTGATCATAAATATGAAAATATTTAAAATTAAATACTTCAGTGAGTCCCATGAAGACAGGCTATCTCTTACGCAATTAGTTCTAAAGCATCTAATGTTTTACACAAAGAAGAAAACACTGCAGCTACATTGGGGAGGATGTCAGAGACAACAGTTAAAGGTACCACGTTTCATATTAGAAGACCAACACTAGTTGAAAACAAGCAATTTTATTACTAATAACTAACTAGTTTTATGGTTCATAATTTAAAATATCTGCAATTGATTTTAGAAACACAATACAGGACTACATTAACTGCTAGTCCAGTTGTCGCGGGTTCGGTTTGTAACCGGGCGGAAACACCAATTTAGTGTAGTGGTTTGGTCCAAAATACTCATTACTGTTTATCTGCTGTGAGATAAGAATTAGGAGAAATGCAAAACAGGCACCAAACTTGAAAGAATATAAAGAAGTTTATTAACAGACCTAAAAGAAGAAGGAAAAAAAATTATACCACCTTCAGAACTCTCCTCCTCCCCCCACCTTCCTCCCTTCTCCCACTGACAATGTGAAAAGACAACCCTTAAGATGTTCAGTCTGTTTACCACTTCCATAATAACCTTGTTCAGTCCATTTAGAAAGAGAAGTCTCTTCTTGCTCATGCTATGAAAACATTATCACAACGAGACAGCCACCCACTTCCAAATATTGTTCAGTCCATTTAGGAAGAGGAGTCTCTCTGCCTGCGTGTGAGTCCTTTCCCCCGACTTGCAGCTTTTCCCGCAACTGCTTTCGAGGGTCCACTCTTGAAGTTTTCTGGGGTACAATTTTAAGGTTGAGCCGTTCAGAAACAAAAACAGAGGCCCTTCTCCTTCCCTGGGAGCAAAGGGTCTTCATCATCTTCATCGTTAGGACTATCTCTGGGAGCATCTCTAGGAACTGAGGTTTTCTCCTTTCCCATTTGGAGCAAAAGTCCTCATCTGGTTCATCTCTACGGACTGAGGTTTTCTCCTTTCCCGTTTGGAGCAAAAGTCCTCATCTGGTTCATCTCTCCCTGTCCAAACTTCTCATGAAATTACAGCTGCGTCAGCATCTGCCTATCTCAGCGCAGGTGCTTTTGCTCACGAGTTGAACACTCCACCCCCCATATCTTCATGAAATTACAACAGGATACTCTGATATATCATAGCTTCACAACAGAATTTCAGCTTTAAGCATCTCCTCTCTCTCTTCCCTCAGGTTTTCAGCTCTTCATAGCAATAAAAGGGTTACTCTCACCTCGGCCTTGCAGCTTTGCAGCTGGAATGTTGAATTTTTCTTATCGCAGTGGAGAGGGGGGAGAGCCGAGCCGCTCCGGCTGCCCACGGCAAGGCAGTGGGGGGGGGGTTCCATGGCTGGAACAGGTCCATGGCTTCATGATGGCCGTGGCCCGGCCCGGCCTGGCCCAAGCAGGGCCTGGCCGGGCCCGCTGGCCCCCACACGGGGCCCGCAGCCACCTGTCCCAGCGCCGGAAATGAGAGAGAGCCTGGAGGGGGAGTTTGCCTATTCTTAAATGTGGATCACAGAGGTGATCACAACTTTAAGTGGCTTAGAGAATTGTCCATATTCAAACTGGCCAGCTGATAGGTTCTGTCAGTTCCCAGAGGAAACTGTAAGCACCCCTTAGCAAGGACGTCCCTTCCGGGACTACGCTTGCTAACCTATGACACCAGTCTATAACAGGACTTGGTTTACATTTTGACACTCATTCTTCCTATCGGGGCCAAAGTGGATGATTTCCCTGGCAACAGGAATCCACGGTTGAAAAAAGGAGCAAATGTCACCTTGAACCCATTCTGTCATTGTGAGCTGTAGTAGAAACTTGTGGGGCTCACTCATTAAGGAAACTTCCCAGTCCTATCATTCACAAGCCCCTCTCCAGCATTTGCACTCCCAGTGCCAGAGACTTTCACTGATGAAACGGAAGTCACTTCACTGCGGGCAGCTCCAGTGACCCAATAAGTCCCCACTTCTCTCCTCACACATCCCACTCCTACAGTCAGACCAGGTCTCCTCACCAGTTCAACCCCAGGTTTCCCATGGTGAAGTCTCAGATGTCTCATTCCATAAAGCCATTTATTCATGCCACAGTAACACAGAAACAGCCTGAGCTGGTGCCTTGACGAGATCCCCAACAAAGGAATTCCTGGGCTGTTACTCCCTCACAGTCTCCCCATGTGCCAGTCTCACACCAGTCTCACTCCTCCTCACGCATCTTTGACTCCTGCCTCCTTCTCCATGCGCATCCACATAGCTGGCATCATGCCCTTTGGTATCCAAATGGTTGCAATTCCCAGTTCCTGCTGTATTTCTCAGTGTCCATTCACCTGGCTGGCATCACTTATCTTCATGTGTCTTATCCCAAAGATTGGCAACGTCAAATCTAGTTTCAGGGCTTTTTCTTATGATCAAAACATGCACTAGAAGCAGTGTGCAGCTACGAAGGTGACATACTCATCCTCTCAAATTCTAGGACAGCATTTAGGACCCAAAGATAATCAGTCATGAGTTATACACCACCTACAGACAGATAATCTATGACTCAGATAAGGCAAAGAATGATTGTGCCAGGCAGAATTATATTCATCAAGTGAAGAACTACACCAATTTAACTTTCAGTTGTAAAAATAGTAATTGCATGGTTTCAGACTAAAAAATACGAACTAAAAGTGCAAGACAAACTTGAGTGCTTACTAAAAGTGAAATTGAATTTACCTCATTGGAATGAAAATAAAAAATTATATTGAACTACCTCTGAAACTGCGATGATTCTCGATAGACTCAGACTTTGATCTGGGGTGGTCTCTCAGCAGGTGGGGATGAACAGTGGTTGTGCATCCCGACACAGCCAGCCTGCAGCGTGCGTGGCTCCAGGCAGTGCAGGAGTTGGCCTCAGGATGGCAGCATGGGATGGCAGAAAAGCGAGAGCTACTAATCACTTCCAACCCAAACTGCGTCATGGGCTACTGCAAAGAAGCGAAATGCAGACTAAATGCTGCAGTAACAAACCACAAAATCATTTTAGGATGAAACAGAATTAAAAGGTATCATAGTCCCACATCGAGACAAAGTGATGTATCCAGTTTTGTTTCTAGACAGGTATTTCTTTTTTTGTGTGTTATGGTTTTTGTATTTTCATTTGGTGTGTGTTTGTCTGCTAGATACCATTTAATCACTGACAGATGAAAAAGGAGCACAAATTCAGATGTCCAGGATTAAACTGGGACAGAAAGGAAGTCAATAAACCAAAGGGGAAGTTAAAAAGGCAGCAGAGAAGGGCACCTTGCTCAGCTTTCAAACCCAACCCTTCTTCATCACAGCTCCCAAGCCTGCCTTCAATCAGTTTTCAAAATTACAGCCTATTTTCCTTCCTGAAGTTCATTTTGCTTTTCCTTTTGAAAAGTGAAATCTTTGAAATGGTGCCAGAGACAGCTGTACGTGGAAAGCAAAGATTTCTGCTAGAACCAGTCTCTGCCTTCAAGTATGCCTTGTCCTGCTAAGCTGTAACCTTCACCTAGTGCGGGTGGAGCAGGTCACAGAGCGCAGCAGTGCATCTTGAGATGAAGGCATTACTTCTGTTTAAAGAAAGCACAGAAAATTTGGGGCAGTGGGGAAGTAAAAGGTCACTGGAGACAATAAAACCCTTATGATTCTGAGAAGAAATACCTATGCCATCTCAAAAAGATGGTCTTTACTGGAAAAGTGATCCCTATAGGCATGACTTGTGTACAGGAAAAGCTCCCATTGCAGCGATACCCTACCCCTCAGAAACATTTGCAAGACAGGAGTTTCAACGTTTAATCTTCTCTGTAAAATTTACTGCGTACAGCAACTCCTCTTCATTTTGCAGCCTGTGCTGCCATCGTGTGGCACGCTACGTGTTCATGCATTGAAAATTAAAAGAAAAAGCAAAAGCATGTTTTCCATTGTCTCTCTCTTTCATTTGCTGCTTGCCTGGCACTGACTGTCAGAAGAGAGATGGAAGACTTGAATTCCCTGTAGCACCCGACACTTTTCTTCTTCTGATTCTTTTCTGGTTTTGTCCTTTTTTCTCAAAAACAGCAGAAAATCCAGCCTGTTGTGCCATTAAAGTCTTGCCAAACAGTAAAAGGCACAGAAGCTGCTGAGCCTTTGATGTTGTGGGTCATTTTCAGCTTCACTGGAAAGCAGTACATAGTAGCAATTAGAAGCTAGTGAACAGAAGGTTTAAGACTTCTACTAAACCCTCTTTTTTTTTTTTTCCACCTCTGATGAAGGAAAATGATGTCTTTACTTGGTAATGAGTTTCACTTTCTACATCAGTTTACATGAACAGTGTGTCCTTCTCTGTTATCATAAAAGTAACTGGAAAAAGGTCCTCTCTTGGCCCTCTCTCCCCACCCAAAACAGAAAAAAGGATTGCTTGCAGTGTTTTGTTTCATTCCTCAGTAGTACTAATGAAAGGACTTAATATTTGTTGAAAAATAGCTACCTAAAAAAACCCATTTCTAGAGGATTTTAGTAATTAATTCCATCTCTGACCACCTTAACTAACACATGTCCACCATCTGTTTTGTATCCTACCATGTTCCATGCATACTGTTAAGTACAAAATTTAATGCAAATCCTACTAAATGCAGGGAGAAGATCACATAAATTACAGTAAGCTTCGGATCATATCTCCTGTGGTCAGGCAATTTCTTTGCTAGTTAGGCAGCAGAAGTTGCTAAAATTAATTGCTAAAGAGGAAAAAAAAGGAAACCCCAACCATACGTGGAGCATGGTCTGTGATCCAAATGCCAAAAGTCATATAAACAAACAGCTTTTGCTTTTCTACTGAAGCAATGATTCAACAGCCGAACACTGTCCATTAAATCCACCAAATTTCTAAGCAGCAACAAGAACCCAGCTACAGAACAAAACTCTGCTTTATTTTGTACAGTTTTATAAATATGATGACATATGGTTCCACTTTACATCTAGACCCTGCAGAGCCTTCCAAGTGCTCAGTGAACTGGCTCTTCTGGGATTCTGGTTAGAAGTATGTAATATTTTCACTCACGTATTTCCCTTTCACCTAACACTGATAAAAGAACATTTCTTTTCTAGGGAAGGAATGAAAGCAAAACAAACTCAAAAATCCTACTGCTGTTGGGGAAGCATTTAAAGGAATTTGCAATTGTTTTTCTTCTCTGCTGCCCACTATCAGGTTAGTGACACTTGGCTCTGGTGAACTGTATCTCTCCAGGTAAACTTTGGTTTTGCTTTTGTAAACAGGACAGCAAAATGAATGATACCACCTGCTACTTCACCTAAAAACACTTTCATGTCATATTTCAATTAAAATTAATTTTATCAACTGAGGATTAGCTCCAGTAAAGAACTAAGACTCCTTTGAAAGCAGAAATTACAATGAACTGCTATCTGCCTTATTTACAGAATAAATAACTGGCCAAAAAAATAAAAAAGCATTGCAATGTCTTAGCTGTAAATGTCTGCACTGAATTTGGTCTTCCATCAGACCCAACAATTCCATAGGATTAGAACTTGAGTAAGGGACAGGGAATTGGACTGCAGCTCTTACTACCTGACTACTGTAGAGACTTTTGTCTTAATTTAAGTATATCTCTACCTAAAACTTAAGTTCCATTGAAATAAAACATCTGTCTGTAGCTGTCAAGGAATAAGAAAACAAAAGAAAAAAAAAGTTTCTGGGTAATGCTTTCATTGTCTTAATATTAAGGACTTATGCGAAATTCTCATATATTTCTTAATGGATTTTAGCAAGAAGAAAATATGGCCCCAGAAGTTATTTTCTACTTGTTAGAAAGTTTCAGCTGAGCAGAAGTGACTATTTCTGTTGTACATTGGAACTGGTGAATTGGCTCTATCAAAGGTCTTTCTTCACTTCACATATTATCTCTTGACAAACTTTCTCATCTTTCCAGTAGGTGCAGGATGTAGTAAACATCATGTTAACAGGCTGAGTGTAAAACTGTGGTGACCCTATCAATTGCAAATATTTAGTTAGAAGCATCATTATAAAGTGTGTTTAATTTCCTTCGGCAAGAAAACTATACTATCTGCAAAATGAAATCGATGTGAAATGAAAGGAGTAAACAACAGCTTGCAAATAAGTATCATGAAGTACTCCCCACCAAAGTTTCAGTAATTACTCCATGGAGTAGGCTGCCCTTAATACAACAATTAATTAATTTTTCCAAATGAATTATGCAAGCCAATATTTTTTCTTCATTAATGTTTTGTTGGAGTCATTAAGTTCCATTAATGAATAACAAAGAAGCAATTGGAATTTTATTCTAGCTGATGTGCGCTAATGTGCTTAACTTGAACTAAATGTGTTTCCAGTATGTAATCAAATTTGAATCAATCAAATCAATTTACCACTTAAAGTCCTTTCGGAGCTGCAGCTGTTTTATATGGATGTCTCTTCTCAGAGAAGAATGCAGACAAAACCCAAAAGACTACATGACTCTGGAACGTATAACATTGTAATTAGGAACCAATCTGTCTGAGTTTTGTTAGGAGGGTGCTGTTTTCCCCACTTCAATTTCCATTATAAGTCAAAGTGGGTAAATTATTTCCTAAGAATAAATTATCTAATGAATTTAGATTTCGTAAAGCTTTGGAAGCTTTATGAATTCTAGCTGATTTCTTACTTTTTTAAAATTTATTTTTCACAAAACAGAGTGAATAAGTCAGTTAATGAAATAATTGGAACTTATGCAGCCTATATATTTTTGCCTACACATTATTGTTTTCAGGGATGGTCAATTAATAAAACTGATCAACAATGAGCAGTGCATATAATTGTTACTGACAATTTTCATGAATGCCTTTCTCCATCCAGTTCTAAGGAAAGATATTATAAATACCTAATCAGAACATGCAGACAAGAGGTTTCCTGACTTTTATTGGAGGTGCACAGTGATAAAACAAGATGCAATGGGCCCAAACTAGAAAACAGGAAATTCTGATTATTTTATTATTATTATTGCTATTTAAAACTTACAAAAAACCACCCAGCCAACAAACCAGCTCATGTACATGGTCAAACATGAGGATGCTCAGATAGGCTTGGAATCTTAGAGATGCTTAAGATGCAACCGGACATCACTCTAGGTAACCTGACTTAGCCAGCTTTGAACATGGTTTGGAACAGATGGCCTTCAGAGATCCCTTCCAACTTAATTATTCAGTGATTATGAAATTATTTTAAACAAACATGTATTCAGCAATCTAATGCAAACGAGGTGGAACTGATAATATTGATACTGCAGACTTGTATTTTTTTAATAATAAGCTGATTTGACCACCCTATGGACTAGAAGTTGAAAGAGTACAGAAATATCTGAACTTTATAACCTCTTCTGAGATACCTTATATTTACCAAAGGGGCACCTATAAATACAGCAAAAATATGACATTGGTAAGACATCTCTGAAGAAAAGGTGAAAAATCTTCTCAAAATCTGTCATACTATATTTTTGACTTTTGAACATTCTTATAATGATCACTGTAGGGAAAAAAAGTGTCTCCATCGTTCTCTACATTTTCTTGTGACCAAGCTTCATAGTAGGAGTCTATCTGAGGTCTTCAGTCATACCTCCAAAACTCAGATTTAAAGAAAACCTATGTTGGTATCAAAAATTATTTGAATAATCTTGTCACAGTCATACTGGTCCTGTAAAAAGACTTCCAATAGACCTTGTTAGAGGGCACACTGTACTGTAAGTACAAGACAAGGGGACATACATAGCCCCAGGGTCTGCCAGAGGAGGTTCAGGCTGGCCATCAGGAAGAATTTCTTTATTCAGGGGGTGGTCAGGTGTTGGAACAGACTGTCCAGGGAGGACATGTAATCACCCTCCCTGAAGGTGTTCAGGAAATGACTGGATGTTGCACTTAGTGCTATAATCTAGTTGACAACACACCTGATAAATAATTGATTTGAAAATTGCCTGTGTGCTTTTACATTTAAAAAGAGATCTTGTCTAAATAAAACTGCTTATGACTTCTTCCCATCCTGTTTGGTAAGAAATATTGTAATAAACCTAAAAAAACACCCCCAAAATGTTAATCCCCAATATGTATGTGAGTGTAAAAGACTACACTGCAAATGGTGTACAGCATTCCTTTCCAGGCTGCGTTGGACTGCTATGGAAAGCTGAGACACAGGTCTTTGCAGGCATCTCCTAAAACAGCTTGTGAAGAGACCTTGCACAATCCTTTGGAATATATAGGAAGATAGAAAAAGAAAATCCTGTTTCAGATTTGCTGCAATGTTTCACAACACTGTTAATGTTTGCAGGCTTTTAGAGAGACAGAGAAAGAGAAACAAACATAGTCAGATGTTTAGCTTCCCATAACAATCTCAGGCATAATCAGGTTAAAAGGAACGACAAGGGAACACAGTAAAAATGAAAGTGCTTTTTCGGTTTTTTTCTATGCCTGAAAGTACTGGTGTTCTCTTTTTCACAATCTGATGCTATTTATTTATGGCACTCAGAAAGATAAAGTATCAAATTTCTTTCCGCTGGAGTTGTAAGCAGAACCTAAACGATTGTATCTATGTCTTGAAAGGGAGAAAATGATTATATAGAGCAGAGTTTTACAGATTAATGGCAGACTGGCAAATGAGAAAAGAAAAAATAACTGAGAGCAGAAATAGCTACACTGAAGAACACTATAAATAACATTCCTTGTTTCTGAATTTGCCTGATGTTCAGAAACAAGGTTTTAGCATTGTACGCTATAAAAAAAGTTAATATTAAGAAAAAAGGTTTATACTTCCAGATCGCTTAGGTGATTTTACCTAAAATCAAGCTGTGTGTTAATAAGCTTTTTTCACTTACTTCACATAGTTTGGACTAATAAAGCAGCATTACTGCATTTATTGTTGTATAATTGTGACTATAAATGCCAGATATTATCTATATTATCTATATGCCAGAGTTTGAAATTTGTTCTAATCCTAAGCAGTGGTAAGGAAAATTAGGTTTTCTAATAAATTATTCCTCGGCATATGTTTGTGGATGATTACTAGACAGTGATCATAGCAAACTGAATCAGTGCTGTTCGAAATAGAATGTGACCAATCAAGCTTGGTCCATTAACACAAGTGGACTTGCAAGGTAGTCTAGACTGACCAGAGTCTGCCAGTGTAAAACTAGAGAAAAATCTCCATTCTTCCTGCTGAATTATGTTCAAGCATCAACAAAAGCTTTGGGTAGCCTTGGATGAAATACAGTGCACGAGGAGAGTGTAAAGTACAATCTCACCACATGCAAAATTAATTGATGTTCTAAGAAAAAATCTTCTGCCTCAGCTCAGTTCTATGTGCTAGGATATAGCATTTGAGTGTAGTTTTCATAAATAGGAATAGTTTCTTGCCATTAAGTGGGAAAGTATCTGCCAGAGATATAAAGTGGTTTGAGCTCCCTTCCTCTGACAGTAGGAACTCCATTACTGAACCTGTAGGCAGAGTCCCCTCCAATGTCCGCACTTTGCCCACTGTCAGCAAGCTCTAGAGCAAGTTGAATATATTTTCTTTTCCTTTTTGCCTTTTTACCTTTTAGGGACATTTCTCTCATCCAAATCCATTAGATACAAGTCAAAAGATGCCATATTTAAGCACCATTTCTCTGTGAAATTGCATGGCCACAACTCTCTAATCCCAGTGCAAGAGTAATCAATATTATGTACAAGTGTTGTATTTGAAACTGTGAACCGAAACCTCATTAGTACACTGGAAAGAAACGAAGTGGTTACTCACTCAAGTGCTACTCTACTGTTGCTGAAAGTGTGGGAAGAGTAGATCAAATGTGTAGGACAGTGAGGATATTTCCCATCCTATCCATTACTGATGTATCCATTGCTGATCTCTACCTGAGGCAAATAAGCATCCATTCTGAGAAGAAATTATTTTGCTATTCAAACTTAAAGAAGAACTTTATTCAAAATTCTTTATAGATTTACTGATAGCTTGGAAGTCTCCCTCTGTATGAAGGTATCATTGCAGGAAAAAAACAAAAGGAATTTAAACTTATACACAGATTTGCATTGCAAATATGACTGTTGCAAACAAGACTATTTGTATGCCTGTGAAGGTAGAGAACTAAAAAAACCAGGCTTCTTAAATGCTTCCCAAACCAACAGTCCATGAAGCAAAGTGAGTAGGAAAGAGTTTATCTGAATCTCAGTGAGTCAGTGTAGGTCCCAGGAAGAGCTGAGTCATCATGAAAATGTCTAGGAGTAATGAGGAAAATACAACATGAAGTAGTTACTGCTCCTTCATGATGAGTGTGTGTAGGGAGGGGGTGAGCATCCAGGGAAAATGGAGCATAGGAAGGGTTGAGGGAGTAAAAACAAAGTTTCCTTATATTATTGCAGACAATACCAATTACTTTGGGAGCCGCCTTCCAGAGAGGCTGCCTAAGCATGGAGAAAGTCACACAATAATTTCTCAGGCTTTCCAAAGCAATCTTTGCTGTTCCCCCTAGATGTGAAGCTCTCAGTACGCACCCAGTTTGGACATCATTTCTTACATAAGGGGAAAGTTTGTACAAGAACCAAGTAAACTTAGGAACTTCAGTACCTTTTTCAAAATTGACTAAGAGAATGGCTTCCTAAAACAAGAAAAATACAATTGTGAAAGATTTGTTGATTGAATGTTTCCACTTACCACTTACTCAGATGCTGAAAAGTGAATACAGCAGTGAAGCATTTTAACAATAAGAAACATCAGAAAAAAACAATAAAGAAAGGATGATTTTGCAGCAGAAAAATAACTCCTTTTACTGAATTCAAGTTAACAGTGTGTAAAGGGACTGTATAGTCTTTACAGTACTAGGTCAGATTTCTTAAAAATACCTGATTACTCCTTGCACTATCCAGATAAGACAAGCAAACAGACACTGACAACATGCAAAAAGTTGGCTATGAATACGTGACCTGAATAGTAAGGTCACTTGGGCCTTTGGGATTCTGATTTGACGCCAGCTTGTACCCTGGGAGGCATTCACACTTTTAAAAGTGGCCTAGATTCGGAAATTAGTCTTCTGCTCAATAGAGACAGAGAGTTCCAGAGGACAACTCAGAGTGGGATTTCATCTCTGGTGCTCTGCAAAAGCCTCTCTCTTCACAGAGAACAGAAGAGCTTGGGTCAACTTCAGATACCTGCAGTTTCCCTTGTGAGTACTGCTGCCTTTTCTTGTGACCTACCCTGTGCTATGCAGAAACACATCAAGGAAAGAAGACCCAGAGAAGAGTGAGAGCAGAAACACAGCATGTAACAGTTTGGAGCCATGTCCTGCATTTTACTCCTGTATTTTAAAGCAGCAGTTTATCAAAACCCTCAAGAAGCTTGTGAATACAACGGACTGATTCTTCAGGGCTATGGGAGAAACAAAACCAAAAAAAAAAATCTGTATGTGACTCTTCTTCACTGTCTTGCCAGGATGTACTTTGAATTATGTTTGGGATGAGCAGCCTGTTGTAAGTTAAAAGTTGCCCCTACTTTGACCGAAGGTGCCTTCCAACCTAATTTTTCTGTGATTTCAATAAAAGTGTTAGTTTCACATTTCAGGATACTTCTCCCTTTTATCACATGCTATTAATGCTGAATCCTGTGGTACACTCACTTTCACAGTTTCCACTCCTATTAAACAAATGGCAGCCTAGACTTCTCTCCATCTGTTCCATTTGAAAATATACCAATACTGACATTACATTTAAGAAGATTGGCTTAATTAGAGAACAAGGTGCTGGGTGGAAAGAAGTGCTAATCTTCAGGAAGTCTGAAGTCTCCTGCACTTCGTTTACTGACTAGAGTCAGCATATGGACTCAAGCTGTGGTGAGTCACTGAACCTGTTTTGATGGTGACAAGTGATTCAGCTGCTGCAAACCCACTGTGGTGCTCCCATTTACTACTAGGACTTTACCTGATCTCGTTGCTCTTCATATAGCAAAGTAAATCACAGTGAAGGATAATCCTATTTTCCAGCTTTTAGCTCACTGGGAATATAAAAATCTGTTCAGTCACTCAAAACCTCTGCAATCTGCTGTATAACTGAAGAGATATATCACACATTCAGCCATCAGTTATCTACCTGACACAGAATGCACTTCTCTGTTTTGCAGCTCCTCTCCCAGTGCTGCTGGTGAAGTTAAACAACAGCAATAACAGCAATAGAAAATAATAATGCCTTGTCTCAAAAAGAAGGCTTCTTCCTTCCACCCTCTCAAACACAGGAGAACAAAACCTTTCGCCATGTCCTACTTTTCAATAGAATTTTAAAGCTGTCCGACAGCATCTCATTTGGATTAAACTTGTGGGTTACTCGAAGAAAAACTTCCCAGAAAAGTAGAATTTCTGGAGTGCTTCTTTAATGGCTTTCATTGTAAGACCATTTATAGATTTTAAAAAGCAAACCCAGAAAATATTCATTATATTGACAGACTTAGGAAAGTTATTGTACTCCTATGTAGTCTCACAGTACAAAAAAGCATTTAATCTTGCATGTCTGCCTCAAGGGTTGTCAAATGCTTTTAGAAAAAAAAAAACATCTGGACCATTAGATTGTTTTATAGTCAGGAGTCAAGGAATTGCACTTTGTGGAATTTAGAGAGTTTGGAGGGCCCAACCCCTGGATATACATAACTTCTGAAAAATCTCCTCAGGGTTGAAGACAATCCCAGGAGGGAAAACTGGATGTATAAATTGTTTTAAAGGCACTCCTCAGGTTCACTTCAAAGTTGAAAACTATGTGTGATTAAAACATTTGCAAGCCTACCCTAAAATGATTCAGATCCCTTTGTGCAGGAGATTTTTCTTATGAATACAATCACAGAGAATTTTGTGGGTGAAGGAAAGAGGGAAGAATCAAAAAGAGATGCTATTCACTTCCTCTGGAGTGCAGAGAACTTTTTCAGTGAACAGATGTTTATGTTTTAAGATTCAAGGGGTCTGATTTTCTTGTACCATGTATTGTGACATACTGGAAAGGCTGATAAATGTAATGGTTTAGGAATGGTATTCCCCAGTTTATTGCTCCCTCTGAAATTGTGCCAGAACTTGCTTTCCTTCCTCCTCCAGCTGGAAGCACAAAAGGCAAACATCACAGCCTGAGATAGGAACGATTTACTGAAAACAGCAATGAAAAGAGGAAACGAACAGTAATAACAAAAGTGTACAAAAAGAGGGTGATTTACTTTCCACAATGCTCACCAAGCCTGCCACAATGGAAAAAAACAGTGGACAGACCCTCGATCCACCATGCTTTTCCATGTTCCAGGAAGGAACACCCTTCTTCCCCTTCCCCCTCCCACCCCCAGTAATGACATTAGATGTTATTGAATAATAATAACAATAATAATAATAATAATACTAGGCTCTTTGTCACTCCCACATGGCTCCAGCTCCACTCCCCTCAGGACTCCAGCAAAAAATTAACCCTTGGTCAAAACCAGGAGAATAAGATAGAGCAGTAAAGAATATCACAAAAGTAGTTATTAGAGCCTTGATCCAGATCCAGCTTACATACTGTTCATTTAATAAGTTAGTTAAAAATCACCCTTCCTTGGGAGGTACCCACTAGTCCTCAGAGTGCTGTTCAGGGTATGAATTATTCTCTCCTCTGCCCTGTGGGTGAGTTGAATGCTCTGTCCTTATTTTAATATACAAAGACTAGTCCTAGTCCAAAAACCTTTGTTCAAAGTCATAGGTGGCTGACACTCCAAGGAGGACAGTTTTTGGATACCTGTCTCTTCTCTTGTCTTATTGTACCTATTTTATTTTCTATTGTCCAATATGGTGACTGTTGTGTAACAGTATGACAGGTTTCAAGCTCTCCATACATGTAGGTTAGATCCTTAAGAAAAAATACCAAAACACCACAGCCAATCATGATCTTGTGTAGCGTTGCTTTGGATTTGGTTTGGATTCTAGTTTTTTAAAATTTTTTAATAGGTGAAATATTTCCTGCTGCACCTGTAGCTTAGCTGACTCTTTTTCCATCAGGTTGTAGTGATTGTTACAGTCATTCCCGAGAACTAACCCTGTGGTGTCACAGGGAGACCAAGAGCAGCACTAAGGGACACCAAGAGCAGCACTAAACTGTTCAGCTTTGCAGGAAACCCATCTCAGAGGTTATTTGATACCCAATAAGGAGAACCCTTGTCTTAACAGAGCACAGTCAACCTCTCTTTGGGTTCAGGAATTGCTCAGACTATGCTCACAGATTTTATTTTGCAAGGTTTATGCAGTCATCTAAAATACTTAATGCATGTTACCTTTGAAGGCCTTTGAACTGCAGGAAGCTTCCCCTTGTGCCCTTAATTAATTTACTGAAGATGAGAACTTCTTGTTAAAAGTTCTCATTTTACTCACGTAAAATAATTAGGAAAAGAAAACCAAAATAAACAAATATTTCTACCATCACAGTACCTTACTCAGTAGAGAAGAACCTTGAAATTATTTTAGTTCATTGTCAGGAAACACAGGTAACTCTTAAAGCCATTCTGCTGACAATTCTTACACATCTTCCTAGAGATCTGTGAACACAGAACAGAAAGTTAGATACTAAACTGATACATGAATGGGAGTTCTTATTTATTAATTTTAGTAAAATTCTAGTAAACTATTGACCACATCACTACTGATGACTGGTTCACAGAATAATAGATGAACAGTATAAGCATAGTATATCATCTTCATGGTCTTCCATTTTTTCCATTGGTCTCATTTCCCTTGCTTTCCACTGGAAAGTACATGGTACACATTTTTAAAAAGAATTAATTTCCTCCACACACTCTCTGAACTTTGCCTAATCACTTCTAAAAACGTAACAATGCAATTTAAAATGCAGCCTTCTTTAGAAGTTTACTTATTTATGGGCAGCTAAATATTTATTCTCTATATAATTTAACAGTAGACATTTATATTACGAGTCTAGTACAAGTCAGTTGAAAACTAGGAGCATACAATCATATATAAGAAGAATAATAGTGTTTATTTGTCATGACCCCAGAAAACAAGGCTTAAAGTTTTGTAGGAAGAGTATTCAACGATGTCTGCATTTGCAGGTATCAGCAACACACTATGGAGAAGCACTGCACACTGTGAGATTTAACGTAACTGAAATGCAACATTCCCTCCAGAAACAATGAGACTCTTAGTGGAAGTGTTTAAAGAAACTCATAGGAAAAATATCTGCATGATACCTAACCAGTGATTAAAACCGAAAGCTGAAGCTCACATGAGTGAACGCGATTCATTGTGCTATGACATTAATCTTTATGAGCAAAATTATTGAAAAATTCTATGGGGAGTAGAAAGCAATTACTTAATGATGTATAAAAATATTCCAATAGATGTTTCAGAAAGCACTGCGCATAAAACTGACTGCGAAAAGCCCTTGGATGGTACAAACAGCCCAGCCCACAGCATACTTATAAACTCTGGGAGTTATTTTTTAATTTTTAGCTCTGTCCCAGTCACTGTTTAACATTCCATGTTCACGTACTATCTACATTGTTAAATTACCCGCAACTTCAGAGCAGTCAGGCAGTACTCAAATTAAGCCAAAGTAATTAGTTTTCAATCACTGAATATTCACAGCTCAATTAAATTATTTACAGAGGTTTAGACAATTCTGCAGCAAAGACAAATATTTCTATTGACTCTCCCCCAAACTGCAAAATAAATATAGCCTGTTGTGAAGATAAAAAAGAACTTAGATGTCTCTTCCATGAAGAAGCTTTTCCTGCCTTTCCTATTCCACTTTAGAGGTCAAATCTCTTAAATTTGTTTATGTCTACTCATACTTTTATAATAAAAGGGGTGTTTTTAGGGTGGCTAGGTGAAAGGAGGAACCACCAAAAAACCCCAAACCATCAATACCTTTAAAGAAGAATTTTTTTTTTTTTTCCCAGTCTGCCATTTTGTTAAACAATTTTGGTAGCAATAACAAAAAGCACACCTCACATGTATTATTGGAGTAACTGATCAGTGTCACTAAATTCAATCTGCTGAGCAAGACAGAAAATAGAGAAATATTACTCCACTGGGCTAAATTCTTTTACTTGATTTTATTGCCTAAACCCAAAGGAAAATGAGAAAAAAAATTTTGGCAAAAGAGCAGTACTAAGGTCAATGCATCAGATATTGTTCTTTGTAGCAGTGCAGGTGGCTCCAACCACTCTGTCTCCTGAGAAAAACTCAGACAACCAGCTGTGGTGGTCAGCAACCCAAGTTTAGCATAAAACTTTCAGTCATGGTGAGAACTCATAATTCCTTTGTTCTGCTGTTTGCATGTTTTTCCCTGATTGGTTAATGTTTTCCCCTCCCTATTTTATGTATGAAGTGATGTATATTCACATCCCTTGTTTAATATGTATCAGTTCTAGACAGTTATTTGTTCCTCAACTCCCTATTGGATCCTTCCCTAAGTCCCTCCTAGGTGTTTGTCCCCATTGGTTTCCTTGCTGTCAACCCCACCTAGTTGCCTTTACCCCATTGGCTGAGATCCCTTTCCCTGCCTATTCCGTACTCAGTGTAAAATCCTGGACCCTGTCAAAAATTTGGGTCTTCGTCCTTGCCCTTTCACTGGAATAAGGCTGTGTGGAACACATACAGAGAGTCCCCTCTCTTTCTTCTTTGCCTTCGTGCCTTCATTCCAGCAACAGGAGGAAAGCTCCCTTGGGTGAGGAGCTCTATCCCTTCTTTTTGTGTGTCTCAGCGGGGATTGCCACCTTCTAGAGGGGTTGTAGCGTTGGCCTCCGGGCTTCCTTTTGTCAGCACGTGAGGGGTAAACCCCCTTCAGCTTCCTCTCAGCTGCAAAAACACCTCAGTTCTTCCCTTTGTGGTTGCTGAAAAGTACAAGGACACGTGTAACTGAGGTGTTCAGATCTAGTACTATTCAAAGCAGTACTGAAAGAAGAGTTTCACCGGATTTTTTTTTTTTGAGGCCAGCAAAAATACTCGTTTCACACAAGTAAGAAAATGTAGGCAACAGAGGAATCAGCCTTATTCCAGTTAAAGTTCACCAGCAGTAATGAAGTTAGATCCAAATAAGGTAGGAAGTCCATCATGTGTTTGTTTTGGTTTTCTTGTTTTATGGGCTTACGTAATGTTGCCAGAGATCTCTTCTCGTTAGAGAAAAGCAGTTACGGCTCAGTTCTTCAGAGCTGCCTGGCACCTATTGGCTGTATCAGTACATGGGATACTCTGCAGAGGGTTACAGTGTAGAGATATTTAAATTAGCAGAGACCTGAGCCCATCAGTCCACAAGGCAGCGTGTGTGTATGAAGAGCAGTAGCTCTTCTCCAGCCGAGTTGTCCAGATCAGTAACCAGGATTTGTGTCCCATTGTCTACTAACTGGTGTCATGCAGCAGTGCAAGGGAGACATTCCTTGTTGTTACAGGTGATTAATACAGGAACAGTTTTAAAGCCACATGCCAAGCAGCTACTGACACTGAGCAGTTACGACAGAGGAGACAAAACCATACAAAATGAAGGAACATTCAGGAGGCTTTCTAGAGGTCTGGACTATCTGAGTGGACTCCCTGGGGAAAGTAAGGAACGCTGTTACACACCAAACAGTTTGCCTTTGACAACACCCTAGATGCCACAAATAAAGAAGTAGAATGTCATATTCAGCCTGGAGGGACACTTACAGACTGAAGTGAGGGTATCACCCCTATATGTAGGCCTAATCACAACAGCTGTGCCCATGGAAATTTGTGTTTAATCTGTGTCAGTCCGATCATCAGATGCACAGAGTGAAACTAACCTTTAGTCTCCTTCTTACCCAGCCACACCATTAGAAGACACATCAGTGACACCAACTCCAAATATGTCTTTGGTATTCATTGTGCTTAAATCAAGTGATAGCCTAGGGCCCCAATACAGCATTTGATAGATTGTGCCCCAGAAGAACAGCAGCAACCATGCTGAAGGCTATCATATGTTAGCAGTAATATTAGTAGCCAAAAAGATAAGTAAGGTAGTCCACAATCTGTGAACAGGAATTAAGGCTGTCTTGTTTTCTTCCCCTTTTCCTTTATGACAACGATCTCAGTTCTTTGAAAGATGGTATGTTATTCTTTTGCTGCTGTACCTTTCTGCTGACACAGGGAGTCTGTGGCACAGCAGAAACTTCCCCACTGTCCCACAGCATCAAATAGACCAATTTCTTTCTATCCATTTCTCCTCTTTTCAGCCATTTAGGTGGAAAGTCCATAGCAAATGGCAAATCATTGCTTTCTGAAAATTTCTAAGCTGTCCTGAGAACATTTTGGGGTGCTCTGTTTTAGCATCAGCTGAGGAGCAAGTCCTTAACATTTCTGCATGTAGGAACTGGATGAATGGTAGGAAGCCCTCTCCACTGTTTGATCGTGTATAAAACAAAGACCTTCACTGTTTTAGAAGCACAGATTCTCAATATTTGAGAGACTGGAATTCAGCAGTTCTATTTCTTGTTTAGAAACAAAATACCTCAGAAAATAGTGTGGTTTTGGACATCTGAATATAGGAGGTCAGACTCAATAAGAACAGTTACCTGGAGTTAACACCACAGCCACAAAATACTATTGAGCAAAAGCCCAATTCTGCAGTCATCAATCATGGTCAAACATAAGATATGTTGCTTTACACAGTTTAACATTTAGTCTCAAAATGCTGGTTACTGCTGAGGTAAAGGATGTGGAGAAAATTAGTGGGAGTTTTGTGTTGATGAGTAAGGAATTATTATTATCTGAGCACTTACTGTTTAAAAAAAAAAGGGTAACCAGAAGTATAGAAAACAAATGCCCAGGTAATAGCAGACATATATGCCTGTATACACAATAGAGAAAGAATTAAGACAGTAATGAGGCTAACAGATTATTATAGAATAAAATTTACTTTGAAGTATTTTGTTTCAAATACATCTCAGAACATTTCATAAACTAAGAGTCAGTGAACAAATATGACCATCACTTTGCTCAACACAAATAGGAAGTAGTCCTGAAGTGAGAATCTCTTTTAAAGAGAAAAAGTATAGGTAGACTTATGGCAAAGATATTAGGTTTGCTTCTTGCAAAAAGTATCCAAAATCCCCCTTTTGGTGGAAGGACAGAGAGACAGAGAGAAAAGAGAGCAGACTCTATGAACTGCATTGAAGAGATTGCTCCTTTTCAGCACTAGTTCTACTACAGGATATGTGCTAGATCCAAAATCTCTGCAGGGGACTTGAATGCATGTTCTTTCCTCCCTCAGGCATTTAGCACTACATCCTACCTAAACTGTACTCTACTGCAGCTAGAATCTCTTGCTGTCACAGTTTACTGACTCTGCCAAGACTATTTGTAATCTGCTAGTCAAAGCACAGCAACTCTTGTACCAGCAACAAAACTGTTGCTTTTACTGACGTGTGTCAACAGCAGAAATGACAACTCTTAAAGAGTAAAAGCCATGTTCTCCTCTTTTCTTCCTTAAATTAAATTAAGAAAAGAGCACATTTTATTTTTCTTGCAGAAAGACCAAGAATATATTTACAATGAAAGGAAAATGGATTGGATATCACAAACAAAAGCTACAGATTTGGGGAATTAAAGCACCATTGCCCTTTCAGGCTGGACCAGGGAAATAACTTTTTATGGTATCCAGTATTCGATCTCTCAAAAAATTTAAAAGAGGGGTACAAGTAATCTCTTTTTCCAGCTGCAGTCAAAATAGTGTACTATGTTATATTGTTGACTCACTTGTACACCAAGTCATACAGTTTGAAGACTGAAAATGCTTCTGAGGCTCAGTTTGAAGTTCCATTTATTTGCTTTTTTTTCTGTTTCACAAGCTCTGGTTAAAATTCAAGGCTTAGAAACACAAGCTATTTCAGTAATTTAATGGATGAAGACAGAATCATTTACTCTGGGACTCGGTGGGCGCATTAATGTATGTAAGGCATATTTTACCGTTAATTAACCTCAAGGACAGATCTGAGAAAATGACCCAGCAGCACAGATTCGACTTTTACTTATTTTTGCCTTGCTACACTCCTTCACTTCTGTTTTCTCTCCCTTGCTCACCACCATATGCTGCCATTTTTCACTACCATTTCATTGTAAACAGCTAACCAAAGGAAATGAAGAAAATGGCATGGAAAGATAGCAGTTAGCACCTCTCAGGGAATAATTATAGATCTGTTATTTCTGCTCTTACTCTGATTTAAAAAAAACCCCAAACAAACAGCACCCTACTTCTCTTGTTTCAGGGTGAAAAGTCTGCTCCTACATCGGTGCTCCTGCTCCTACAGTAGTGGTTTCTTGTGACTGGCAATGCTAATGTGTTAATTATCACTCATGCAGGCAGTTAAAGGTCAACATGCTGGAACACTCACTGGCTCAGGCTTAACTGAAGAGAAATAATTTAAACAGAAAATCTAAAAAAAAGAGATTAGGTGTTTTCATAAATAAACATTGAAGTGTTCATAAGTAATTAAATGTGAGCACAGATATGGTGAAGACAACACATCTACAGGCAGCTGATAAGAAAGAACTAGCATAACAGGCATCTTCCAAAAGGTGAACTTCTGCTTTTATCCTTCAAAGGGCCTGAAGATTTCTGTTCTTTTTTTATTCTTGTCTGTCCCTTTTTGAGTATGCACCTCAGGGCAAATAATGTATTCCCAGGGAAGGAAAATTATCATACAGAAAACATTACTTCAGGAAATAAAGCAAAATATGAACTAAGGCAAGTGTATAGAACCTTTTAATTTACGAAAAAAGTAAGTGCACATCACTTATTTTCAAAGAACCAGTGAAGGAGAACAATTATCAAGCTGTTTTTAATATTGAATGCCTTCTGTTCTGCTTATTAACATTCCTACCAGCTTCTAAAATCCTCTATTTGCCTTTAATAGAAAGAAAGAAAGAAAGAAAGAAAGAAAGAAAGAAAGAAAGAAAGAAAGAAAGGCAGGCACCAGCTAGAGACATTTTTTAACTACTCTCTATCAAATTCTAGAAGCTGTAATATGAGCAAAAGCAAGTATGTAGTGCCTGCTTTGAGGATTTTCTGGAAGGAGGACCTCAGCTGGGTTACCAGTGCTCTCTAACTTGCTGCAGCCTTGAGTCATTAATTAACCAGTCACAGCTTTATTTCTCGCGCGCTATTGTATACAACAATATGAACAGCAAAAATCATAGACTCATTCAGGTTGGATAAGACTTTTAGTATCATCAAGTTCAACCATAAACCCAACAGTGCCAATTCCACCACTAAACCATGTCTCCAAGTGCCACAGCTACATGTCTTTTAAACAGCCCCTCCAGGGCTGATGACTCTACCACTTCCCTGGGCAGCAAGTTCCAATGCTCAAAAACCATTTTGGTGAGGAAATGTTTTCTAATATTCAATCTGAGCCTCCTGTGGCACAACTAGAGGCCATTTCCTCTTGCTTTGTCCTGCCACTTGTTACCTGAAAGAAGAAACCAGCCCTCACCTGGTTCGGGTAGTTGTAGAGAGCGATAAGGCCACCCCTGAGTCGTCTTTTCTCCAGACTGAACGACCCCAGTTCCCGCAGCTGCTCTTCATAAGACTTGCACTCCAGACCCTTCACCAGCTCTGTTGCCCTTCTTTGGACACACTCCAGCACCTCAGTGTCCTTCCTGCAGTGAGGGGCCCAAAACTGAACACAGTTTGAGGTGTGGCCTCACCAGTGCTGAGTACAGGGTTCACTGCCCTGGCCCTGCAGGACACACTGTTTCTGATACAAGCCAGGATGTCAATGATCTTCTTGGCCACCTAGGCACATGGCTGGGTCATATCCAGCCAGCACCCTGTTGGGGTTTAACCCCAGACCAGCAACCAAGCCCCATGCAGTCGCTTGCTGACTCCCCCACCAGCCGGATCAGGGAAAGAATCAGAAGGGTAGGAGTAGAAAACTCTTGGGTTGAGACAAAAACAGTGCAATAGGGAAAGAAAAAGATGTGCACACAAGCAAAGAAAACAGTAAATTGGTTTACTACTTCCCATGAGGAGGCAGGTGTTCAGCCATCTCCAAGAGAGCAGGGCCCCAGCACACATAACAGTTACTTGGGAAGATAACTGCCATCACTCAAAACATGTCCCCCCACTTTATATATATACTGAGCATGATGCCATATGGTCTGGAATATCCCTTTGGCCAGCTTGGGTCATCTGCCCCAGCTGTGTCTCTGCCCAGTCTTCCCTGCCCCCCCAACTTCCTTACCAGCATGGCAGTACCAAAAGCAGAAAAGGCCTTGGCTCTGTGTTAGCCCCACTCAACAATAACAAAAAAAAAATCTCTATCATCAGCCCTGTGTTCATCACAAACACAAAACATAGCCCCATACTAGTCACTGTGATGAAAACTAATTCCAGCCCAGCCACAACCAGCACACACCCCCAGGTCCTTTGTCATTCTGCAGCCCCTCTTTCCCCAGCCTGTAGCACTGCCTGGGGTTGTTGTGACCAAAGTGCAGGACCCTGCACTTCAACTTGTTCAACCTCATGCCATTGGCCTTGGCCCATTGATCCAGCCTGTCCAGATCCCTCTGCAGAACCTTCCTACCCCATCAGATCAACACTTCCACCAAACATGGAATCATCTGCAAACCAGCTGACAGTGCACTAGATCCCCTCTTTCAGAGCATTGATAAAGATATTAAACAGGACTGGCCCCAATATGGAGCTGTGAGAAATGGTGTTGAGGCTGCTCCCATTTACTAACTACTTAGGTTAGCAAAAAGAGATGTCTAGAGCAAGTCACTTTCCCTCTAAAGATCTTTTCCTCTAAATTTCCTGATCTGCTCCTTTATGTATCTCCTTTGTTTCCTTCTTTCTCTATAGTCATTTTTCCTCTACTCTCCTTTCCCCATCCAGCCTGACCATGTGTTACTAGCTCTGTAGGATTACCTAATGGCTAAAACTAAAAGTTTTCCCTGCTGTCCTCTAGAACCCACTGGACAGCAGTTAAACATACATTTAGCATATAAATATATTTAAAAAAAAAGATATGTAATAAATAAACATATATATTTTTGTTGTTTCAAAGCTTCAGTAATCATAGTTTCCAGGCAGACATCAAAGAGGTCAGCATTAAGAGGAAAGAAAATAGCACTTGAAATCAGGAACCTGGAGATTTAAAAGCTGCTCTTTCTTAAGGGGTGAAGTCCATTGCAGCTAGCCATAAGCATGTAAAATCTTCTGAACAAAGATTTTTAACAAACTGGGCAATAAATAAATAAAGAATGAATGAATGAATGAATGAATGAATGAATGAATGAATGCAAGAAAGACACCCTAGGTGGAGGCACTCAAGAAGAGCCTTGACAGACTGATTCAGGGTGTCTGTCCTACAAAAGAATATATGCTAGTTGATAAAAGGCTAAAAGCCTGTTAGCTAGAAGAGCTGGATACAGTTTTTTTCAGAAATAGAATGCGCTTTGTTAGAAAGATTTCCATGCAGGACTAGTTTATAGATTTTTAAAAACACAATTTCAAAAGGGTGTATTGCTTAAGAGAACTAGAATAGCCAGGACCCCAGTTGGGAAGCTGATGCAGAATATACCTCTACACATTTCTCTTAGGAAATAAAGTTCAATAGCTTTCAGTTTGCCAGAAGCCTTCACTTCCCTCTGTCTCTGACTGCTGACCCTCCACTCACAACCAGAAGCAGGGAAAAAAATCACTGTATTTCTTTTCATGGGTCTTGCTAATTAAGAGTTCAAAAGACCTAAAGAAAGGCTTGCTTTACCTTGCTCTCCACTAAACATGTCTTTTAGCTGTAAGGGCTTACAATCTTGCTTTTTCCTACAGCTGTGCTTTACACATGGAACAAGAGATGGAATATTTTCTTGAGGATTGCCTGCTCTGTTTCATTAAAGCTTCCCCTTCCAGGATGCAGCTCTAACTAGCAACTAACCTTTTATGATCCAGATGCTCACTGTCTGCTGTGGAGTATCCACAGGTAACGAATGGTAATGAATTACAAGGTTTCATAACAAGGAGTTACGAAAGAAAGCTTGTATAGACCTTGACTCCCCTTAAAGAAACCTGCTTGCCCCTGAAAACCTGCAAAAGAAATCAGGTAACCTTCTACTCTTCATGAATGCTTTCCTATAGGAACAGAATGAGAGCAGCTGTGGTAGGAGACACTGCCAGTCTTCAGTCAGAATTTAATTATTATGGCAGGTGTTACCAGGTAATACTATCTAACATATGTCTGCTCAGCCATTCACAGGTAGACTTGTGCCCTGAGTCTAGCAGAAGCCGTATAACCATGTACATATTGCACACAGTCAACAGATAGGACTTTTTAGCACAGATTATTGGTCAGTTCAGGGCTGTATTATCCATAGGCACAGGGCTGCTAGCTACTGAGAGAATAAACAGGAAAAGGTTCTTCCTGCTCGCTTTCCCCTCCAAAATAGCAAAAAACCAAAGAGCACTAACAAAAAGAAAAACCAGTTCCCCATTGTCTCTCATAATTACTTTTGTTGTAAGTGAGACTTAAGGATGTTGATAGATAATTTCAATTATGCAGGGTTTGGGGTAGGGAATGCTATACAAGCAGAGTAAGAGTTTAGTCTCTATAACTGGAAGGGTTTTTTGTTTTGTTTTGTTTTAGCTAAATAACAAGACTCTTGAAAGAGAAGTTTGTTGCTGTACTATTTAACTGCCTTTGTGGCAGTACTGGTGGCTGGGAAATGAAAACAAGCTGTGCTTTGAAAATGCACAGATGTCACATTACTTCAATCTCCCACAGAAGCCTACATTTCCAGGTTGTGTGTGTTTTTCAGGCCTGAAGGAAGGATAATCGTCTTAGTATTTTTCATGTGCATTGTCACTGGGGGCAGGTGTCTGTGCCAGGCCGGGATGCTTATCATCATGGACTGCTCTCAGGTTTGCATGATTTACACGTGCTGATTTTGCATTTTCAAAAATGGAGGAAAGCATTGACTGGTGAAGATAGAGTTATGCAACTATGAATTAATTAGCCTGTAAAGTTGCATATGTATTTTCTGCTGAAATGGACTACTACAACAAGGTGTTAGGTATTGTTTTGAAAATATGAAAGCTTCTGCATCTTGGCATTGATACCTCTGTTTAAAATAGCTTCTACTACTTACTCCTGATTAAAATAAGCTTGTTAAAAAGATTATGAACAGTATAATAGCATACAGGTGATGTGAAGTGCTGTTGTTTGTTCAAATCTTCTTATTGTAATTTGGAGGCTGGATATTATACCTAAATCTATTTCCCATGTTTTAAGAAAAATTCTTCCCCCAAAAAACCTGCTCCTTTCATCAGTGTTTATGTCAAACATGGTCCTTCTAATCTAAATTAAGCCCAGTGCTTTAGCAATAAAGAAATAAGCAGCTGAACACTTTCCTAATTTTTTAAACTTAGTTGAAATACAATATATTACATTAATCAACCACACCTCATATTTTTCTTCCTCAACAGGTGCAAAAAGCACACTCATGTACTTTTGCAATCCAGCCAATTTTTACAGTATTTTTTTTTTCATAATAGTTAGCATAGGATATTCTTTAAAAAGGAGCACTTGGTCAGAATGATCCTGTTACTTCTGTACTCAATGCTCTTCAGCTGATCTGCTGACACCTATTCCCACATCACACAGGGTCAGCAGTTGCAGGTGTTTCTCTTTTGTGTGTCACTGCCTAGGTCTTAAAGCTCAGGTCAAGGAATAGAAATCAACTCTCTAGAGACACCAACAATAGTTCCCTGAGAGCTGGTTTAATGAGTTATTTACAGGAAGTACAGGGAGCCCCATGATCTGACTTTCCCCAAGTAAGGATCAATGGCAGCTTGATAAAGCTATAGTAGTTGAAAAAGCTGGTAGGAGTGGGCACAATAACCTTAGGGGTAGCTTTACCTTCATTGCAGGGATTTATGTTGTGACATACAAGCTTATTTGGCGTCCTGGTTCATCCTTTAAATCTTAGACTTGCTCTTCAACACCCATATGTGCTGAATCTTTTAATATATTTAAAATCTTTCATGTCTTGAGCAAAAAAAATTATATATTTTTTACTTCCACACTCAAGTAATAGAACACATCTGCTCACCATAGAGAAAAATGGTAATATGACTAATCCAGTAAATGATAGTGTGTTGTCTAAATAATAGATCATGCTGCAGGCTCTCAGCATTGCACTGCCTCATATGCCCTATAGGCAAGGATAACCTCTCTGTTCCAAGAGCTTTAGTGAAGATGTTTCCCTTTTCTGCTTCCCTTTCTTAGGATGCTCCATCAATTTCTGAAATAATACAATTAGCAGTAATTATAGGTGGGCTGGAAGAATGAAGAGAGGTTTTTAGATGATTGTCTTAAAATTTACTCTTCTAAATGACAACAAACAGATCAACAGATCTGTCTCATATAAAGAAGGATACAGGACAACTATGTCACTGAAGTAACACTCCTTTCTAGAAACAATTTAATTTATCATTTTAAGAAGCTGATAGAAGTAAGGAGAATAAAAGAAACAAACCAATGAAAAATTAGTTTTCTTCTAGCCATATTTATAACAGAGCAAGAATGGAAAATAGCTTTTATGGCAATTATTTTTGTTAACATTATCACCAGGCATGGTGAGTATAATATAAATATCACTAAGGCAAATATCCAAGTTTTCCATCTGGTTAGCTGAAAGGGACTGCTTGTGTAATTTTTAAAATTATGCTCATAGTTTAGAAGTCTTAAAATGTATTTTCAAGCCTTAGAGGTAGGCTGACAGTTGAATACTGAATGACAATTGCTGACTGTTGTCTGTTTTTTTCTCTCCAAGGGACCCATAATATTCTCATCACATAAAAACAACAATAGAGAGATTTCTAGCTACATATTCACCCAAGTGCAGTATACAATCTTTTGATATTTTCAGTGGAATTTTACATGTGACTATTAAATAAATATATATATATATGCATATATAAGTGTCTGTTCCTAAAAAGAAGGTGACATGGAGCATCCTGACACCCTGTCTTCAGCCAGAATCAGTAGTGCAGACAGAATGTCCCACATTATTCATGTATGATTCTCCCAAATCACTTTATCCTTGGTGGAGCCAAGGAGTGGCACGACTCTTGACTGCATTCAAAAGGCATCTGCAGGATTGGCTGTTGCTGACATATGCCCCAGACACCAAGTACCCCTGGTAGTCCATCAGAACCATAGCATCAGTCATAATCCTGTATCTGCTATCAGCAATTGGGTTAGCTGCTATATGCCTCAATAAAGCTTTGTTTTATGATTTGTGTTGTCAGATTCTATTACTGTTCAACCCACAGAAGGCCATGTATTTTAACATTTTTTGCACTATATAAGAAATTCGTAGATGTGGTGGGTACAAGATGGTCAGAAAATTCATTCTTATTTCAAAATCAAGTACTGTTTCCTGTCTGACATCTCGCTTCCATGTATTCTGAGTTCCTATCACAGGGCCTGAGGCAGTTAAAAGCTCTGTAGTCATGTTCATTACTTCATACAAGCTGTTAGAACATATGAAGGTGAGTGGTTCACTCTGTGGTTTTGTTATCTTGCTGGGCATATATCATCCTACTCTAAGGCCTCTCTTGTATTAAAAAAAAGAGCAACAACATGTCCATACTGAAAAACAGTGCTCTGCTCTTTTTATGGACAAGTTCATTACTAGATGCAATTTTCAGGTAGATGCAGGGAATGTCTTTTCAGCTACTAAGCTCTTAAAAGCAACAATACAAGTTATACTCTCAAATGCTCATTTAAACAGTAAAGATCATGAATACAGTGTTTGTCACTATAAACTCTTCATTGAATGACATTAACAGAGATCAGGTTAATCCTAAGTGATTTGGTAAAAACCCCAACTTTTTCTAAACCGCCTTCTTGTGATAAAAATTATCACAGGTTTGATGGGTGTGCAAATATATACTTTATATTTATTCAATTGCAGAATAAGGCTATCAAGTTCTGGGAACAGGGGCTTTATTTATAAATAAGACAAAGTGTAAGGGTGTTTTTCAGCCTCTATAAATACTAATATTCTTCATATTCCAGAGTCATGATCCAGCATTTGGCATGTTACGTATTTATATGCCACTGAAAGACCTCATCGACAAAAATTCAGCTGATGTAGAATTTGGTGAAATTCAATTGACATTGAGCTGAATTGCTCAGATGCCTAGAGTTTGCTAGAAAAGGAAAAGAGACCTTTCTGTGCTATGAAGCCTCTCTTTGCGAGGTAAATGTTCTAGCCAGAATAGTTCGCAGACAACTGGTTTGGGTTTTGTACTGGAAGGAGGGATATAGCTTCAGTAACTTCCAGCAGACTTCAGAGGGCAGAGAGTCAGATGAAAAAATCTGGAAAGTACTATGCTGAGCAATGACCATATAATTGTGAATAAAATAACTCAGATCGAAGCTGCTTCCTAGCCAGGGACCTGATGTTACACAAGTGGCTGCTTTTTGGTATCAGGCATATAGAGCTCTGAGGTTTCAAGATATACCCTGTCCTTCTGTGCTGCCTAGCAGTGAGCTGATGTTTACCTCTTTCCAGCATGTTGCCATACAGGATGACAGGAGATGGGTCTCCTAGATCTGAAAATACCTTAGATCTGAAGTATGTCCCTGGCTCACATAACAAACAGAAATGTTTCAAGGTTTTTCAGGTCAGATTAACCTACCTAACTACTTTCTTGAAAAGTATAGTCCTTTAGAAGTAGTTTTAAATCAACTACGTGACAAATAAATAGATCTTAGATACTTAGGAAACCCCAAGACAGACCTTTTCATTTACCAATAGGTGTTTGACATATAGTAGCTGCACCTTCTAATCTAATTAAAGGATTATCTGACATACTAATTGCCTTGGTACCTAGCTCAAGAATTCCTGACACAGCTCTCCAGAAGTAAACAAGATCAATATTTTATAGAGCTGTTGGATTTCAGCTACTTCACAGTGAATTAAAATATTTGCAATACATGAAAATGTCTCCTGTAGGGTTCCCTAGACTCCATAGAATCAGCAGTTATCATGACTTCCAAGGCTCTCAAGAAACTTCTAAAATGAATTGAATCAGGCAGTCAAGCATTCAGAAAACTGACTTACTAACATATGGTTCAATGACATAATGTGATTATTGGAGAACAGCTATAGTCTGGACCAGCCTTGGGATTTTTTAAATTTGGTGGTGCCAGTTCATGACACAAAGATGTAGTTAGGCCAAGAACTACCAGCTGGCACCCAGTCACGAATTTTAAGGAGCCATCCCTTCTGAAATAAGTCAGTCTTCAGGAATGTTATCTGGAGCATGTTGCAGTGGGGTCAGGAACAGACTTGTAAGTGAAGTGGGTAATGAGAGGTTCAAGTTTGGGCTTGTTTCTATTTCAATTTTTGCCTCTGCTTTTTGGCATTCACTGCTAGCCACAAAACTTGTCTATTGAGTCTTTGGCTGTCGGATATTCTGAAACCACTCTCTGAGGTCTTTGCTTCCCAGAGTCCTGTCTAGATTCTTCTCAGCCCAGGCTTCTTGGGTAACAGGGAAGTGAGGAAAGTGAACTTAGCACAAGGACAGCCATAGTATTTCAAGGAAGTGGTGCTACTGATTTCTGAAAACTAAGTTTAGTGGACTGTTTAACTTAATTTGACCTCATAGCTACTGTGAGTTCAAAGGCAGCCAGAATTTCTGTCAAGGCACTCTTGTCTTCTATTTTCCCTCTAGTTCCATGTACATAGGGCACTTAAAGGTAATAAGAGATTACTGCCATCTCTTTCTTCACACTGCTTTGATCCAGTCAACTGTTTTTTTCAGAATGCACATTGTACCTTGGGAATGCCGACTAGTAAGGTAGAATAGATAACCACAGAATTTAGTGCTAAGGGCTTTACTGTGTGTCCTGGTTTGAACTGGAATAGAGTTAATCTTCTTAGTAGCTGGTAAAGTTCTCTGGTTTATATTGAGTATGAGAATAATGTTAATAAAACACAGGTTTTGGTTGTTGTTTAAGTAGAGCTTACCCTAAGTCAAGGACTTTTCAGTTTTCCTTGCTCTGCCTGTGAGCAGGTGCTCAAATGACTGTGAAGGAGCACAGCTAGGATGACCTGAACTGGCCAGAGGAATATTCTGGGAAGGGTTGGCTGGGAGCCATTGGTGAGGGATGGGCTGGGAATTGGTACACTGGAAGTGAGTAGTTTTACTGTACATCAGTTGTTTATCTTGGGTATTATTATATATTCTATTCTATTCTATTCTATTATTATTATAAAACTGTGATTATTTCAACCTGCAAGTTTTACCTTTTCCACTTCTCCTCCTCATCCCACCAGCAAGGTTAGGAGGAAGTGAATGAATGGCAGTGTGGTACTTAGCTGCTGGCAGGGGCTAAACCACAGTAATCCTTTTTCAAGAGTTCTCTCCAGAGTTTCAGAGTTCCAGTCCCAAAACTCTATCCTGGCCAAAACCAGAACTCTGTGATTATAAATTAATGACATATTAAGCCTTGAACCTCAAGAAAGCAGGCACTTTGAACACCTTAGAGAAATAATACATGAATCTAAGACATAATGACATCGTGGAACATAAAAGGGAGTTTGCAGTCTGATAAAGACATATTTTGATCTGTCAAATTTCAGTGCACAAAACAAAGGATCATGTCAGGCCAGCCATCACCAAATGCGGTCATTATCTTTGTCTGATCAATATCTTTACATAGAGGGGACTGCAAATATCTTCTTGCCCAGTCTAAAACACTGATGCTATTGACATAATGCAGAATTATGTCATTCTTCAGTGAAATTACTCCAGTAATTTTAGAGCAGATGCATTTTATCTTGATGCAAATCTACCTCAGGTTTTCCTTTGCTGTTGATGGCATGCAATCACTTCCATATGGTATGAGATTAAAATGGGCTGCTCAAGGGAATGAAAATAAGAGATATGGCAATTACGTCCAATAATGAATGTTTAAAGTAGATAAATCAAGACATTCTCTGTAGTCATTTAATGTTGAACAAAGGAAGGTCAAATATGTTATTCATAGTTTTTAGGTACAAAACAGCTTAGTGGAAAGCCAAAGTCATCCTAAAATTCAGAGAGGTTTTCTCTATATATGATGCTCGAGAAAAAAAAGTGCACTGCACAGAGAGCTACAAAACTCAGCAGAAAATTCAAAGTAGAGGTGAGGTTTATTGCTTGACTGTTCTTTCAAAGTCACTTGTGAGACAAACATCAGCAACAAACAATATACAGAAAATCCCACATTCCTATGTAAAGACATCTCTGATATTGGGTTGATGCAGCAAAAATTAGGATAGGAGTTATATCTATTTCCTCTGCCATCAGCCTGATAATTTCTAAGAAAAAACTTATTTAGACAGCTGGGGTGATGACTTCCAACAGTGCTTATCTGATACTGCTTTAAGAATAGTCTGGAGACTTCTGTCTTTGGATTTATGTCAATAAATCCCATCTTGAAGTTTGTTATCTAAGTCGAGCTGACTCATTGCTCATTAAACCAAACACCAAATAAAAACAGAGAAAAAAAATCACACATTTGATTGATTAGTCCACTGGTTTATTTTTTAGTATATAAATTATTTAGATTCACTTCCATTCTCTGACCCTTTTGAACTGAATTTCTCTGTGTAGAAGAAAGATCCTGATGACAAGGTAATTGAGTATTCCAGGATGGGTCTCTCTGAGTCCCTTTTGTGAAAAATGTTGTGGTTTGCATAAATGAGAGCTTTATTCTCTAGCATAACTTTTCAAGTATTATGATGTGGTTGTTTGTCCTCATTGCCTCCACAGACATGCACAGCATAACTTTCTCTCTGGGTTTCATTGCACTATCTGCAAACACAAGTGTGGCCTTCCAACACACGAGTCAGGTCCTTTGTATGGAACTAAGCCACTGGACACCTGATGTGAAATCCAGCATCACCTACCATTTCAACACCTAGATTAGCTGACAAGTCTGTCAAAACTGGTTGCTCATGGCAATCACCTGGCATACAAAAAAAAATCAGTTTTCAGCCTTCAGTATAAAATCACCCTTGGGGCATGATCCCACTGAAAAGCATTATCTTTTATAAAGAAAGACACTTTTATGTTTTCCCCCTTTACAAATGGTAGGTCATTCCGCCTCTAAGCCACCAGTCCTTCTAGAAGAGAAATTAAATGTAAAGGATTGTGACAACATGTGAAGGTTGAAAATTAATGAAGGGTTTAAGGAATTCTTCAGATGTATGTGGCAAATAGAGTAGCTGAGAGAACATCAAAGAAAAAGCATATGTGCCTTGTGTGCTCGAAGATATTTAAAAGTTTAACTGGACTATTAATCCAGGCCATCATCTGCGACAGTCTCAAATTACTATGAATTCCATTGAATTCTGCCTTTGAAATGAATACATTTTGGGGAGTCCAGAGAGGAAAGAAAGCAAGGTTTTTATATGTAGCATTAGGTGTGTGAAAGGAATGATGGTGTGGATAAGGTAAAACACTGATACAAGTTTTACCATTTGGAAGAGAAGTGGGTTTCATTTACCAGAAACAGGCAAAGCACAGGTTTAATGTTGCATATAAACAAAGCATCAATCATGATCAGTACTGAAAGCCAGTAGATCTTAGGGGAAAGTGCAGTGACATGCACTGAAAGTGATGTTTAATCTGCAGAGAGAGATGTTAATGTTTGATCTGTCATAACATTATAAACTGTGGTTCATTTTTATTAAAAGATCCTCTGTGAAATAGAGCACTTCAGTAAAATGCAATTTGTTGTTTCATTAGTGTTGATATGGCTATCCTTTCTTCAGTACCCAATATACTGAGAGGAGGCAAAAGAATTGCTGCTGGTAGAAAAGAAAAGGGCAGTGGAAGGAAATACAGTTCATAATATCCATGTTAACTTTCATATAGAAAAATCTTGAGTCTCTGGGTTTTCATCAGGCATGACTGATACTGTGCTGGTTGCCACAGAGTAGGAGCAAAACTGGAAAGGAGAGGGCAAAGCAAATACCAAGGACATATCATCCTGAGTATAAGTAGTAAGTTATGTCAGACTTTTTAAGACACTAGTATCGGCCCAAAGATCCTTTTCTTACAAGGTTAATTTCTTCTTTAGGTGTCAAATATATAAAGCAAACAAAAAAAAAAGGTAACCTCCTGAACTTTCTATTCCAAGTTCTGTGTTTGCTATCTGTGACAATATTTTTTTTTGGTACTTGTCTTTCTTAGTATGCGAAAGGCTATGCATTTGTAAATGTTGCATGAGATAAGGAGAAAATGGATGGTTTGCTGGGCTTCCTTATTCAAGAAGAGATATCTCAGAAGTTTCTTATCAACTGTATTATTCCAAGAAGGATAACCCAGGATGATGAGCCAAGTAGAAATGAATGTGAATCACTTTACGTGAAAAACACCTGATGTTTCCGGTCTCCAGAAATTGCAGGTGGCTCAGTGGCCACTAATACAAAACCAGGATATGTACAAAACTTTTACTGCCAGTCATACATGTAATGCATGCAAAATCCATGATGTATTTAAATAAGTGAATCAGTGTAACTGGAAAAGGATATGGGTAGCTGTTTTGTCCAAGACAATTAGTAAAACCATTAGAAAAGCCACTGAAGGGGGTCTGTGGCTGACTGAGCCTGCAGCATGGCTCTCAGGGCCAAGCTTTTCAGGGTACTTAGGCACCTAAAGATGCAAAGAGGTGCCTAATGGTTAAAACTTTGCCAGCTTCTTATCTGCATCTTTAGGTGCCTAAACACCTTTACAAATGCATCTGTAGCTCCTAGGGATACAAGCCATGCCAGGATTTCTAGCCACTTGTTAATGAGTCACCAACAGGAGCCAGTTGGAAGGACTTGCATGCTTGCTTGGTTTATTTTAGATGTTGGGCCTGCAGTTCCAGCCAAATAAAGGATTATATTTGGAATAGATAGCACTGAAGTCTTAAAAAGGTATTTTTCATGAGATTTTGTGTGTAGTAATATGATTCAAGAAGATGTCCCAAACACTTAACATGTTGCATTCTGAAATTATGTTCCATTTCCCAAGGGATAGCCTTATCAGTTTATCAGGTATTATGGAAACAGATTATTCCAGCCTCTTTCAAATCTGTTTCCACTTTGTATAAATAATTAATTGTTCCCTGAAGCAGGACCTTGAACTAACTCTCCAACTTCCTAGGTGTATTCCCAGCAGTTGAATTTGCTTTACCTTATATAAATAATGAATACATCAACTATTACTGTATATTTTAGTATATATATTTAGTATATTTTAGGCAAGTCTCATAGCAAAGGTTATGCTTGCACAGAATTTTTGATATTTTTGACCAAAAGCCAAGGTTTTGCAAATTATCTGGCTGTTCTTGAGCTACAGCTAGAAGACCTGCTGCTTTTCACATGGAACCAAAGCAATAGGGACCTATCTGAAGATTCAAAAATTAATCCATTTAAATTAGAAGTAGTTTTAGGTTCAGAATTCTGTTTTTAAACTATAAATATTGTAGGCATATTTTTATTTTTAGTAGCAATGTTTCTTGTTACCACAAGCCTCTGTATTTTCTTCTTAGTTCATAATTATTTATTGTATGTTTTATTTTGTTACACATCTTGCTTCTGCTGAAGCTGTAAGCTAAATTTAAAAATGGTCATAAACCTTTGACTATTTTTTGCATTAGGAATCTTGACTGTGAGTCAGTTTTTCAGAGGCTTGTTACTGATATCATTAGAGAGAAAAAATGTTCTGTCCTTATTGAAAATAAAATGGAAATGTTTATGAATAATAGACATTAGTCCTACAAGGAAGCAAGGAGTCTGTAGGCTCTGTCTCTTGTTAGCTCCAAATGAGATAATCTACTAAAATTTATGTCTGAAGTCATTACAGGAAACCCTGTCTGGTGCAAAGGCTCTGTCTTAGTCTAAAAGCACATAATATAGATGAGACAAATCATTGTAACTGAAATAATGTGGTTGTAGGATCTTATTTTTCATGATCCATCAACACTAACACCACTCTTCCCCCCAACCTCGAACACTGGATGGTTTTTTGATATTTCGAAGTTACTGTGTTTTATAACACTGCTGGTTAGTGAGAACAGCGTGCTTCGGATGATCACTGAGTTAGTAAATGATTTATGGGTTTCAATACCTTGTTTGTAAGCAGTTTGCTGCCGAGCAGAAGCCACAGCAGCCCAATCAGACTAATCAGTAAGGTTATGACTGCACGGCTAAAAAGATGATGCAGAATCATTCCTGCGCTTTGAGAAGAAGTCTTACAAACTAGTTTGCACTTGCACAGTTTTTAGAGATAGTCCCTCTTAGAGAGGTTTGTTTTGGAGAGGGAAAGAAACAGAACAGTTCAGAAGAGAGAAGTGAAATGACCTAACAGACAAGAGATGCTGATGTTTCTTAGCTCTTCATCCTTTCCTGGAGTTAGGTTGCTGAGTCAGACGTGCCTTTCTCATAAAAAACACCAAGGAGGATCACTTACACTTGGTAGTGTAAGTTTACACCAGTAGTCAGTGTGGAAGCCACTTAGAAGATGGAAAAATATTTTCACATATCCAGTCTGTGTGATCTGAACTGGTTCCCCCTGGTTCCTAAACCACAAGCCTGAGTGATATGCCAGGATGGGTAAAGTGCCTTTTAAAATGATCCCAACTGTGCAGTCTTTGAGAGAAAGAGTAAGTGTAGAGTCAAGAAACCAACTCTTCTGATGGATACTTACAGGATCCTAGACAGCTAAATGGGATCAGATGCAGTTGCCTCTGATGTGTTGTTGTTGCAAGTGATGCTTCATATCCTATGGTGAGAGGCCATTTACTCCTGAGGGTGCTTTCATCATTGCACAGCTGGGTCTGATGGACACAGGGAGATGTACACTTGCTTATGTCAGAAAGTTTTGTTCCCATTTTGGGTCTACAGTTTGACCACAGAGTCATGCTTAGGCAGCAGCTAAGAGACTGGTGGAGGCATGAAAACTTGAAAGACTCTCTACTAGAACGATAACACCCATAGTCACATTTTAGCTGAATGGGACTGTTGAAAATGTCAACGAAGCAAAAATCTTGGACTTCAATTTCTAACATTGCAGTTACATCCTTAAATATGTTTATGATTATGCATCATTCAGACATGCCTAAAGTATAAGAAACATCTTTTAAAAAAAAAAAAATCCTCTCTGTATACTTTCCTAGTCTATATAATCCTTATGGACAGATCCACAGCAGGTACAAATACCTCTTTCTAAATAACTCATTTCGTCTCTCCTTTGTGCTTGGGAATCTTCTTTAACTGACCGTCTCATCTCCTCCTGCTGGATAATCTTTTAATAGCCTCAGTTTTTTTTTTCTTATCAAAACATATGCAATAAGTGAACTCATATGATGTTCCTGACTGGCACTGGCTAAGTGATCTCAACCACTATCCATTTAAAGGCAGGTTTTCATTCTGCCAAGCATTTTGCTGATATCTGCAATCATCGAGATTTTGTTTTCCCTATATTAAGCAGGAAATATTTTCTCTGCTTTTCTCACTTCTAAGCAGTTTGGACCACATGTGCAGCTAAGAAGTTCGCAAATCTTTAGTTGCTCAGACTGGGAAGTTAAGATATTTCCTGCTGGAACAGGATCAATAAAAGTTTTAGGCACTTGCCAATGGCCTTTTAAGGAAATTATCTTAAACAGCCTTCTGGACAATGATCCTTTCGGAATGCAGTGGAGTTCAGGCACATTTAGAGGTCACCCATTCCCCCATTAATTCTACCTTGCTGAGAAAAATGCTGAGGGAGGTACAACAGAGCAAATACCTTTTACTCCATCAATAATTTCTCTTTCCCTTTTTGCTACCAGCACATATTGCTGCAATTAAGCCACAGTTGGATGCAAGAGTACAATTATGCACTCTGCATTACTATAGAAAAGAAATAATTACTTCAAAATAAATGTAATTGAAATACCCTAGCAACCTGAGTGGTTTTAGATGCATGCACTTTGAGACAATTTCAGATGAGCATTCTGCTGTCTGAACTCCCCTTACTGAAGATATTGCAATGTAAAGTTACATATTGGGTCTTTCAAAGGTTAAGAATTGACTTTGACAAGTAGGCTTAAAAATGTACATTTTTGAAAGCATATTATTTTTTTCCTGCCACCCTTTTATCAGTTGGATCTTCAGACAAACAATTGACCTACAGCCCTGTTTTCACAGAAATTTGCAATTGGGCTGGTTACGGTTTCAAGTCCTCAAGAAAAGTGCTGTAGATGGGGGAAAAAACCTCCTATTGTCCTTACAAGACTCTGGAGCAAATATTTTCATTTCTCAGGACCTTGATTTAAGGTAAGATTTCTAAGACATAAATGAGATGAAGTATTTTTTAAACTTGTCTCACATTCCCTTGTTCTACAACAAAAAGGTCTGTGCTACAAGTTCTAAAGTAAGTATTTCAGCTCAGAAATGCATTGACTGAGCATGTAGACTCCTTTTGTATCTCTCAGACCTCCAGTATGAAGCACTTGAATGTGAAGAACTGTATAACCTCTTCAATTTACAACAGTCTTGTACCTCCTAAATACAGCTAGAAAGGCCTAATTATGTGCAGAAGTTTTCCTATATTTTGTTGTTACTGCTTTGGAGGCCAGATGAGAGGGGCCCTGCTGATACACAACATTCTTCGGATGGTGGAATACAGAACAACAAGTAGTCTGGTTTTGAATTTTCATGGGAAGTGAGTATAGTGCCCAGGTATCCCCCAAAGAAGCTAAAAAAAAGTAAATAAATATGTTAAAGATTTGTTATTTTCTTAAATAATTAAAATGATGATAGGAAATCTAGAATTTCTGTATTCATCATCACTGTCCTTTAGAGGGCCTGTTATGTTCATTATTATTGCCCTTGTTAAAACAAACAAAAACAAAAAAACCACACACGCCACAAAAAGACAAACTTCCCTGTGTTTACCACTCAGAGGTTGTTTTGTGTTGTCTGACTGTTTATTCATAAACCCAAATAACTGGAACAGTCCCTAAGAGAATACCAGCTTCACAAATCTCATATTGTTTTAATACAGTTGTTTCTCTAGGTTACGTAGTTTCAAAGTGACCCTGAGTTTTCAGAGGCACTGTTAGGAAAATCTTGTCACTCTCCATTGCATGAGTGGTCATTTATGCTGTTAGGGTAATAAGTAGAATAGATTTAACATGATAAAAACACTAGATTTGAGTAAGCTTCTGGGAAACCTCTGCAAATTCACTAAGTTAATGGCTTAACCTCACAATTCTCCAATGGAAAATAAATTTTAATGGTTTTATAGACCCAATCCACATTTCAAGATGTGAATTTCCCCTAACTCCACACTACTTGACTCCTGTTAAGTGCTGAACTTAAACAAATAAAAACTTATTTTCCCACATGGTTCATAGAGCTATATGACACAGTTTCCTCCTCTGTGAAACAAGAATAGAACATTATTCATCAGGTACTCAGAGCAAAGAGGCTGGAAACTGTAACATAAGAAGGGCAATGAAAGTTCCAGTAAATATACATGAACAGAAAAACAATGTGGGGACACAGAAAATGCATATGACACTTAGCAGACTAAAAACAGGATTAGAGGGTATTAACAGACATAATATCTGTTTAAGGCCTGCAGGACAGGAGAAAAAAAAAAAAACCTTTGGATTTCTCCTCTGAAAGTGTTGAAATTCAGCATGAACAGAAGCCTTTTGCACAGCTGTGCTAGGCTACAGAAGCCAAAATTGTGGATGCAGTCTCAAAAGAGCTGTTACCTGCTTCACAGCCAAAGCCCCTGCAAGCTCACGTCAGCCCAAGGGTGGCAATGTTTACCCTGCTGCAAGTCGCCTCCAAGAATTTTGTGCAGCAGTATTTTGTTTTGGAGATTAGAGGACTAGTGGTGAGAAAAGTTTTCTTAGGAGATAGGGGGTTTTTAGCAGGCTTTAGCAACATCCTGGACTTCAATTATTACTAGGAAAAACAGCCTGTGAAATTCCAGGAAGCAAAGATTACTGTACATGCTAGCAAAGCCATGATTTATGGTAGGAATTAGCTCCAAGGCAATAGAGAGAAATTCTGATTTTGACATTCTGGTTTGGTAGTAATGAAACAAATCTCTGGATTTTAGCTGCTCGGCTACAGCACAAAAGTGTTTTCCAGCCAATCAGTGCACAGGACACGCTTTAGTGGCTTTCTAATCTTGTTCTTTTTTGCCTTGTTCTGACTTTGCTAAACAACGCACATTGTATTAGCAGAGCAATGCATATTGATGTTTCCTAGTATTACAGTGAAATGGGAATACTGATCTCCTTGCTCCCATTATATGTTAGCATTATCTCCCTTCAATGGATTGCTTGGAGTTTATAGGCATGCCCCAGAGTGATTTGTAATCACCATCTTTAGCTCCTCTGTCCTTGCAAAGAAAATACTAAATAGTTTGCTTGCATGTCTTTGCCATGCACTGAAATGACATTAAATACAGTAATGGGGGGCCATATTCTGCTATTGTTGTATAAAAATCCTGGGAATGACTGAAAACCATAGTCTTAATTTGCATGTGTAGCAAAACAGAACACAGCCTGCAAACAATCAGAAAATATCTGAAAACATATTGGAAGTCCTTTCACTCTCTTATGCAGTAATTTAAAGCCAGGACATTCCCCGTTCACCTCCTTCTTATGGCTCTGAAAGTTGTGGCACATTTGGATGTTAAGACCTTCATCTCCTTTGCTAGCTTAGGTGAAGGAGGCAGGTACTGGTGTGTGTGAAGACATTATAGCTAAATGAGCCATATTCAGCTGGAAAAGAAAACCTCTGGAACCCTGTAGGAGGAGGCCACACTGGTGGGAAGGGCTGAACTTGGCTTCACATGGGGAAGACAGTATTTTCTTTTGTTTCTGGACTTCATACACTGTGCTTTTCCCTAAAAACAAAAATCTTTAAGAAAAGTTGTAAGGCTGTCTTTCTGTTTTTCATGTCTTGCTGGGGCTGGCTATTGCTTGTCCCTCATTTTGGTGGGTTTGTGGGGTCTTCTTTGCAGTGCCTGATTACAGGTCCTGTTAGTTAATAATTAGCAGTTTTGAGTCACAGTCTTCTATCTCAATCTAGACCTCTCACTTGCTTGATCCTTTGCCGTATGTATTTTCTTGCAGGGAAGAGAGCCTCCAAGGTCTGGGATTCATGATACAAAGCATTATCTTAAAGACTGAAAGAGATGCTTTAATAAACTGTCGTGGCCATGCTACATTGCAGAAGTCAGGATGTGCTGCTGAAAGGTTTGCTTTAATGTCTAGAGTCTAGACTATAGATGTTTTTGCTGGATAGCACTTGTTCAGATATTGATTGTGGGGAGAAAAGTCTCTCTTTTCCAAGTCAGCTTTTATGTGGGAAGCAGACAATGTGAGAGCATCCTGGATATTTGAAAATATAAAGTCCTGGTAAAATAATAGACCTCCACTTCTATTAATGTTTCTATTGAAAGCCAGAAAACAGAAAGTGCCAATGAGTATAAGAAATGCTTCAGTTAATGTAAGGGCAGAGGCGAGAAACAGTAGCATTATCCGCTTTATTCTAGGGAATTTATGGTGAGAGCTGAATGCAGTATGTGACAGATTTCAAAAGATGTAAGTCATTCAATGCACACTAATGCCTCTGCCAGAGAAATGCATATGAAACAGTTTTATGACTGAATTTCAATATGCAGGTATAAACAAGATTGCCAGTGAAAGGTTCTGCTTGGTGGTTACCAGACTATGATGTTCTTTGAACTTCACTACTCCAGAGAATGCAGTGAAGCACTTAGCACTGAAATTTAGTCATGATTCTCCAGTCTCACACATATGTCATTCTTGTGCTCTATTGATTTTACACAATTTAAGGAAGATTTTGAAATAAACAATTTCTTTATTTTCATCCTTCTCTGTCTGCAGCATATTTTTAAAGCCTTGTTAGATATTCAACTACATATATATATATGTGTATATATATATATATGCACATAAGGGTGGCATTATTTGCACCTTATTTCCTTACTTTGGAGATGCTTAAATATATAATAGTAACAACGTTTTTAAAAGCAGTTTTGGGAGTTTATCTAGGTACATCAGATTTCTGCACTATGTAATTTGCTGCCAGCGAAAGCGTGAGAAGTTAATGAGAAGAAATAGCTAAGAAGAATACTTAAAATACAAATTTTAGCGTATGTTTTTTGCCTGAACAGAAGGAGTTTAGGCTCCCCTCGGTGCCGTGCTGCTCGTCGGGCAGAAGGTGGCGCTGTTGATCAGCGCAGCTGATGCCTCCCCACAAAGGGATGAGCCGCCCGCCGCCGCCTCAGCCCTGCTTCGCCGAGCTCAAAAGAAGCAGCCATCTGGAACCTATTCCAGGATTTGAATTCAGTCACTTTACTGCTTAACAGTGACCTACCGAACAGTTTAACCATGTTACTCTCCCCCCTTTTATGCAAATCAGAGAAAATAAGAGGTATAAAGCAATGCGTAAAATTTTGTTACCTGTGTTAAAGCATAGCATGAGCTGTGAAAAGATAAAAAAAAAAAAAAAGCATAATCAAAATATCATTTGGGGAAGTCAGAGAAAGGGTGTTTTAGAATAAGTGAGAAAAAGATTCAGATATTTTTTATCCAGGTGTTCCTAAACTTATAAAGGTTTCCCTTCATTATAGATTTCATATGGGGAAAATCTTTCTCCTGCAGTAAAGTTCTGAGTTCTGTTAAAAATGTTTAGTACCTTTAGTGCTTGTGAAACACTGCAGACATCAGGCCTGTGCTCAAAAAAAAATATTAATAGAACAAGAACCTGCATTATGATTCTCCTTCCTCATGCTGTTCTCATTATGTAAGAAAATAGCCCTTGAGATCAGAGCTGAAAGACTGCTTGTAGGCAGCATGGACATTTCTAGCAATACCCTTAGTCAGGATTCACACTGCAGTGGTACCATTTTTACTCTCGTTCTCTAAAGCTAACTTCACTTTTAGCTAACTGCTCTGAGACTATTATATCCACTAGGAACTACAGGCTTGTTTTTCCATGTGACTAAATGGATTCAAGGAACATTGATTTTTGTCTACAGGGTATTAGGATGTTATTAAAGGCCTAGAACATAATTTGAAGTATTAGATGATAGGTTACCGAGATGATGGGTCCAGTTGTGTGCTACTTCCTCCTCATGTATGCAGAGTCTGTATGGACTTCCTCTTCTGCACCAGTCTCTCATCCATCTTACATCCCATTCTTCCTTTCCCAGAAGCATTACTGAGCTGGCTTGAGGACTGCAGTCACAAGCAGCTGTGACCTTTTTCCCATTATTTTTTTCTTACTTCCACTGTGAGGGGAAAAGAGAGAAAGTGCTGTGGTTCTCATTCCCAGTGGGAGCTAATCCTGCAGTGTGAGAATATAAGAATTGCTCAACTAGATCAGAGCCAAGGGTCACCTTGCACAGGATCACATGTCTACCTGGAAGGGGCAGAACAAAAAAAGTTTAAGAACATAAGTGTAAGGCAGGCTTTCTCCAGACAGCATAATCTCATTTTGAGGCAGTCAGCAGTTTATGCTATGCCTAAGCAAATGATTTCTTCTTTATAATTCCTACTTCGCTTAAATATAATTAATCTTCAAATTCCTTTCTACTTTTGATTTTCTTAATTGCAATAGTGGGTTATAGTCCACCATTTAATGGGATGATGTCTTTTTCTTCTTTTTACAGTAAACATTCATTACCTACCTCTTCCACACATCACTTTTCACAATTCTATAGCCCTTTTTCATACTGCCTTCAAAGTTGGGTTATCTACAAAACAGTCCTGCTTTATGTTGACTCTGTGAACTGTTCAGGACTCCTAATATACAGAGTGGTCACTGGCATGTACCAAAGGAGAAAAATAAAACCACAGCTTGGAATATCAAAACACCAATATTAGTATCTGCAAAAAGTAATATCCTCAAAACTGTGTGTATGCATTGATTGCACATCTTAAAAACTCTTCAGCACCAAAGTGTGATAATTCCTTATTTAGAGAAGAGAAAGAAGAAATGACAGGCAAGTTAGACAGCTCACCCAAAGTCACAGTGTTAGAGGCGAGACAATATGCAAGTTCTGGACCTGTAAAATAACAATGCCTGCCAGTGCTCCTTGCCCTTCTGGGGTACTTACTTTCCCTGCTGCATGTCTTCATTACAGGATTTGAACACTTGGGTTCCGCATGTTGGGCAGCAATAACAGAAAATTCCTGACTCCCATTCACAGGATACTGGATGCCCATGAAGAAAATCCTGTTCAAGGTGACAAGGTTTACTCTTTCAGGTGCAAAAAGTTGAACAGCTTAGTTGCTGTGAGATCCCCAGGTTCTTAGCTGGACATCCACTGGAGAGATTCAAGATGAGAAAAGGTGACATTTCAAGATGCTGCTTGTATTTGAGAAACTTCAGTGCAAATTTTCAAATATGAGACTTCTCCATCAGGAATCCTTGGAGACCATTGTTATTTCCCAAAGTGCTTTCAAGTGCTTTCACAAAATAGCCTTACCTGAAATTTCTCCATGCAACTACTCCATCTGTCTCTTTGCTCCTCACCTGTTCTTTCTGTGACCTGGACTTTCACTTCCCGAATTTATTTCACATTTTTTCTAAAGAAAGAATAAAATCTGTAAAACTGTTTCTTTTCTTGAGCTTCTTTTTTCCAGAAGACTTGTTCTTCTATGGCATGAAAGTAAGTTTTTCACGAGATTTCCTACTTCTGCTGTTCCACTTAGCTTCATGGTATTAAACATAACCCTTAGAATATACACTGTACTTTTGACTATTTTGTGTTCTACCCATAAACTCATGACTACATGTGTATATATACACAAACAGAACACATATGCAGAGAGGACATAGGCAACCATACCAGTGGTTTCAGGATCAAAACCTTTCTGTATTAACCTTTGACTCAGTGATTAAATTAGATTGCATGAGAAAAAGATGTGTTTAAAACCAAACCCTCTATTTTGGGCACAGCCTTTCTTCTGAGAAAAAGAAGTAGTGAATCCTTGCCTTCCCACTGCCTTTCAAACCAAGGTTTTAATAGTCTAAATTACAAGATGAGGATCATCAAAACATCAGGAGGCTGCACAAAAAATGTCAGTAATATAACTGACATGTGCTGTGTAGAAAGCTTTGGTGTTCTGAAGCCTTCATTCACTTCTAGTTATGCATAACTAGGTCTGCCCTATCAATCTCCCATCCCTTTGCATGTGGCTGAGAGACATCCCCGTGTTGTGGACTAGGTGGCCTTGATAGCAAAGCATTTTCCATGACTGACTCAGTCATGCTGTTTTTAACCTGCAGCTGATGCAGACGTGGTAAACTGAAGTGCAGAATGCTGCAAGTTTGGAAGGGCCATTGTCACTTCTTACACCCTTGCTACATTTGATCTGTGATTTTGCTGTGAGAAGAGTGACAAAAGGCATGCACTAAATATTCATGCTTTCTGCCTTTGAATATTATACAATTTTCATTATACCATTTCTTCTCAACAATGAGATAATTGTCCTTAGAATAATACCAAGGACAAAATTAAAAAGATTAACACTTTGTAACAGCACATTCAGCTTGAAAATGGCATTTTCTATATAAATTAACCTGGATTTTGGAAGCAGGTCACATAGGAATTCCCATCTTAGGAGACATTTTTGTTCTGAGGCAATATTCTTGTGTTAAGGCCTCTACATGAAAGATTTCTTCTGGAATTTGGTTCCCTTCCCAGTCTCAGGATAAAGTGTGCAAGATATTATTTTAGCATTATCAAGTTTTGGCAAATTGCTAGAGAATAGTCATGTTTTTGAGATATAATGCCAGGCAAAACAATTATTTTAATTGGTAACAGGAAAATTATTTTTCTCTTATCTATGTCTCTGTGTGTTGTGTGAGGAAAAGAGAGAGAGAGAAAGAAAGAGATGTGTGGCTCCTACAACTGGGATAAACTGATACACAGCAGTCACTAGTAATTCACTACTACAGGTGGGATTTTAAAGGAGTACTCCGGAAACCGGAGTATTTTATTCACCATTTACTGTATACAATATTATTGATGGATATTCTGCATAGCTCAGCAAAAACTCAAAATATCTTCAACCTTGGTCTGAGATTGTCCTGAAGAAAAAGCTTATTTACCTTTTATGCAAAAAATTTCAAAACTGGATAGCACTTGTTATGCAGAAATGGAATTGGAGTGTGTGCCTCAATAAATCCTTTTGACCTAGTGTAACTGTCTGTTGGCTTTTATAAAGGATGTCAATTGAGGTATGAGGTATCTGCAGAGAAAATGAAATACTTAATATTTTGATGCTGTAACTTTAGACTTCAATTTATCAGCTGATATTTTCTTTAGGGAAGGGGGAAGAAAATCACTGCCTTTATCTTTTTTCCTGCCATTTGGCAGTTTACAAAGACCTATTCCTTGTTATGTAGGAGTTCCACTGCTATGAGAAAAAGTTGTTCATGAGTGAATAAGAACATCATAAATAGTACCTGAACTGAAGTGTTCTATACGTGTCTTAATTTCAATAATTACTACATCTTATAGCAGCGTTTAAATTTTCTCCATGAAATTGCAGTGATGTGGCATGATATTTCAAATCTGTGAACATTTGGCAAATTCCTGGAACAGTTTTCATTAGATGTCTTCCAAAAATGCAGGTCTTCTTTGTATCAGAAATACTGATATGTATGAGTTGATGATTTGACCTGCTATTACTTTTAACATTCCTCCAGAATATTTTTTGGGAAAACCAGTAGTCACTAAATTTCTTTTCAAAATTTAAAAATGATTTCTCACAAAAGCTTTGCTTTCATCTGTTGACTATAGATTTTTTTTAAGCACACTTTCATGGTAAGTTACTTTAGTGCTTGCTGCTTACGACATAAATAGGAAATGTTTCTAGACTCTAAATATTAATCTCCTTATTGCCACTCTTTGAACAGAAAAAGAATATGAACTGCCAGAAATTCAGCCTGGATGCTGTATTTTCCCATGATAAATATCTTTTCCCTTTCTTCAGCCCTGCAGTTCTTCAGAAAGTACTTTTGTCCTTTATTTTCCACTAATGCTTATGATAAAAAATTAAATTACTGTTCATCCTTTCAATAAGTTTCCCTCAGAGAATCTCTGTTAAAGAACAAACATTTAAAAGGAATGGAGAAGCTTTAGTTTTATACACAGCCCTACTATATTATTCATTGCAATGCATTTTTAATGTCACAGAAAGAAAAGTAAAATATATTTTAATTTCTGGGACTAGGCAGCCAAGTGATCCAGGGAATTGCAAATTCACAAAGGCTGAAGACAAATGCATATAGTGCAAAATAAACCCCACACCAATCCCAAACCTTTCTAGCCTCCAGTAACCAGAAGGTTTTCATGAGAGATTTGTGAAAACTCTTACTGGTTTAAAATCTCCTGAGACTGTCACCATGCACAGACACTGGGAACCTCAGACCTAGAAGCATTCAATGTGTTTCAGGCACTCTTTTTTCAGACAAGAAATAGGTCAGCAAGAATGAGATAATAAAAGAAAAAAGGCTGAAAACAAAACTATAGCTATTAACATAGCTGTTGGGATTATGACGAAGATTTCTCTTGCCTCTTCTTCCCTTTTTTGCTTCTTATAAATAAACCAACCTTTTATCTTTTGGTACATTTGTTCATAAACAAACTCATTTTGACTAAATAATTGCAATGATTTAAGTGAGCTTCCTTTTTATTGTTTGAAACCTGGGTACTATTTTACAAGAACAAGGAATGAATAATATTCTTTACTTTGTTTATGAATTGTCAGGGCTAATGGTTTTCTTTGTGTTGTATTCTCTTGGAATTCAGCCATTTATCTTCAATCGACAAGAGTTACAGCATCTAGTGAAGAATTGATTTACAAACCTCTCTGAACATAAGACTGCAGATGAAACCTTATGGACACTGTGTTCTTCAAACATGAACACACCTTTTATGCTGTACAATGGTGGAATTGCATCATTGTTTGATATAATAAATGAAAAGCGGAGCGGGATTTTCAGCTTTTGTTCTGGGATTCACAACAAAGAGTCTAATTAACTGTAATTGTCAAGCATGCATTTTGAAGTTTGGAAATGTGTATGGTTAATAGATATTTCCATAGACTAAAAAACTTAATTTTCATTGTAGTCTGCCAAACATCTGATAGCAAACCACCCATTACATGAGACAAAACTGATCAGAAATTCAAGAACAATAGACATAGTTTACTTTTAAATAGTGACTGTGAGGGCTAATCATTTAAAAAACATAATTATTTTAATGGTGAAATCATCATAGTACAAAAGCAATTCTTGCAAATTGGTGACTTGTTATTATTTCAGTTGTCCCTTATGGATTATTAAGATCTTATTTTAACAGAAGAGAGGAATGTTTGTCAGTGCAGGTAGCTGAAAATTCTCGTAAGGGGCTGTTACTTTTTAAAAAAAGGATGTTATTCAGTTGCTTGACAAAAATACTAAAACCAGTGTAAATATTGGTAACATTACTGCGTCCCCGCTCAGTCATTTCTGTCTCTCATATTGTCAAGGGCAAAGTTCAGAATTGCCTTGAGATGCACAGTTTGATTACAGGCTGCAGGTGGATTTTTCCTAAAGTCATCAGAAGGTTTTGTGGAATTCACCATTTACCCACACTAAAAGGAAGAGAGAGCACTTTACTTTTAGTAAAGGGATTGGCTGTTAAAAATAGGAGAGTAGAAAATGCCATTGCTCATCAAAGTCCTGTGGAAAAGAGGGTTAAGTGAAAAAACCCCCAACTCTGACATTCCAAAATTGGTTGTAGTTGAAACCAAATTCAATTTTCATGAAAGGAAAGTTCTAAGAGGAAGGCATTCAAGGTGTTGTTTAGACATTTTTTCAGTCCATTAATTCGTGTTGATGAAGAAATCTCATTACAGACTAGACAAGAAATATTCAGGGAAGCAAAACTAAATACAGGATAGAAAATTATTAGAAGATATAAGGACAGAAATAGCTGGATAAGCTTTACAAAGATTAAGATACAGAAAGAAATAGTTCTGGGAAAAGCTGCAAGTATGATGACATCATTGTAAGGAATGAAGTCATTTCTAAAATGAGACTGGTAAAAAGAAAGAAAACTCAGTTTAAAGAGATCAGAACTCTAGAACTTTAAACTAGATTTGAAGGGGAATGGGGACAGGGAAGTCTCAAAAGAGATAATATGTGGGAAGGGGAGACCTATAGCAAAGGAAGACCTTGAGCAAAAGAAGCAGGAAAAGAAGCAGCCAATGACATAACCACGAGACAGGACTATGGGGCATCCATATGAATCCCTACTGTGATATTGACACAATTAAACACTTCTATAACGTGCTTGTACTTTAGAGGGGTCCCAGAGTGTTGGTTGATATTCAAGGATCACACAGACAAAGGTGATTAAGGGACTGGAGCATCTCTCTTATGAGGAAATGTTGGAAGACTTGGGCCTTTTCAGGCTTGAGAAGAGACAACAGAGAGGGGGCCTCATTAATGTGTATAAATATGTCATGGGAGGGTGTCAAGAGGATGGATCCAGGTTCTTCTTGGTGGTGCCAATAGGAAAAGAGGCACTGGATGCTCAGGCAGAAACTGACACTCATGAAGTTCCACCTGAACACAAGGAAGAAGCTCTTTACTGTGCAGTGACTGAGCACTGGAACAGATTGCCCGGAGAAGTTGTGGAGTCTCCGTCACTGGAGATATTCTAGAACTGTGTGGAAGCAATCATGTGCTGTGTGCTCTTGGGTGACCCTGCTTGAGCAGGGAGGTTGGACCAGATGAACCACTGTGGTCCCTTCCAACCTGACCCATTCTATGATTTTGTGAATAATGAAAAATTGAAATAATGTACAAAATGGTTAAGCTGAGAATAACCACAGTGGCTAAAGAAAATGCTAGGACCATTTTGACTCTACAGTCAGTTTTGGTGGAATGATGTATGAGGGGAAAAAGAAATATGAAAGAAATGACTACCATTAATAGTTCAACTGACTTGGTAAAAAGATTCTTCTGAGATGGAAATCAGGAAAGTAATGGTGAGCACAATAATTTTCAGATAGAAGCCATTTTAAAGAGTAAAAGGGGACGACAGCTAGGGCAACTTCAAACTAGACTGAAGCTGCACTGACTGGGTATGCATGCTCTGCTGGCTGCTGAAGAAAGCAAGAAGCCAACAATGATGTTTGTCCTTTCCATTGACTTTTGTTTCAGCTTGGTTAGAAACAATGTGGAAAGCTGCAAAGTCACACTGCATTCAGATAATATAATTGCAAATATGAAAGTTTTGTTTGAAGACTCTTGCAGCATTGTAAAAAAAAAAAAAAAAGAAAAATTAAACAAGTCCAAAGCTTGGTATAATATAAGGAAGCATAGAATCACTACAGCTTTTCATCTTAATCTTAAACTAGACAGTAAGAATGATAAATGAGGTAGAGGGCATGACTTGAGATAATCTAAAGTTAAGATCCTTAACTAACACAGATGACATCACGTAGCTGAAAAAAATGCTTGAATTATTGATGAATCAAATTAATAATTAACCTTGGAAGATTGGTTTGGTCAACTTTGACTCATAATAAATGCCAAGAAGATGAAGTGGCTGCAACATGAAAAAGAAGAAATAGAAAGGGCAAATGAAATGTGGCATCTGTGAAGTCAAAGAATATGCAAGAATCCTGTGTGCACAGAGGAACCTTGACCACTGCTGAGGTTTCGTTCTGAATGAGAATAAAATATGTTTTTCGCAGGAACTGAGGAAACTACAAGCTGATAAAGACTTTAAATCTCGAAGTGCAAAAATACCAGATGTGTGCACTGCTAGGCACCATTACTCTATGGGCCAGAAGCAGTTACTTTGCCTGAGAGAAACAACTGAGGCATTTGGCATTAGAATAACTTGAAAGATGTTGAGCATTCACAGAATCTTAGAATGCTTTTGTATTGGAAGGGACCTTAAAGATCATCTAGTTCCAAACCCCCTGTCATGGAGAGGGACGACTTCCATTAGATGTTGCTCAGAGCCCCATCCAGCCTGTCCTTGTACACTTTTAAAGTGAAATTTGAAAATATTAGTGTTGAATAAGACAATGTGAATATTAAGCAAAAGGATTTTATATGAAGAAGATAAAAGGAAAATTCTATATGAAGCCAAGGAAATCCATTGGATATATTGAAAAGAATTAACTATACAATAGGCTACACTAAATCATGGAAATTCACCAAACTGCCTAGTGCTCAACTGTTAACTGATACTAAGTCAGCAATTTATAAAGGAAGGTGGCCTGTGCGGGAGCGACCTCTACAGCCACTCTTGTCTGAAAAGATACTCTGTGTTGAAAACATGAGAAATAGACAAAACCAATGCATAACCTCATTCTCTGAATAAATGATTTAACTTCTCAACACAAATGGAAGGGAATAGTACCCTTTGGGATATTTTCCTTCTTCAGACATACGGTACTAGACAGCTACTGTATTTGAATTAACTTAATTATCTTTTTTTATGCTTCTAGTGGAGTGGAATTTGGCAAGCAGAGCCCTTCCACCCCCCTGCCCCCCGAGTGGGTTTTAAACAGTGAAAACACAGAACCTCTCCTTCTGATGAATTTCATATAGGGTAATTTGAAAGACACTTGTTGTGTACCAGATGGATTAGGATATCATGCATCATTGCAGGATTCTTTACCCTAGTTCCGATGTTTGCTGGTTTTACAATACAGACAAATGCTGCTTCAATCCATGGGGATGGGCTTGGAATGTAATCAATTTACTGTAGATATGAAATAAAAAGAAAATGCCTTCTCATTTTCACCAGCCCTGAACTTCTGTTCATATGGCATTAGCTGTCAACATAAAATATAGGCTATTTTAGACTTGTGCTTTTCTGGAATAGGCTCACATAGAGAAGTGGGGAATAAAGAAAAAAAAAAAAAAAGAGAAAAAAGAGAAAGTACCATGTACTAATTTCTTTCCAGAATATTTGTATTCTATAGATACAAGGAAGACCCACGTAGCTGGGCCTAAAGGCCATGGTGAACTTTGGGACAAGCTGTTTCACAAGCAGCAGTGTTCCTTCTCCCATTCCTTATGTCAGTTTATGTCATAGCAGGTAATTTAGTAGATGTCCTGCAACAGTGTTAGTCCCCCAGGTGTATCCACATCTGTTAACTGCTTTTCTTCTCAACCTTCTAAGTTTCAGTGTTTATCCTCTGAAGTAAATGGCTTCACTTCTCTTGCTTCTCACACCAAATTGTCTTAGGACCTTCTGCTACCTTGCCCTTTTGTTGTGAGCAAACTGGTTCCTGAACTGTAAGAAACTTGTATCTGATCACCTCTTCATTATTTTTGGTCCTACTTACCATCTGAATCTTTTCTGATTGATGTGAGCCTAATAACTACCAAGATATCTGAAATCATTCCTATGAGAAAAGTTTAAAATAGCCAGATATTGACAAAGACCTTTTCTAAGCATTGCTTAATGCTTTTTTTTCCCCCTCAATCTGCCCCATCACTGTTCAGAAAGGATCCACATAATCCAGTTGTCCTGTGTGAAGTGATATATATTATCAGTTTAAGTCTTGCTTCATCAGCCAAGGGTTCAATAATGTAAACCATGCCTCATAACAACTAGGGGGGAAATATTAAATTCAGAACACATCCCTGCCTTGTGGTTCAACTCCAGTCAGCAACTCAGTCCCATGCAGCTGCTCGTTCACTTGCCTACCAGCAGGACTGGGGAGAGAACTGGAAGAGTAAGACAGAGAAAACTCATGGGTTGAAATAAGGACAGTTTGATAGGTAAAGCAAAAGCCATGCATGCAAGCAGAGCAAAACAAGGAATTAATTCACTGCTTCCCAGGGTCAGGCAGGTGTTCAGCCACCCCCAGGAAATCCAGGTTCCATCATGGATAATGGTGGCTTGGGAAGATGCACTGGTTTTGGCTGGGGTGGAGTTAATTTTCTTCACAGTAGCTGGTACGGGGCCATTTTGGATTTGTGCTGAACACAGGGTTGATAATAAAGAGATGTTTTAGTTATTGCTGAACAAGGCTTATACAGACCCAAGGCCCTTTTCCACTTTTTTTTTACTGCTATGGTGGTGAGGAGACTGGGGGTGGGCAAGAAGCTGGGAGGCTACACAGCCAGGACAGGTGACGCCAGCTAACCAAAGGGATATTTTGGACCATATGACATCATGCTCAATATATAAAGTGGGGGGAAGAAGGAGGAAGGGGGTGATGTTTTGAATGTTTGTCTTCCCAAGTAACTGTTATGTATGTTGGGGCCCTGCTCTCCTGGAGGTGGCTGAATACCTGCCTGCCCATGGGAAGCAGTGAATTAATTCCTTCTTTTGTTTTATTTGTGCATTTGGCTTTTACTTTTGCAATTAAACTGTTTTTATCACAACCCTTTATTTTTCTAGCTTTTATCCTTCAAATTGTCCCCCTGATCCTGCTCTTGGGGGAGTGAGTGAGAAGATATGTGGGGCTTGGTTTCTGCTCTGGGTTAAACCATGACAGATTACCAATGTCATCACTCTGAATGTCCCCCCTTTCTTACTTCTTCCCCCAGCTCCACGTGCTGAGTATGACACCATATTGCCTGGAATGTCTATCTGGTCAGTTGGAGTCAGCTGTCCCAGCAGTGTCCCCTCTATCTCCTTGTGCACCTCCAGCCTCCTTGGTGGTGAGGTGGGGTGAGGTGCAAGCCCTGCTCAGCAATAAGAAAAACATCTGTGTTTTCAACACAAATCCAAAACATAGCCCCATGCTAGCTACTCTGAAGAATGTTAACTCTATCCTAGCCCAAACCAGCACAACCTGCCATTGCAAATTTAGAAATGCAACTTAAAAAACCCACCACATTCTTTCTGTCAAAGACTGTGTATGGAGATATGCCATTTTGTACCATCATCTTCTAATGATGTTTCAGTCTTCTCACTCACTTACTAGAAAGAAAAAGGACTTTTTTGCAGTTCTGGAAATGAACACCTTTCCCCCATTCAAACTCATATATTGTTTAAAATTACAAAATATTACTTTGAAACTTGCTACATACATTCTGGAAAATGTGTAATACTTGCCCTACAACATAACCAAGCTAAACTCAAATCCGCTATGTATGGAGAACATTGACAACCAGCTAAGGACAGCTGATAGGAGTCTCGATACACTGCTGCAGATCTCCAGGACCTCAATGGGAGCAAATGCAAAGATCAAGAGCAGTCACCTCCCTTGGAACCAATTAATTTTATTTCAAATCTGCATGTGTGTAACTCTGACTGACATACTCCCTTAACTACAATATTGCAGAACAACCCTTTAAAGGCCCTATTATTCAATGTGCAAGCTTGTTTTAAACATGCCAGTTGCTTTGCAAAAACTTAGTCAAGTGGTCTCAGGACAAAGTTTTTTTTATTCCTTTTGTTGCACACTGTCTGTAAACAAACAGGTGTAATTTTACAGATGATTTATCCAGAATAATTTAAGTGTGATGCATGGCTTCACAACAAGTCTGCTCTGATTGCCCAGCACATTTTCTATTTGATTGCGCAAATTCCCTTTTTCTAGCTCTGCCCCATGAAGCAGTTCTAAACAGAAAGGACAAAAGTCAAGTTACAAGACAACAGAGAAAGTATTTTGGATGCAAAATTTTTGGCTCATCATGTACGTGTGACTTTCATTCCCTGTCAGTATACATTTTTCTGAGAAGAAAAATGGTCTGCCAAATAAGGAGCTCAAGTCAGAGAAGCCCGAGCTTTAATTAAATGTTCCTAAACTCTTTTTGTTGATGACAAGTATTCATTGCAAACTTTTCATATTCTTTTGTCACTGCAAAAATTTAGAAAGACTAGAAGCTTTCTAAAGAAAAGCATTTTTAGTTTTCCAAACAAGTCATTACTGCTTCCAACAGCAGTCTGGCACCTTTTGCTTTAGATGTGCAATGAATAAACTACATAGTTTATACTGTTAACAGCAGGTTTTTCTTAAATATTCTGTTTGTTAATTACAAATGTTTTATGTAACAACCATTAGTACACCTAAAAATTTATTTTTCAATGTTTTAAAGCCTGCTCTTCTTTACTGGTTAACTCAAAAGGTTAAATAGCCCTTCATGCAAAAACAATCTTGTAAAATAATGATGAAGAAAACATGATTTTACTTGCTTTTTTCCAAATATTTCTGATATAAAAAAGATGCAATAAATAAATAAATAACAATTAAAAAAACCCCCATGTCCTAAACCACCAGAGTATAAAAGTCTGAGATTGCTGACAGGAACATTATCCTCTGTCTTTCATACCGAGCTTCCTGACCTGAAGAGGTGACTTGCCCTTCAGTCTTTTGTGATGCTGAATGCCAGTAAAAATGTGCTCTGGGAGTTAAAGAAAGGTAAGGTCTCTTAGTAGTTCATGGTAGTTGAATGGACAAGGTGTCACCAGGCTAATTGAACTTCTATCCTAGCTCTATTAGTCACTCATCCCTGTGACTGAAATCCCTTGTCTTCTGTGTTTTCTATCTTCCTCTCCAAGTTTTGGACTGGAATGTCTGATAAGGCTAAAATAATTTTGGAGATGTGTATATGTAGAGAGCTTGACATGATGAGGGGTTGATCCATTTCAGATGCTTATGTATGTCTGCGCAGGAGAGAAATCATAAAAGGCATGCGTAGGATAATAAAAATTTATGTTCCTTGCAATGAACTTTGCTTATTGCTTACCCACTTCACCTTATTCCAGACCCCTGGTACTGTCTTGCAGTCACTGACCCCTTATGTTGTGCCAGAGCCAGATTTCTGGGGGAGGAGGTAGGGGAAAAACATTTTTTAACGTGGAACATTTCACTAATCTGCTGCATTGACACAATAACATTTCTTTGGATGATTTGTAGGGATTGAAGAATGGAGTAGGAAGCTGAATTCTGAGGATATGATCTTACTCAGGTGTCTGTGAGAAAATACATGAACCTTAATGAAAGCTTTGTAGATTTATGTCTCTCTCTATATACGCTCTCTCTATATAAGCTGCCCAGCAGGCAGCTAAACACCACAGAGCTGATTGCACATTCCCTCCCCCTGCCCCTTCTGTCCCAACATAGGGAAGAGGAAATGGAAAATAAAAGCAAGAAAACTTGGGGAACCAAGAAAACAACAATAACATAAACTGTTATTATTATTGTAATTATTATTATTATTATTATTATTATTAGTCATTACTACTACTACTACTACTACTACTACTACTACTACTAGTAATATGAATTAAATTAAGAATAAGTGGAAGAAGAGAGAAGAAAACAAACCAAGTTATTCAAAGTCAACCACTCACCACCTTCCATGAGTAGACTGATGCCCAGCCAGTTCCTGAGAAAAACATGGTTAAGCCTCCTAAGCCCTCCTGTTTCTGCTTTCGTTGCTGAGCATGGAGTTACATGATATGCAGCATCTCTTTGATTAGTTTGGGTGATCTGCCCAGTTTTCTCCTCTCCCAAGCTATTGCAGAGCATTCCAGTCTATTCACTTTGGGACACAGAGTGAGAACCTGACACCGTGCAAGCACTGATCAGCAAAAGCCTGAAAGTTTGTCTTCTATCAAAATTATTTTGGTCAAAACTCTAAAACTAAACCCCATATAACTGCTCTGAAGAAAATTGACTCTATCCAGGTCCAGTATAATTTATATAAGACATAACTAGTAATTTTTTTCTCTCTGACAAGACCAGAGTTATTGCATATCTTTCCTTTAAAATAGCTGATAAGCAATTAAAGTAATCTAGAGACTGCAATTCCCTTGCTCTTCTCAAGGTGATTGCAGAAGAAACACAGAATCTCAAATTAAAGCCTTTGCATGGAAAAGTTTGCCCTTTTAACCTTTTAAGGACAAGAAGAATATCACAAGCTGTTGTATGAAGTGATTACCCATATGGTTTCACAGAAGTTACAATATACGTTAGGTATTAACAATATATATTTATGTTTGCTGCAGTGTACTAAAATATCTGCTTATGCATCTGGATGATACTCTCTGCTCAGATACTGCGTTTTAAAAATCAGGGTTTGTTTTTGGAAAGTGATTTGCAAATATTTATATATTGATGTAAGGGGGGTTTTTTGTTTGTTTCAAATGATATCTGTCCAAAACCCTTTAAAGCACATTCAGGTTCAAAATGTTTTATTTCAGTAGTATAGACCTGATAAACAACTGTATATTGAAAGTCTTCGTGGAGACCAGCTGAAAATCAAGCTCACAGTGACTTTTCATCCCATTACCAGCACAGTTTCAACCACCCTGGCCCTCTTTTTAATGTGTAGTTTTTCCATAACATCACACTTCCTCCACATCCTGTAGTCTGTTTTTAATCTAAAGCCTACAAACTTGACATATTCTGAAAATAAAAATATTCCTATCTCCTTTCCTTTTCTTTCCCCATGGATACATGTCTGAGCTCCCACTGCTCACGGCAATTTGTAAAGCTTTGTGTCTGCTGACAGATGTTATACAGAACTCAGCAAAATGTGGTGTCTATCCAGCACTGTGGGAACTTGAATCACCTCATGCAGATAAGCTCATTTGTGTTATATGATTATATCAATAACGTGTAGGAAGATGGTTGAGATGCACAAAATTATTAACAGTACTATTGACAATGCACTCTGAAAATACGATTCCTGGAATACGTCACTGTTGTTCAATACTAAGGAGCACAGCAGTCTTTTAAAAAAAAGATTTTGCATCTGAAAGCAAGCATATTGGTGCAAATAGACATTTAAAATATTTCAAAAGCTCACAAACTAGTTCAGCTATGCCAAAAAAATTAGTGGCATTATGGTCAAATAAATATAAGTGTTAAATCAAGCAGCAACTTTTAGAAAAATCAGTTTTCATATATTTGTTTTCTTAGGCAAATAAAACTGTCCCAGAGGAAACTCACAGTGCTTTCAAGTTCTTTATTTCCTTGGGCCACTTCTACCTCATCCTGTGTCTTTCTGCACCATTCTGAAGGCGTGATCAAAGTTTTTCCTACTAGACACTGAAAGAGAGAGACAGGTGTAATTGTGTTAGGAGAAACAATTCACTTTTATGTAGAATTTCTAAAGAAATTTCCTTGCGAGCAAGTAAAGGCTTTTTCAGTAACAGTATTGATTCCTGTCACATATTATTGCATCTTCTAATGTGCTGCCAGATAGAAATTATATTTATGCACTTGTGGGAATTGTAATAAAAACAGATGATTCAGATGGCTCTGTATATTGGACTAATAGTGTATAAGAGTAATAATGGTTTATTATTGTATATATGCACTAAGAATATATATAAACAGCAAATGTAGCTCATGCATTGTCTATGGGCCATATTCTTGTGATATTTATAAATGATTAGAAATAAGTGACAATTTAAAAAAAAATATTAAAAAATGGCTATTTTTTATGGCATTTTATTTGGCAGAGTGTTTGAATCTTCTGCAGTCTTGATGCCTGGGGTGATGAAACACAGAATTTTGTCTGATACTACTGTGATACAAATTCTACTAATTAACAATGCACAAAAAAAGTTTTGCACTGACTAAATAGTGTGCTGAAAATATCTAACTCAGCTGTCATACTTTGAAACTGACTTTGCTTCTTCTTTCAGCTTTTTACCTTTCAGCTTTTTTGTAAAACAGTTTCATACTTAGCAGTCACCAAGACTTCTGAAGTCAGTCAGTTTGTATTGCTATTTAGTTTAAGAGAAGGAAGGACCTTTGGTTGCTGGCTGACTCACAAATGCTCACAGTGCATCCTTGGTTAAAAAAAGACCATGAAGGTAAACAACGTTTAACAGATTTTTCAAATTGTGCATTGAATATTCAGCATGTTGTAACTGCGAGTAACATGAATGTTTTATATCACAAGCCTCCATGCTAACATAACTCAAAGATAAATGCCCTTGATAAACTCTATCATATTCACACTTTGAGCATAAAGTGTTGAAATAAAAAGCTGATGAAGCATAAAGTGTTGAAGTAGCATGTTATTTTCAACATTTTATCTGTCGTTTGCCATTTATTTCAACACTTCATAAAGTACATTAAATACTCATCTATCAAGTAACTGTTTGAGGGCCTGACGACACAGAGATTCCTCTGAGCAGCAGCACACACTGGGGCAACACTGCTGGGTCAGAGGAGACGAAGACCAAAGTAGATATGAATGTTACAGGGCTAAAGGCTGCAGGAGGATTGTGGATATCCAAGGGCAGTGTAGGTGTGAAACAGCACCGAGGGGATTCCAGACAGAAAGGTCTTCAGGAACAACATGCGACTAGCTGAGGATAGCAGGACAGAGCCATGTACCTCTCACACAAGAGTGTGAAAGTGCAGTGGTGAGGTATTGCCACCTGCTCACAGCAGCAGGTATTTGTGGGAGCTGGGGTAGCAAGATATTTTGCACTGACCCTATCAATCCTGAATATGCTGTGGGCAACCCACTCAGTTCTGTCCAGTAGAAAATTCCTTAGACTGTGCCACCCACACTTCTGAGGCCCATTGTCACCTTTTGTGTGATAGCGCAATGATTTCAGAAAAAAGAGGGTTTAAAGGATTTTATGGCCAATTAAGAACTTGTCTACCTGGTAATCAAATTTATTTGAGGTCTAAATTTAAAGTGTATTAGTTAAAGTGCACTGAATCCTCATGTGAGCATCTTTTGAAGTGAACTAAGTGAAATACTGGCACTATATTTCTGAGGCTGCCCACATGACTCTTTAATGTTCTCTAAATACTTCAGATTCAGTCCTCTAACTAATTCAAACTAATACATCTTGATGTCTTTGATTCAACGCCCTTGGAAACTTCAACCCTTGGAAAGATTTTCAACTTTTTTTTTTTGTGAAGCAGATTAGAGAAAAAGGTAGCAGTAGGTGGGAAAGTATTCCCCATTTTTTCATCTTAGAGTTGCATCAATACTCATGTGTTTGGGAAGGCAGGGAAGTCAAATGAGTGCTCCTTGGCTATTTTCTTTTTTCCTTCCTTATCGCTTTCTCACAATCTGGCACTGTCTGTTCCAGGACCCACCCCAGCTACTGTAGGCCTATGGTGTGTGTACCTATGTGGTACCTAAGTGTCTAAAGCACGAGAGAGTTCAGCACTGTCCCAGTAAGCCCATGGCTCACATGCTCCGTGAGGAGGTGTGTTCCAATGATAGCGGTGCATATAGGAGATAGCAGTATTTTCTCAGGATTCACTGGGGGAAGAGCCAGTGTTTGGATTAGGCTTGAGTACTTCAATAGGAGCTCACACTCTTTTCCTGGCAGGATAAGCAGAACTAAGAAACTCCCCCTTCCTGGAGTTTCTTCCCTGGAGTTTCACGAGCAAATTAAATAGGAATGAAGAGCTCCTTTACCTTAAAGGTGGATAGCTCCATTAACTGGTACTAAAAACATACATTCATACAGTGGTGTAAGTGTGGTGAGCTCCTGGCACAGGAAGAGAATAATTCAAACAACATATGCTCTACAAAACTTGCTTGAGCACACTTTGGTGTTTTTCATATTTGTATGGAAATTCAGTGCCAACAAACTATTACTCACTACTTCAGAGACTGAACAAAATTAAAGCACATAAACAAGCCTAATTTAAGTCTGATATTGCAAATAAGGCACTAAATGAGGCAACCTTGTGTTGGACAAACAATGTTTTTTCAATACATTTTAAGACCCAAGAGCTACATTTCACAAAACAAATATATTTCTGTACAAGGTTTAAGTATAAACCCACTACAACTAAGATAAATATTTACTTACTTTTATTTTTTTGGACAAGGCCTTTTAAGATAAACAAAAATTCTGTTGTCCTACCTGTGTGGTTTCTTTTCTGGTAGAAGAACATAAGCTGAAATATTTAAAATTATTTAAATTGTTCCAAACATGGCAATTACCTGTTCATTAACTGCTGGGAAATTGTATCTTGTGGGGGTACAAATTGAGATGAAACCCCTCTGTGCTGATTTATATTCGGTGACATCATATGACATTGCATTCTACAATGATCTGGCACATCATATCACATTCTTTGTATTATTCAGAACACTTTGAATCAGAGGGCAAAAATTATCCTGTCCTAATTCTGCTCACCTGTGTAAAATTGCTCTAAGGAGAGGTCTGAACTGCTGAATTTTTTACCCTCCCAGCTTAATCTAGCCTTTGCTCCCTCTTTTTGGGATAGTGCAATGGAGGTTTTGGTAAGAAGCAGTGTTCAGTTTCCATTTTGTATGCCTTACATGGCTTCTACATAACTTTAAGAAGAAGGTTGCCTGGGGTAGGGTGAGTAGATTTCTCTGCTCATCCCAGCCAATGTATGATGGTGGCATTCATCTCTCTCTTTCCTCATTTTTCCTTCCTGCTCCTGACCACATGCTGCTGCTGCTGCATCAGTTTTGGACTTCACTGTGAGCTAATTCGATTCAATTACCTTACAAAAGGACAGTACAGAAAAAACAAACAGAGAAACAAAAATGAAGGGTTTTCTGCACTGTGAATTAAATGAGCTTCAGAAAAGCTTTACTGAGTGCTGGAACTTGTGAAAAGGAGAAGTGAAACTGTAAAATGGAGCTAAAACACATGTGGAGAAGGGGAGACCTCTGGTTTGGTGGCAGTGATATCTTTGACTAAGCTTTGCATGGAAACATAGCTTACCTGTCTTTATAACTAACTCCTTGCTTGGTTATCACTCATCTGCAGTCCATACTGGGAAAATTAGTTCACTGTCATAGGCTGCTCCTACTTGAAAGGAAAATTATCCAAGCTACTGATTCTTAATTACACTCTCTTGTTGCTTTTCCTAATAAGAAATGAAACAGCCTTTTGGTATGTCATTGATAATTTCAGGAACATAAGGAAATAAAAAGGTAAAATTGAAATGCCAGTATTATCTACAAAACCCCCCGATGTTGGCAAACAATATTTGTTTTACAGACTGATGAGGATATGTGTAGACAAGTGTATTAGTACTCTAGCCCCATCACACAGGATTCTATTTTACCATCAAAATGAGACTCTTTGGGTTACAGATTAAATGTTTGGTCCTGGGAAAAACTTAGAAGCAGTGAATTGATTGTAACCAAAGAGCAACTTTTGACATACTCTCAGGTTACAGCCTGAAAACTGAAAGGATTGATGAAGACTACCTGATGCTACTGAAGATCAATGTAACCCAAGACCAAGCACTCCCTGTTTCATGGACTTTGTCTTTCCTCATAAGAAATTCCTGATTTCTCTGGTGCAGCAGAACAGGCTCTGAGAGGCTTAGTGATAGAATAGATTCCATATTAATAGTTGCTTGACACTGATTTTTATATCCTGCATTTAAGGATACTAATTTCAGAGGAATGTATTTCTACTGTGCTGATTGCAAGGAGGCTTTAGCTGTGAAGACTGTTTCAAACAGCATAATTAAATGATTTTCAATCATTCTTATGCCACAACAGTCATAGATTTACACCTACTTTTGATAGTTTGGGAAGGTTATCTAAACTGTATTGAAGATAAATGACTCAATGCAAATAGAGGAGATTCCACAGGTGAAAACAATCCTTACTGCCAAAATGAGTAGTGCTGGAGCCTGAATGCAGCAGCACTTCCCCTTTTCCCTTGTGGCAGGGAGCACAGGCTGTACCTGCCCCATACCAATACGGAAGCACCAGAGCATCCTCAGACCTTCCTCATGCTGCACAAAGTGTAACTGTTCTAAGGGCAGTCAGGCTGTGGAAATCCAACAGTGTGTAGATGGTTTGCCACATAGACCTTGTAACACTCAGCCATTAATTTCTTTCTTAGGGGTTGATATGGCTTCCATAACTATTGCATTGGAAACTATGGACATAGAAATGAAGAAGTGTGGCCCAGAGCTGAGTGCATAAGGGGAGCTGATACAAGTATACAGGCTTCCTTAAAACGTGAGTGACAAACTTACGTGAATTGAGAAACACACACTGAAAACAGCAATCAGCTGACCCCTAGGTAAATATGCCATTGTTGGAATAGTTCTGAAATGCTTTAAAGGCTTTTTCACATTTTCAGAATTTCTTTATTTTTTAGACCTGGGACAGCTTTAACTTCTATAGATCCACCTATTTCTAATTCTTCTCCACAACTACCTTAAAAACTTATTCTGTATTTATTGTCAGTACTGACAGCTGTGAAAGACGCAGTTGCTACAAAATGCTGATGCTGTGCAAGTTAATGGTATTGGTTTCAGTTTGAACAGCTTCTCAGGGCTAGGATAGGGTTTCTGCTTAAACTGAACACACTGACTAGTTTTATTCAGTGGATGCTTTCCATTCAGTGATGCTTTTCCACAGGCATATAATCTTGACTTCTCAACAGCTCTCGCACTAAAAGAACATGGTCAAAAGAATGCAAATTTTCTGGTCTAAACTGGAAAAGCCTTTTGTAACAAGAGAAGCTAGAAAAGAGGTTTCTGAAAGACCTGGTCAAAACTATTTATCAATCTATTTATTATTTTCTGACCATGGATTTTACTAAGGACTGAAGAAGGAAGGAAGAAAACCTGAAGCCACAAAACAGAAATAGAAGTATTGTATGTTGTATTTTTTTTATCTATAAAATGGATAAAGCCCATCTTAAGGTGTAGCACTATTTATCCCTATGCTAGAATGAAACAATGAGAATAGAGCGAGCTTGAAATAAAAAGTGTGTCAGGGTACAGGCTTTAGGGTTTTTCTGCCTTGCCATGAGATAAAGGGAAGTAAGAAACTGTTGTCTGGTTTAATTTTGTTTTATTACAACCTGCTGATCAAGTAAGATATGGGTAGGTATAAAGGAGGTAGAACAAAGATAATTTGTTCAAAGTGAAGAAAAATTATGTGGAGCTAAACTTCTCAGAGGATATTGTTTTTCTAATAGTCCCTTTTTTCTGATTTTCTGCCTCAAGGGAGAAATAAAAAGGGCAGCCTTTTGCATATGATAAATATGTTGGAGATGTTTGAAACAAAAGACTTTATTTTTTTGAGTACTGTTTTGAGTACAGATTAATGTGTCCTTGTTTAGCAAAAACAAAATTTGGTTTTTGTTTCTTTAACACTGGGATACTGAACTTCAAATTTTCTATTTCTTGCTGAGTGTCATCAAGAATAGGCAAAAATAGTAGCACAGTTTGGGACAGCAAACCATCAGTTGATACTTGGTCAGTCTTCCCTGTCAAAACTGTTCCAATTGGCATAAATTCCTTCTGTATAAATTGAGACTGAGGGAGAGATAAAGAACAGCTTAATGGCTTTGAAATGCCTCTAGTGCTTTTTAGATGAAAAAACAACTAAATTACTGAAGAAATTTACTCATGCTCAGTCAAAATATAAACACTTTATCCTACTTTTTTTTTTAAAAAAATGAAGGGACATCATCATGAATTCAGTAAGATTTCAGTGTCCACCAGAAATACAAAGGTTATCACCAACAAGAGCATATATAAGACCACTGCATAGCTACCCTTGTTTCTTGTTTCCTTGCTTTTCCTTATGCTGCAAGTAAACCCTTTTTGTCTGAATTAGGAGAGGTTTTATATATTTATTTACAGCTGAATTTCTCAGCTAGACATAACTGAAGATGTAGTGTGATGATTCTTTGCCAGCTAACTGGACAATAATGTGTTTCCACGCAGGCTTGTGGAGAAACAGCAACCATTTGGTATGGTTGGACATTGTGTTTTGCTTTCAGTCCAGATTAAACTAATATGGGTTTTCAGAAGTAGGTTCTGATTTCTAAGGCTAGTTACAGACTGGGCCCACTCTCTGCACCTTTATTTTCTCTGTATTGCTTATTTCAGTACATAGAGCATCTGAACATCTGCCACTAAATTGAAATACAACTGGTAGAGCATGTTACAAAGGTGTATGTTACAGCATGTTACATTTTGGAGATAGCTTGCTCATGAGATTTCCACCTGTATTGTTTTCTCTATTTTCAAAATAAAAGGCTACCAAGCTAAAAGCTTGCAGTTATTACAGATGCATTTCAAAACAAAACAAAACCAAACAAGAAACAAACAAACAAAAAGGTTATAACATTGGAGATTCTTGTAGGTGGATATTCTTCAAAATTTTAGGTTAAAATATGGAAAACTTGTAATAAAATATTCATGAACTAGTTCTGTAAGAAGCATAAGTCAATAGGCTTCATAAGTAAAAGAAGTGTTTGTGTATTAATGGATCCAAGTGATCTAGCAGGTTTCCAATAAATTCAAATACCAACTTCTAAAAGGTAGAACTGAATCAATATGCATATTACACATACACTGACAACGATGAATTAAGCTGTTTTATCTAGCATAACCTTCTCTGGATTATTCATACGTTACCTTCAACATGTCTCATGCAGTAAGAATGGTTCAAGTTTTCTTTTCCGTTGTGCCTGTCATTCTGTCATATTTTAATGCCAACACTGTGTTTATTAGGAACATTTTGCCCAGGGGGTAGTGTCTTCATTTTTGGCTTTCATTCAGTGAAGAGAGAAAACATCACTGTGTCCTTGTGTTTTTGCAGAGCATCACACCAACAGAGTGAGCTGGTGAATTACTGTGCTGTCATAATAAGCATCAAGGATTTATAAAATGTATTTTGTTAGAACTTCTAACTCTGTTTATTTTTCATTTTTTGGTGACTTTTGTATTCCCATACTGCTTCCTATGGTGCACCTAAAAGTCATCAAGCAAAGAGTAAGTTGAACAAACCAGCAAATTATCACAGTAGCCAAAAGTTCATGAAAAATTCTATTTCTTCAGGGGAGGATATTCTCTTAATATCAGAGAAATAAGCCGGTGAACTGAAATGACAGTCATGAAGAAGATGCAGGTCAGCTGTACATGTTATATAAAAACACACTCATAAATACTGAAAAAGTGACTCAGAAATTGTAGCCATGAATCCACTTTACTAAGGCATAACTTTAAGATCTCTACATATGATTGCTATATCACTGCTGTAATCAGTCCTTCTTCCTTTACCACTTTGTCACAGTTGGAATTGCAGCTTTTCACCAAAATAGTCTCCATTTTAATGTGAACATTCTCCAAAATCAAGACAAAACTTGAAAAATGCAAAACTCATGTGTACCTTGTGACATATAAGGTAGTTTGCAGAGGCACCAAACAGATATATGTTATATCTTTCATATACCTTGGAGAGGATGTGTTCCAGGTTGTTATTTACATCTAGGTTGAGTCCAGGAAAAAAACATTTGCATAGGAGTTTTATGAAACCGAATCTCTGTGCAGCAGAACTCCGCAGAGTTGTTCATCCTAATAAAAAGGAAGCAGTCTTTATAAGGTTGGACCCTTTATTCTTTAAAAGTTGTTCTTTCTGCTTGACTTCAAGCTCTAGGAAAAACATAAACCACCTTTTCTTTTGTCCCTTCAGCCTCAGATACTGGATATACTAAATTTTTCCAACTTTTTTGAATTTTATTGGCTTTGATAACGTACAGTATATAGGAACTTTTTAGAGCAAAAATCATTCATCTTGCCAAGACAAGGATGGGACAGGAACTACAATTTAAATAAATGAAAAAAAATCAATGGACATTCAGTCATATGGAAAGAATTTCAGGCTCAAGCTATGCAAAGAATGGAAGGAGCCCATCTTTGAGTACTTCACTCAGTTATGTATTTGGAGGAGCATCCTTAAGTGACTTTAAAATCCTAAAAAAGGACATAAGAAAAAATTTGGAGCCAAAATTCAGTATTGTAACAGAGACTTCCTTTCCAGTGCCCACTAGCCCTTGGGCTCTGAGGGTTTTGTCTCACCTCAGCTGTGACCTTCTGTCCTGACTAAAGGCAGGCTGCTCGCCCTGTGTAGGAGCACCTTATTTCAGGATTTGGGCATTAACACCTTAACTCGGCTCCAGAAACTCTTAGGGACTAGACTGACACACGTTGTGGACCCTAATGAGGAAATCAGATTATGAGATTTATTTACAGCAATGCCAGAGAAAGAATAGACTAGACCTGAAAAAAATCAAGTCATGGAGAAGTCAGAGCTCCCTGGGGAGAAGAGATAAGAATTAAGAACCTTTTGTAAGAAATAAATTAAAGATTTTCCGAGTACTGTCAGCAACATTTGTGGGTGAAAGGTATCTCGTTCTTTGCATTCTCTCCTGTGCAATGTTGCTGTCTTTTTAAGCAGCCTGTAGGACTTATGCATGCTTCCAGCTCATCAAAATCAAGTGGTCGTAGAGCAAGCAAGACTAAGTTGTAAAGTTGATGTATTTGAATCTAACATTAAAATTCAACAATAATCCTTCACTCCTTGAGTGTGCCTCCATTTTATTAAGTATTTCAATGCAATATAATTAATTTATTAGTAGCAATTAACGTACTGGTAGCAATATCCTTGAACAAGGGCTGTAACTCAAGAAATAATGCTTAATAAAAAAACCTACTGTGCTTCTAGCGACTCTTGCATAATGGGAGACTTGATACCCAAATATCTGGAAGTCAATACGAAGTGAAAATTTTATTTATCAGGAACTAGAACAGGACTATTTATGCGCCAAGTATTCTGTGTTTTAAAGAGCTGCTATATCATACGCACAGTATAAGGTGATGAAAACGTGTTGGGTCTTTTATATATTTATTTATTAATTTTAATAAACCACTTACATCCATGCACAGTCCCTTTGTCTTTTTTGTGACTATCTGACACATCTTAGGAAAGCAAGTTCACAGTTTGAGAAATGCCAGCCAGAGAGTCCTTTAAAATTTTTTTGTGTATTCCAGCTGGGAAAAAGAAGTCTAAATGTTTTCCTTAGCCTCAGACTTCAATTCTGATGTATTGTCATTTCCAGTATTGCAGAAAAAAATTGTATTTCTTATTGTACTGCCTTCTCGAGCAGTGTCACCAGGGAAATATCACAGCCTTCTTTATAGGCAACTGTCCTATTTTATATGTAGGTATGTCATAAAGAACTTTGTATCTGACAGTCTTTCTCAGAGTACAGTACTTTCCACCAGGTCAGAGTCTGTTTTTATTTCCCCTATATGATAAAGTGTATCACCTATTTACCACTCTTTTTTTTGTCCATTAATAATTTAATAACATTTTTACTCTCTTGAGCTTTAGGAAATTGAACAGCTTCTTATCAGTGTGCTGGTCATTGTTCTCCATTCTCTTTTTACCTTAAAACCTGCACAATTAACTTCCATCACCTTAAAAGCCTTTCTCACAACACATTGCTCCAGTTGTTGAAGCATATGTAATTACATCCAAGAGAACCTGTCCTGGGGCAAGCTGAATTCATGCAATTTTTATAACACCTTTTTTCATTATTTAAGCAGAGTGAAATCTTTAGGACAGTGTGATTAAAATGAAATTGGAATATTAAAGGTAAGGTGTTCTGAGAAAAGGCAGATTCCTGACATCTTTATGACAAATAAAAATTTATATCTTTATTTTTTTTAGGTAAGAAAAGGTTCAATCCACTTGGCACGTATATTGGCCACATCTCCAGTACCATCATCATTATGATTTTTCATGAGTCTATATTACAGTTTATTAGTACTTTATGGTTTGGGCTGTAGCTTAATTCAGTAGAAATAGAGCCAGTGATTAATATTACAATACACGCCTGTCTAAAAATATTTTTTAGCTTTGTTAGAGAAAATCTGTACAAAGCAATCTGAGAAGTAGAAACAAGTCAGGCACATATTATGCAAACATTTCCAGTGAGGAACTTCTTCAGTTTTAAGAAGTCTAAATTGCCATGTACAGAATAAATGGATAAATGTTGTAAACTGATTATGAAAGCTTGCTGGGATGGGAATTTCTGCTTCATGGGACATTCCAGATTGGATGAGAACAAAACACCAACACTGCAGTCTCCTGCTTTGCAGAACAAACTATTTTGGGCCCATAACCTCACCCATGATCAGGCAAACTGGGCAGGCAGCCTGCCAGGCATCTGGGGAGCTGGGCAGCAGGTAAATCAGCCAGTAGGCAAAAGAAGGGCTAGGCAGCCAGCCAGGCAGCTTGCAAGTCCATCTGCCACTCAGACAGCCAAGAAGCTGGCAAGCTAACACACTGGTTGTCTCCCTGGTTGCCCAGTGGGACAGATTGGGAGCTGGTCAGCCAAGCAAGCCACCTGCCTGCCAGGGCAACAACCAGGATAGTCCTTCTGCCTGCTGCTTTCTGTCAATGGCTCTGAAGGAATGCATGTATTCCCGTGGAAAGTGCCAATTCTAATCTCTTGGCATCCAGCTACTGCAGGAGAATATATTTATCCAGCTTCACTCCTTACAAGAAATATGTGTATTTAATATATTGAGTTACAGACAGCTACAGTGAAAGACTTGCTTGTCTACAGAAAGACTCAAGCACAATTTAAGATTAAAATTATGAAATGTAATCTACCTGCTGCTCAGTTGCATTTACATCACTACTCAGACCTGGGTTTTCAAGGTGCTCTGCTGTTGTGCATTTGCAGGAATATGTCATGTTCAGCAGCTTGCCACCTTCTGCCATTTAATTCCACATGGGAACAAAGAATAAGGCTTTTTTTCTGCCTCAGCTTCTGACTAAATTTTATTTGTTGTATATTATTGTATACCTAGATGTTCCTAAAATATGTTAAGTGGATGGCACAATGATGCTGAAAAAAGCACTTGTGGTTGTTGTTCAGAAAAGGAGTACTAACAGCAAGCCAGACCTGTGTCCTCCTTCTGCCTGAAGGAATTGAAACTCATAGCTAATTTTCTGGGAGCACATCCTAAAGACAATGTTTGAAGGAAGTAGATAGTGGAAAACTTTGTCTGCCTAGAGGTGATGGTGCTGTGCTACAAATTATTCAAGATCAGAGAGAGGTGGCATGGAAAGATTATGGCTTTCACCTCTGCTAGGAGGCTGGTATTCTGGTCACTTTAGGGATGTTTCTCTATGTTTTAGTAAGGGTTCTCTGCATTCAAATGAAGAATGTAGTTAGAACAGGGGCTGGAACTCCCATCTCCCTATTTGCAGATAAGTACTCTCACCACTGAGGATATGTAATTATTAATGTTTATCTTTTTTTACCTGAAATTCTTTATTTCTCTTGAGTGTTCCAGCTTCAGCAGTCAGGGTAGAAAGTACTACCCTGTCCGCTCTGGTTTACAGTCTCAGGTAAGGAGGTTGCCTTCTGTCACTAATGTGGGTTGTAACACTGGCCTCTCACAGATTATCTGTTCACATAAAATTTGGGAAATTCTGTTCCTGCTTGGCATGCCTTAAAAGATTGATCTCTCAGAGAGAAGCTTTGCAGGCTTAAGCTCAGAAGAGGACTCCTGTGCCCTGAGTAAAAAGCCTCAGCTCCAGAAAAAGGCAGTCCTAGAGACATATGTGGGGCCACCTGACAAATATTTTGAATTTTTTCATGCAGTGGTGACAATCTCTAGGACTCAGTTTCTCTCACACCCCAAATTGCTATGTCCATGTTGCTCTTAGGGCTGTAGCCAAAGTCAAGTGGATGCAACAAGAGCATCTCCAGCTACTGAATTTCTTCTGTGTGTCTAAATGTCTGTGGGGGGGAACCAGGATTATACAATAGTTCATATTTCAGGACAAGGAGAAAAGCACTGTTTGCTGTAGAACTCAGGGTTTATTAGCACTCTTAACTGGTCTCATATCACCATCACAAAGCCTCAAATCAGTAGCATACTGTGAAGGTGCATGACCTGGAGTATTGCTCACATTGTTATTTGCAGCATCTGTGATCTAAATGTGTATTGACTAACCCAGACTGGATCTCGTATCTGCTCATGAAAGACTCAATACATTTTGAATTAAACATAAGGTCAAAATCAGAAATGAGGAGGATGAAGAAGGAGGAATCCTGCTGCTTTTCACTTCAAATAGGAAGAGTAACAGAGTCAAGGGACTGACATATAAGAAAAAATACTTAGGAAGACAAAAGAAGAGGAAACAGGCAAGAAGTAAACAGAATAAAAGCATAAAAGCAGGTTAAGGTTTTAAAAAGGAGAAAGTATAAGAATCATGGGAATCATATATGTAAGAGACATTTTTCCATTTCTTATGTCTGTTTTAGAAAGGGAGAAAATCAAATGCCATATAACACTATCAAACTGAGAATATAAGCAAGATTACTATAAAACAGCTAATAAACCAACAATATAGAGTTTTAGATTATTATTAGAAAGCAATCTCAATACTGACTGGAAAAGGGATCAAAAGGCTCAGGGAAAAGAGGAAGGCTTTTGCATAAACTTAGAATATAACTTTCTTCACACTGTATTTAAATATCATTTCTTGATAAACATGTTCATCCCCCGTGCTGATATCCTCAGTCTTTCGAGGCCTCAGCATACTACTGCAACATCAGGAAATCATGCTCAATATTTCAAGGTAACACCTCTAACTTTCTAAACTTTTTCTGGTGGGTAATGGATACAAAACTTTTCTCTTAAAAATACATTGAAATGTCACAACAGCATAAAGATTTCCCATGCTTTCAAGTGCTGGACAAGTAGTCATTAGCATTTTGGGAAGCACAGGTGGGAGTGGGTTTTTTTCCTTATTACTGCCTGCTACATAGCTGACTGATGGGAGTGCAAGAGAGTCTTGGGACACATCCTTGGACAGAATGTTCTCAACTTGGCCAGCTTTAGGTAAACAAATTAAAAACAATACTGCAAACTTTTATTAAAGTCCTAAGAAAACAGCAATTGGAATGGAATATTTCTTGTTTTGGAGGATGGAGTCTGAGGCAGCTCTGGGACTGAGGGAACCCATTCCTCTCGTCCTCAGGCACACAGAAGGCAGAAACACTTTTCATAGTCTCTGTGACTTCTGTCCCATGACCCACACTTTTCCAATTAATCCATAAATGTGTGGATTCATAGGAAATGTGTCTCCGTCACCCCAGTGTTCTACTGCAAATGAAAGAGGAAAAGGACCAGATCAGGCCGTAGACTAATCAAAGACAGTAATGAAGATATCATAATAATGTCATGGCATAACTGTGATGTTTTGGATTTGTCAGAGACTGAAAATAGTTCATGCCTCCAACATTGATATAAAGTTTTGCTCATTATAAAGAAGCTACAACCGAAGAAGCTTCCCTGAAGAGTGGGACTTTGAACTGAAAGTCAGACTGCTGATTAAAGGGATAAAGGGAAATGCATTGTTCAATCATCCCAGGCTGAGGGAAAGGTTTGCATCCACAAACGGCCAAAGCCACCAGCTGCAACTATCCCCGGCTGAGTTTGGGGTGGGGGAGAGCACAGCTCACACAAGCCAGGTTTACACAGACTCCCCACAGCCGAGGGGGGAGGAGGAGGATTTGGGTGCATGGTGCAACCTCTGGTCAGAGGCAGTGAACACCCATCCTCCAATTACACAAACTGGCCCAGCTGTGGAACCCCCAGCCCCACAGGGCACATCCACGGGGCTTTCCCGTAAGAGGCTCGGCCCTACAGGGCTGCACGTGGTGCAACAGACCCAGAGTCTGCTGTGAGAGACTGACCCCACCCCAGGGGGACATGGCTGGACATGCCCACCCAGCCTGAGCATGTACACCCATGGGACTCTGTGTCTTCTGGGGGACCTTCACCACCAAGAGATCAGCTGGAGAGGATCAATGGACATGGTTGGGATCCATAGAGTGGTGATATTTTCCTTATTCTGTCCCTGTCACTCTTTCTGTCCCACCCACCTATTTTCTACTTTTTTCTTCCTTTCTTTCTCTCTCTCTCTCTCATATTTACCATCAAATAAAACCCTTACTATTGTCACTGGCATATAGTCTCGTTTGCACTTTAATTGACTGGATTGTAACAGGGTTTGGTTTCTTTAGAGTCACCACCTTACCATAACATCATACATGGCTAATTCCTTCTTTGTACCATTTATGTAGTGCAAAGGGATCTTTATAACTTCGCAACATATTCATAAAAGTGAGGACATGGAGGTCATTTCTAGAGGTTGATGGGTACGATATGGAGATATGTGAAAGACCACTACAAAAGCTGAACACAACAATAGAGCTGACATATTTTGACAAATTTTCCTTCCTTACAAGAGTAGTCTTGGTGTAAGTGCTTTCTAATTGAAAACATGAATCTGGTTTAGTATGAATCTAAACCCCTAATGATGACCTTCATGAATTTTATGAAGCAAAATGCCAGATATACTTTCCTTCTTTTGTGAGTTGAGAATTTTGGTGTTCAAAAGATTTTTCTTGCATTTAATTAAACATTTTTATTCTTGCACACTTGTTTTTTACCTCCTGTTTATGAGAAGGAGGACAATGATAATTCTGAAGATAACACCTTTCTTTCAGCAGTAGTTGTGGTGTTAGATACTGCAGCACTCAAGCAGGATGCGATATTGATCTTTTACTGTTACTTGGGGCAAACACAATTATAGCTCTCTTTTGCTTGCATTGCTCAGTAACATTACAGGTTCTGACAGCTGTATGAGCATCTCAGAAGAAAAAAAAGAACTTGTGAGAATATTGTTTGAATCAAGTTTTGTGACGTACTGCATTTTTTATATCTTGCTTTGTACTGAAGTGAAAATCACCAGGCAAATTCCTATCTCAGCTTATTTACAAATCAGTAATATTCTGCTTACATATACCAGATCTGAATATAAACTATTATCTCATTCTGAAATTTGAAAATAAATGGAGGAACTATTTAGAAAATAGGTAAGATGCTCAGAAGACTGGAAACAGAAAGCTTAGTCTTTTTCTTACTGCCACGATCTTATTTCAGGACCCTGAGAAAATCTTTTCATCTTCAGCCGTATTTTCTCTGTAGTCCTTTATTTTATTTATCTAGTTAGACTGCAGACTTCTGGGATAGAGACTGTGCCCTTCTTTCCCTGAGAGGTATTTGGTATAAATTGGTTTGATAGTCTTAACTGATATATCAATATGCATAAAATTAATAGGTGGTTCAACCAATTACAGCATTTAATGATACAACTTATTCTGAATTGGGAAAGTTTATGATTCATGAGAGGACTCTGACTTCAGAAAGGTGAGGTTTAAAGATGAAACCTCAACTCTACAACGAGTACAGAACTTGACCCAGGAGTGCTTTTGTTTATCATATGTTGTGTAATATTTTCAATAGTTATCCTTTTCCTCTTGAAGTGAATTGTGTCCGTTTAAAAGAATCAGAAAGGTCTCAGCACAAAAATGCAGGCTTAAATCAATGTCAATACATACATAATTCTGTAATGTCATAAGAACTTACAGTGTTTTTGAAACATTATGCATGGTTGTATTACATTTCCTTGGTTGGCATCAGATGAGTCCAACATACTTGAATGACAGACTTAAAAAGTTCCTCCTGAGTTCATTGTTACGGGCACTGATGTCACAAAACCTGCCTGGACACATACCCATGACTTTGCTCTCTGTGGTCATACCACCAATGCATTCTGACGTGATTGTGTCATTTAAACTCTCTTTCTATTCCTCCATTTACAAAATGATTAACTGCAGCACCTGACAGAATATTTAAATAATTATTAGAAGAACCACACAGATCACTGAATGAAGCTATTATTAAAATAACTTCAGAAAACAGCTATTGTATTGTTACTGCAGATGCATAAATGAAGATTTGTCTTTTGCAGGTGGCTATTATAAAAGATTTGCATGCAGTTCAGCTTCACAAACAAAACAAAACACTGACTGTTGGATATTAGAAACTAAGTTCCATTGTTATTGTTCCAAGAATTTTGCAATTTTATCTTTTTGTTATTTTAATAATTTATTTTATAGTCTTTTTCTATTTAAATAGAACTGAAAAGAAAAAATAGATTTGATTCCTTTATCTTCTTTGTTACATGCATTTATTTAAATAATCCTACAGTGTATAACTTATATTTATATAACCCTATAGTATTTTCACAATTCATGGATTAAAGGGCTGAACTTTCAGGTGATCTTTCAAGGCTGGGGAAGTGACAGAGGCATGGATATCAACACATTCAAAATATAAAGTCTGCTGCACAAAGAAGTAAGAGTTGAAGAGATTGAAGTCATAATGGTCTTGCTTGATTCCAGTTAAGGAACATCTGCAACTTTACAAATGGTGAAGAAATGGAATAAAACTAATATACTTCAATTATCATTTATATTATAAATTTCAAGATTTCTGACAAGACAAAGTGTCTTGGGGCAACTAGCAATAAGCCTTTATATTTTGACAAGCACTCCACTGACTTGACGGCTTCACTGTGTCTGAAATGGTTCTATGCAAACATAATAAATTAAGATTTTACAGAAAGTAAATATATTTACCAGTTATTGAACCTACTTCTTTTTCCTATGGCTGCATATATAGTGCTTTAATTAGCTTATTGACTAACCTTGAGAGAAGACCATAAAAAGCCTTTCACCTCATCCTGAGTTACGATCATACTGGCTCACTCCTTCACCATACTGAACAAATGGAATTAGGTAAGCCATCAAAGAAGATGTCAAAGTTCAAATCAACAGCTTCTTAGTTTTTTTTTCCCTGAGAAAAATATTAAAGTAAAATGGCTTGCTTATTTTTGAAGATGTATTCCAGAGACAAAAAAGAATACATGATTCCTGTGTTAAAGTATTTTTGATAAAAGCAGAAGGGAAATACAGCAAAGTTGTGCATTTACAGAAGTATTGCAACAACATGATGGGATATCTGTTGATGTGACAAGATAAGGAAAAATAAGGAAGACACAGGTGAAACAGAAGAAGGTATTGGTTTGCTTTGATCATTTCTGTGTGTTAATCCTTTTATTTCTTGAGACATAACTTAGATAAATTTTCTAGCCTTTTTTGTGCCTTTTTAATTTGAATTGGATTTTAGCTTGCTTTCTCTTTTCTATATTGGTCAATCAGAAGAATGCTTTCTAAAGCCACAGAATTTGCAAAGCAATTGAAAACTTGTCTAGTTCATCCTTGGGTGAAGGCAGGGTGAACTGTACCTATATTATTCCTAATAGAAGTTTTTTTCTGTCCTCCACTGAGAGTTTACAACTGATATGGGCAATCCTTTCATAGGCTTTAAGATGTTAACAATTATCATTATGTTTACTTATGTTTACTCTGAAGCTGAAACACTAATCATCAACTGCTTCTCCGAATACTTTGAGATGAAATTAAGATCATGAGTTCCAACAGATTCAAAGAAGTGTATCTATGCAAGTACTTTCAACCTGCTTCTGTAGCAGGCAGTGACCAAAATCCCATGTCATTTATACTTGACATTCACAAAGTGTCATTTTATTATAAGGAGAGCTGAAGTCTATTCAATAACATTTACCTCTGGAATACACTTGTCCCATTAGCTTCCACTAAGAGAACTGAGTGCTACCCGAGTTCTACCTGTATTCTCAGAGCTCAAGAGTCATATCTGATATTGCATTTCCTATTATATTGTTAGTATCTCATTTACTTACTTTATCTATTTACAAGACATAAATGAAAGAGGTAGACTTGAATCTCTGAGCATTTCTGCACTAAGAAATTATCCTTTAGGAAGTTCCATATATCTATAAGAAGTTCATTTCTTCTTTGTAATAGTCCACCAGATGGTTTCAGCCTATGGCAGCAGTTTGTGGTTTATTGCTAATTGAAACATCAACACTTGCATACAAGGAACGTGCAGTGGTCCCTTCTTTAAAGCTTTGGATTTACATGCTAGTGCACTCTGTGCTAATGTTTTCTTTCATGTGAAAAAACCCCCAAGCCAATAAAACCAGAAAAAGCAATGACGGCAGACCTTCCTATAAATTGGTCTTTATCCAAAGTGGGTTCTCTTTTACAAAAATATTTTATTATAGGCATAGTCAGGCAATAGTTTTATCATTAGGCATAGAAGGACAGAAGCCTTGCTTCTAGGTAAAGGACGTGTATTTTAGAAATTCTGCTGGTCTATTGCATCTCTACTTGTTAAAGAAAATATCTGCTTTGGAGGAAGCCTAGTAAAAATGTTAATTTCTGTGGATTCCTTTGCATGAGAAGTCATATATCAGATACAATATAATAGATTACTTTCAGGTTGTTCTCTTATATGAGGAAGCTCTCTCACTGACATGTTCAGTCTGACCACAAAACTAAATATCTTATTTTAATTTTCTCTTCCCAAGAGACTTGGCAGGTCTGCTTTTTCCTTTGCATCTTGGTCAAAAGACACTGCCACTACTGTTCACCAGTTTAATCTATAAACAACTTCCCATACTGTCCCTTTTATGATTCTGTACATTCTCTTCCATCTATGAAGAGGAAGATCAATTTTCAATTCTTTCTCACAATTTTTCAAATCACCTAAGTTAATGGAGTTGGCCCTGTGTATGCTTAAGATCTGCTCCTGGAATCTGAAGCTGAAAGACACACACCGCGTAACTTTTTTGTATCCCATCATCATGCCTCATCTCAAATAACTGAACTCCTACAAGGGTGGATCCTGAAACCCATTACATTCTGTGCTGTCTCACTTCCAAAGAGCATTTTACAGTCCCCCTTCAGCCATGCCCCTCCTGCAAAAAGAAAGAAGTTTTCATAAGGGCTGTTGATAGCGTTTGTGTTCATTTCCTCCTTTCTGTGTATCTTCCTAGCTTTGTCTCTACATGTTCCTATTTTACAAACAGTCTGTCATGTCTATTTGCATCCTCCCTTCATTTGTGGTGGTTTGGATTGGCCCAAAAATCAAGAAGAAGTATTTTGAAGGAAATGGAAAAGCTCTTAGTGAGTCTGAAAGACAATATAAACTACTTTTGCTGAACTGCAGATCATTAAAAATTTTCTATGATAGGAAATACTGACTCATCATACTCGTAGAACAAGTTTTTCATTATCCTTTTATGCTTCCTATATGATTACATGAACTTAACTGTCATCCATCAGCTTCTTTTGGAGAAAATAAATGTGCATGGGTATTAATTTAAAAATAAATTCTGAACCTCAGTTTACCTATTGGGTATTACCCTGACTAAGTGCGTGGTGATAAATCAAAAGACAAGGAAAGAAGTTCCACAGGAAATAAAGTAGAAGCATAGTGAAAGTAGTTCCACACAGGAGAAGGAAGAATTTTTTTAGGAAATCTATTGACTGCTGACTGCCTGGCAATGCAAAGTCTGGAAAAAAGTGTATTTCTCAACTCACATTTAGACTCAGAACATGCCTGTCCCTTAAGGATGCTGGTTTGAAAAGGGTGGTGGTGTTGGATATGTGTAGTGAATCAGAAAATACTGACACAGGACAAAGATACCTGCCAGCTGGCTTTGAAACAAACAGACAATTTCCCTCTGCCACCACTGAACAGGCAAGTCTGGAAAGCTGATGGAGCTAGTAGGGAAAAAAAATACACATGGTTCTTTATTGCTTTTATTCATTTCTTTGCACACTATCTACTTTTAAATGAATAAATAATGCTGTGTTATGAAGAATATATTTTTAATTCAGTGTAATCACTTTCTGTCACAGGGTGTCATAGTCAAGAATGAGAGGACATATAGGTATCAACTTAACTTGCTGGGTCATGACCTTTACAGATCCCATAATCAGGTCCTATAATCATGAGTATGAATAAAAAATAATAAACCATCTATATAAATCACCACAGAAAACAATAAATATTTCTCATTAGACAATATCTTGGTGGGTTGTAAGAAGGTTAAAGCTTTGTAAATGCTTGTGTCACAGCTAACCTGCATATACAGCAAGCTGAAATAGTCAGTAACATGTGATTCCAAAAAATACAATCACTGAACAATTACTGTGCAATTATTCTTGTTTCCACTCAAAACTCTGCAGATCCTGTACAAAATCATAAACTATATTTAATTAAATAATATATCAGTGTCTAGAGAAAGATCTATGTGATGACTGTCTCTTTTCTTCCTGATGAAAATGCAAATGTAACCATTAATAGTTTATAAATGAGGCTTAGATAGAAGTGGGATAATGTACATCTTGCTTTAAGCTAAATAAAAGAAGAATTGTTCCATAGAAGTCATTGACATTAAATTCAAAATAATTTTTTGTTTTGGAAATGTACCTTTAAATATTCATCTTTCTCTGGGTTTTCTCTCAAAAAAAGAGCATTTCTTTATAACCTACTATGATGACGACAACAGAAAAAACCCAAACAAAATTAGAGAAAGCAGTGTTTGACTTTTTTCTATCCCTGCAGAATCCTGAAGTTAAGCAGTGAAATGAAAATGCCCATATCACAACCTAAGCTTTTATCTCAGAAACAGAATGCAACTTAAATAGGATATTGAATATTACTGCAATGCAGAACCACATACTTAGATTCAATGCAGTACAAATACTTCTGCTGCAAGATCATGTGATGGAAAAAATTAAATGCTTGTCTTTCCTGTAGCCTACAAAGTGAATAAAACCCCCAGAGTCTGCAGTTTGCTTAGTGTATTAACCTACGGACCTCAATATTGCAAACTGAAAATATGGATCAGCTCAGACACTTCATTTTCATAGGACAAATAGGGTTTGGATTAAATATTTCTGAGGAATCTGTAGGAAATCCATAGTGTTTACAGAACTAGTAAAGCTTACTTTGGATGCTGAATCTTAAACCTTTTGTTTATAAGTTCTTATCAGGAAAGCCTTCAAGGTAAGCTTTGTTCCTGGAGTTTTGATCTTGTCTATGTGACTTCAATTTTGAATGTAACAAGACTTAAGAAAAAAAAAAGTGGAACTGAAACTGGCTTAATGTGTTTTATAGATTTTCTGACACCAAATTATTATTACTGGTCCCCTGTTGACGCTATTGCACAAAGATGGCTTAAATGCAACTTCAAACCATTTGATTGAGATTTTTCTATAACAAAGTTAAACCCCAGGCATTCATCAGTAACCTCCCTGGAATTTTGAGAGACTCTAAGAGACAAGAAAACACAAACATTTAATGATCTGAACTGAAAATAGATCTCTGCACTGAAATAGTCAAACAGAACCCTGCAAACATTTGCATGTGTAGACTATATAGGAGGATTCACATGAAATAATGACTCCATATTTAAGATAGATGGGTAATATATAAAGATAAGGGACAGTCTTAAAATTCAATTTTAGACAGGAATCAGTAATTGATAGTGTGGCATAAATAAGAGAATTAAGTACATGTCTGCTTTACATAGTGCTAGGTGATTATTTTCTTTTTAAAGTTCTTCCTCTGAAACACTCATTTGGAAGGAAAGAAGAGCACTGAAATGAGAAATTACTTCATTTACATGCTTGCAGAGATGCTTCTCTGTATTGTGATAGTGCTGTACACAGTAATCAACAGCAAAATCAGAGATTAAACAACAACTTTAAAGGTCATGCAAATGCTAAAAAATTGCAACACTTTTTCCATCTCTGTGAAAATGTAGTAAGATTACTCGATATTGGACAGTGAGTTAGAATAACAGCAGATGTGAGGGATTCTTTAAACTGATAAAAACTGTATAAACTAATTATTTGAGAGACTGGTTTTGAAATAGGAACTTCAACTCGCTTTCCATTTAAGTTGATAAAACTTTAGGACGAGGTTGTAGTTTACAACTCAGTTTTTTAAAACTAATACCTCATACAGGTGTGTGAACCTTATATATGTGAGTGTGCTTTTATTCCAGAAGAAAATGGTTACTTTGTTGTCTGTGGATATGTCATACAGATGATATTCTGCTTTTAAACTTTAAGTTCTGCTACTGCATTACTTCTTTTCCTGCAATACCCTGATGACTATCTCTGCATACCTCTGAACAGAATGAACTACTCTGTGGACACCTATTACCGCAGGCCTGGTTCCTACGGTGTATCACCGTGTCCCGCAGCCATAGGGAGGAGGAGGAGGAGAAGATCCAGCAGGCAGGAATTGTGCAGCAAGATTGATTTATTTAATTATTTTACAAACTCTTTTATAGACTTTTTTCTTCATAGTCTAATTGGACAAAGGACCAGCCACCCCTTGGGGGTGATTGGCCAAAATCCTAAAACATCCATTATCAAAATATTTTCTACTATACCATAAACAAGACTTTCCAAGGCTGCAGGTGGCTTGGTTGTTTACATTCCCTGCTACCTCTTCTGTAAGAGAGAAAAGTCTCTCACAGACTTAGAAAATAACAAGAAGATCCTCACTAACAGCATTTTTGTACCTACAGACACCTCTGTTTCTTTTCCTTGGTGTATGTCTTGGGCTGACTTTATGACGTGTAAAAGGAGTCTGAAACAAACAGAGCACACAAGGTACCTAGTTTTTAAGCAATTAGAGTTACTGAAGGAGAAATGCTTCATGTATGCACAGAATTTAACCTTTCACCAATGATCTCGCTAACCTCCACAAAATCATGTTCCAATTAATTTTATGCTGAATAGTTTTTGTATTTTTGCACTTTTTGTAAAACACCTTTATCTCTGGTTAAATTTTTGCTCTATATATATCCTCCTGTGTGCATCTGTATTGGCTTTCCCAAACTGAAATCAAACCACAGCCCTTTTCCCCTGTCACTTTTTGTGGTCTTTTCTTTTGTGCCCGCTATGAACAAAGGAAAAGGAAAGGCTCCATTCATTAAGTTAATGTTATTTCACAAAAATGTGATGATAGATAACATAGTGCAATGGCTAAGACACAGATGGGAAGCTAGTTAGATTTTTCCCAGAAAAAGACAGGGCAGTAAGACAGCAGCTGATCAAAGGCTGTGGTTCAGTTCCACCAGGACCTCTGCTAGCAGGAAAGAGAAACTGCGTAGAAGGAGCGAAAGGGTAGATGAAGGCAGGAAAAATTATTCTGTTCTGTTAATGTAGCCAAAGAATCCTATACAATAAGTTAAAAAAACCCCTCAGTGACATCATGCTAGTATCAGCTGACAGAAGACCTGACAAATGAGATGGTCATCTATGCTGCCACCTGTTCCCCAGCTACTGAGCAATTGATTTGCTTAGACATTTCTCTCTATTCTGGAGAAGCTGTCCTGAAAGTAGAAGGCAGTTGTCCAGTCTTGGGAGCTGTTTAGATGCCTATTACCTGATCATTTTTAGGGAAGAGTTTACAGGTCTCAGGTTTCAAAAAGCAAATATGAACTTCTGTTAACACGCAGGAGAAAACAGGCAGGAAAGAAAAAAATACCAGCTACCAATAAACTTACTGAGATTGTTTTATCTCAGAGATTTACTTGAAGAATACTTATGAGATGCATAAACCTATGTCTAAAACACTTCCACTTTCTTTTGGCTTCACAGCTGGGTTTCATATGATCTATTTTAGATATTCTGTAATTTTAGAAAGCTACAATGTGCACATTGTTCATATTACTCACCTTGGGCTCCCTTTATAGTTAGAAAAGAGAAGTATAACATTTTCATTAGGACTGTTGTGGTTTACTCAGATCATGCGTATTATGAATAAATCATCCTCTAGAAGTACAGATCTCTCTCTCCATAGCTAACAGTTCATGCCATTTGGGTAGATCATATGTGGAGAGCTACAGGTGGCCAAATGAATCATGAATCATACCTCCAAATCCCCTTTGCTTCCTGAAGCACCATAAAATATTATGTTGTTTACTGGTGCTCAAACTTTGCTCATTGGACAGATCACAAAATATTCCATGTTATGAAGAATGTATGTGTTACATACATTGTAACACGTCTTTTGGCGAAAATAATTGACTTGTGAGAAAATACCAGTATATTGTCTTAGTAGTTCAGCTAATCCTCTCTTACATCATTTTACTATAGTGAAGGAAGATTTCTGTCTATAAATTCATTTAACTTCTCAAATACTTACATTCCACAAAGCCAAAACGAAGAGAAAAACTAATTTTTTTTCATCCTAACTCAGCTAGATCTATTTATCTAGGTGATTTTCTGAGCTAAATCTTTTGTTGCTGGCCGTACTCCAAAGACATACTCTGAGACAGGGAGTTCATGAAGAATAAGTGGAAGATGTGAAACTATTTAGTTTGTAGCTGTAACCCATGGAGTATGTAACACTTTACTGATTTAGTATTTTCCCATGGCAGGCTCCACCAACCAATTGAAACTAACAGCTTGCCAAACTTAAAGGAGAATTACTTTTTGGGCTTTTTTGTCCTGTCACTACCAAAAATCAAAGAAACCATCTGAGGCACAGCCATAGAAATGCACTGGCTTATTTTATAAGAACTCCTTCTTTGAAATAATTAAAATGCACTTTTTCAGTCAGAAGGAAAAACAAGGTGCAAGTGATTAATAATTCTTTAATAAGAAAAAAAAATCCTGGTTTACTAATAGCTTTTGTGTGATTAATTAAGGCTCTGGTTCACAAAAATCTAAAGTAACCCTTTAGAAAGTGGATTCCACTTTGTATAATGAAAGCAATATTGGGAAATAGTGAAGTAATCATGCCTTCCCAGATAGGAATAGGCAGTGGAGATCGTAGAGGCTGTAAAAATCACTGTGCCTATGATACCTTAGTAGTTCTACACAAGATTTCAAGCCTGTTAGGTCAATTAAAAGGGAAATACTTATAGACTTAGTCTATATACTAATAGAAGAACATCAGACTTTTAAAAACTCACAGAGAAGTTCTCAGCAACAGACTCTGGATAGCAGACGTGAAGAAAAGGAGTTCTAGGTCATAGTACCCAGAACGTTCCAAACAGAAAATTTATTTCTTGTTTCCCAACCCACGTTATTAGTCAATTTTATAAAGTGTTTTCTCTATTTATATGAACTATAAAATTACTTAAATCATTCAGATGGGCATTTGATTTTACTTGGCCAGTTCCCCAGAAGCTCTGTTATTGGCCAAGAGATACTGCTTAGTGAGCAACTTACATAAATAGCAAAGAACTATAATAATTTAAGTGCTCTTCTGGATACCATCACTTAACCATATCTGTACACTTTATCTTGGCTTCAGTTTCTGTTACACTGAGGCCAACAGTACCATTTCAATCCAGGCCTAAGAGAATTCCAGTGGTATAAGTGCCAACTACCAAGCAGCTAAGCCAAGACAAGAGCAGTTGTGATAAAATAGATGGTAGAAGATTACACAAATGTGGAGGCCATGGGAAAAGAAAACAGAGGAGGCAAAACACTACAGAACCCAAATCATAAAGAAAATCACAAAAACACATTGGCAGTTGAAAAGAAATTATCTATACGTGTACCTATATATCTCTCTACATCAAGATACATACACACAGATAAATCACTTAGCGGTGTATATATGCCATACATATAGATAAATATAATCCACATAAACTATATAGATTGTGCACATATGTAAACTCTCCCTGTGTCTGTATGTATGTGTATATATATATATATATATATATGTATATATTTATATTGAGAAAATGGGCTATTGCACCAAGCAAGCTTACACCAATTTACATAATGGAGCTAAGCAGGATTTATAGTTCTAGGCATCCAGAAGTTTGAAACTTCAAAGCTATTATATAACCACTCCAGCTTCGTGTATGACAACCTACTCTTCTGCCAAATAATACCTAGGGTGTACAGAAGTTCAGCTCTCCCTGGTTTTGGAGGGGACCCTGCTCTGCAGTGGAGTCATGTGCTGCTGTTTTTGTTCCTACAGAAGCCTTAATCCAACAAGAAGCCAACAAGGACAGGAGAAGAAGAAATTGTTTGTGCATCAAAGGAAACTGCTTTAAACATGTTCTACTCTCCTGCTGCATAGTCACGGTTTGGAGTAGGAAATACTAGGCTGTAGGCAGCCAGGAGTCAGAGCTGAGTGCATTTTTAAAATCTTTAAAAGGAAAGAAGAAAGTTTAGTAGCTGTGCATAATTTATACCCGTCTATCATTTTCCATCTCTTGATAACCCAAACTGTGAACCCAGGAACTGAAGTGACTGCTTAGGAACATCACTGCAGATCTATGTCTGATAGCTGTTATTGATTGAAACAATTTCAATTTGTTTTTTTCTAATCTCACATATAAAACAATGGCACCCAAAAGGCTTTTGTATAACTTTCCAGTGAAATAAACACTTTTCATAATTTCTAAATGCAACATTAATCTTGTTCCAGGATATTCCTAGGGCTGACAACTATTCGTTTTTATTCTTATCACAGAGTGTACCGTGAACTAAGATTTAAATTAACTACAGGCAGGCCTGAGTCATAAGAATGAAGTCAGAAATTTGTTAAAGTTTGTTGCTGCCTGGATACAGACATTTTTTTCTTATTCTTTAATGAAATAAGGAGGAGTAGAAATAATCCATTATTTACACGGGAAAAAAAAGCATAGAGTCATGTTTTATTTTAATTCCCATATGTTTTAAATCTTTACATTGCTTTTTACAGTTAATTTTTCTTTTTATCTGTGAAGCTAGCATGAACCAAGCAAAACTGTGAATAGAAAAAATTGTATTCAGTATAATTTTATTTCCTACTTAGTTTATTTTATTGCATTACACTTAGTTTATAAAAGTCAGTGATTTAAATGTTTAATAAAATTTTAGGTGTATATTAAGGGTAAATTCAATCACATAAAATAAAAAATGTTCAAGATCCATAATAGGTGAGATTACCAAGTTCTGTCATGTGATAAGTTCTCTTAATGACAATAAAAAGGAAACCCAAGAACCAAATTACTAATTATGTGTGTTCCTTGAACAAACTTTATTACTCACTTCTAGTAAAATTACTTTTACCATTCAGAATATGTATTTGTGTCTAGGAACAGTTTACATTCAATGCTTATTTTGAAATTACATGTTTAAAAAAAGAATTATGAAAAATCATCAGCATAAGGCAAAATTTTCCCTTCTAAATTGCCATTTGCAACCCGTCTTATCTGTAGATAAGTTTACATGGTCTTAAAAATGGATGTTTGTAATGTAGAATTTCTAAAAAAGACCTCATCAAAGGCTGTGCACAGATACACAGATATGGAATTTGGAGGAAATGCCCACAGGCAGAAGACAATTTAGAGGTGACAGTGTGTACATATGGCATGAAGATAGAACTTATTTTTCAACAGTCCACTTAATAAAAAGCTAGCTTGCTTTTACCACAGGAACTTTCTGTGTTACTATGCAGCATAGAAAGACTTTTTGCTGAATTGGAATTAACTATAGAAAAGACTCTTTCTTACTTAAAATGATACTTATGTACTTCACAGGTTAGAGTTTTCAGGCATTTCAGGAAAATATTGCTTATTTTTATGCTATACATCTACCTCAGATAAGCAGAAAAAAAGATAATTTAAAAAAAGAATTGTCATGTGTAGTGGTTTGGTCCAAAATACTCATTACTGTTTATCTGCTGTGAG